>NC_090804.1:54706481-55315479 GCF_036512215.1 Solanum lycopersicum | reverse complement strand
TAGAGAGGTGTTTTTAAGACCATCAATAATTATAGAACCAAACTAATAACTTGGACCAAGTTTAAATTTCTTTTAATATATTATTTATATAAAATATTTGGGATTAGTTTTAAAATTTTAAAAGAATTAAATAAGTCTATTTTACATAAAAAAAATCACGTCTTTGCTGATGGTGGGAGTTCTAATTTTTTTGTCAATTTTTTTCCATAACATAGACAGTGTTTTTATCATTTTATCCCTTAATGTGCTTGAACTACGAGTCTATTTGACTTTAATTTGACCTATTTTTATGATTTTAGCTTAAAATTAATTACTTATAAGCAATTTTAGAATTTGCTCAAACATTATATTAACTTTAGTTCCTAAGTTATTACTCAATTCTTGTTTTAATCTTTACGTTATTCGGTAAGTATATTTAATTTTTAATTGAATAAAATTATGTTATTTTGATTTCTAAGCTAATCAAACTAGCGGAACTAATTAGGATAACTTAGCAGATAAAGATTGGGTCAAGTATAATTAGGTCAAGTAATGCTCAATGATCTTATAGATTTATGCCATGTGTATTGTATAATAATTTATGATTGAGATTGATTTAAATTATATATTCATCTTAATAATAAAAACAAGCAAAACATCAATTATTTTTATTTTTTAATACTATCAAATAAAATAATTAAGTGTACCCCAACTAATATTTTCAAGCAAAAAATAAGAATGAAGGAAATATGTGAATTTCCCAGCCTTTTAACGTGCCAAACCTCATATTTATATTGGATTTTTTTATATCATACTAATTTTAAAGAATGCAACATTTTAAAAAAAATCTGAATAAATATATTTTGTATAATTATTTGAAAACCTCCAATTAAGTATTTTTTTTAAAAAAAGTGTATTATCATGTTGTTTAATCAAGTTAAAATTTAGAACACAATTATGTTTTTAAATTTGATCTATTCGTGGAGGCTACTTCAGAATTTGGAGAAAGCATGTGTGAAATTACTCCTGAACAAGTTTGTCGGGTAAAAGGTCAAAAAGTTTGCATATTCCTTATCAATCTTAATTTTTTTTTCTTAAAATATTAGCTTGGATACACATAATTGCTTTATTTTGATAGTTTTTTTTAAAAAAAAAGTTGACAACTTTTTTGTTTTTATTATTATAATTAATGAGTACATAATTTAATAAATCTCAACCATAAATTGTTATACAATACACATGACATAAAAGTATAAGGCCATTAAACATTAGTTGACCGGATCCTTATCCATTATCAAATATTTACTTCTATAAAGTATTTTCATCAGTTAGAGAAAAATGCTAATGATCCCAAAAAGGTTAAGGTTAGGTGTAGGAAAAGTTGACATGGTTGTTATATGCAAGTTTGACTAAGTCAAATAATAATTTTATGATTAAAATCTACACTCATAAATAATAGTGTATAAAGATCCTTATTTATAGTTATAGAAAGTGATGCATATATTTTTTGATTGATCAGCTTATAGTTATATGTGATTTGACTGGTCGGTTTGAATCGAAAAATTATATTTTTTTTTATGAAAATTCTGATTTGATTAGTTAGAACATGTCATATATATACTTAGTACAAGATGTATGTAACACACTCGTCGATGACGTGTCAAAGTAACATTTAATAAAAACATGTGGCATATATGTTAAAATAACTCTCAAATAATAATTTTTTTAATAAAAAAATAAGCGACAAGTGACTAAATGACATGTGGATTTTTGCGCAAAAAAAAAAAAACCAACCCCACCCAGATTTGTCCCACCCACTCCAACCCACCTAGATCGTTTTCTCTATTCTCGCAACCCCACCCACCCAATGTCTTATCCACCTATGATCTTCCCATCCTAACCCCACCCATATTTTCTTCTCCATCCCCCTCCCACCCACCCATCATCTTCTTCAAGATTTATGATTGAAGAGGAAAAAGTGCTAACAAATTCTAGAAGTGACAATCATCGAATTTGACTTAGTTTGACGATTGTTTTAAGTTGAGATTATTCATAAATCGATGACTTTTCGCTACTCTTCTTTTTACAACAACATGAATCATGGGTCTTCTAATGAGTTAAAATTCATCTTCTTTTTGTTTTTTTTTTTGTGAAATCTCTTTCCGTCGAAATTTGATTTTATTATCTGAAGCATCATCAAACCTATCTTTCCATTGAAAGAGTTTAAGTTTTGGGAAATGGTGGTTGAAAAATGGAGAAGAAAAATAAATAAAATAAAATTAAAACGATTTAATGAGTCTTTCACGCGCTGGTATTGAGGATACTACACTCACTATGTCATGTCAACAAAAGGTATTAAACTAACACAACGAAATGAAAAAAAAAAAAAAAGCTTATTAAAGGTGTCAAAGTAAAAATTGATATCAACTTTAAAGGGTCACCGATCGGTTAGGCATACATACATACGTACGTACATAAATGCATAATACATATATAGATATAGATACATACATACATATATGCATGCGTGCAACATCTTGATGTAATTTTTTACGGCCTCTAGAAGAAGTCGAAAAAATAGCGTAATTCAAAACAAATAAAAATAAATTCTACTATATATTCCTATTGAATATTACATCAAGAATCACAAATGTTAGAGATATTTCTATAGAACACTTGTATAGAAAATTATAACATTTATATTTCAATTTGGTTCTGGTTGTTTAAAACTCAATGCAAAATCAAACCAAGTGATATATAGTCCCGTTTTTATGCTGTTTGGGTTGATTTTTATATTTGGGACATTTTGTGGTTTGATTTTGGTCACCCATAGATGTGGTATGAATATATAATTGCTGATTCTTTTGGACAAGTGTTGACCAATTTGCCTTGTATCCAACATTTACATTGGTGGCTACCAATTTTCACATTTGTGGCTAGTAATTTCATCAAGTATGGTTGTCAATATTTTATTCCCATAAATATCTCCCTTAATTTTGATTTTTCTTCTTTACTCCAAAGCTTGATCTCATCTATGAAAATTTTAAAAATTTAGAGGCTTTGTAAAGATATCTGCAACTTGATCATGTAATTTCACATACTTGAGCTATATCTCTTTCTTGACAATACATTCTCAAAGAAAAGTGATACATTATGTCTATGTGCTTGCTTTGATCATTATACACCGGATTCTTTGCAAGTGCTTGTGCATATTTGTTATGAACACAAATCATTGTGGCTTACATTAGCAGCAAATTGAGTATCTTCAACAATCTCCTCAACCAAATAGCATGACACGTACATGATGTCACTGCCACATATTCAGTTTCACAAGTCGAGAGAGTAATATTTAATTGTTTCTTTGAACTCCATGAAATAACACAATCACCCAAGAAAAACAAAAAAAACCGATGTAATTTTTCTATCAATAACATCTCCCGCATAATCTCTATCACATATCCCACAAGATTAAAATCATCAAAAGAAGAATAAAATAGCCCGAGGTCGATTATATCTTTTAGGTAGTGAAGAATTCTTTTAGAGACCTTTAAGTGAGTGGAGGTAGGATCTTCCACGAAGTGACTTACAACTCTAACTGCAAAGAGTATATTATGTCTTGTACATGTCAAGTAACTCAGACTTCCTACGAGAGTTTTGAACAAAGTCTAATCCACTTTTTCTCCATCGTCAAACTTTGACAATTTTGTTCCACTTTCCATTGTGGTGTTCATAGGGTCGCAATCAAACATGTTGAACTTCTTCAAAATCTCTTTTGTATAGCTTTTTTGAGATATGAAGATGCCTTTCTCAATTTTATTCACTTCTATGTCCAAGCAATATGACATGAGTCCTATGTCCGTTATTTCAAACTCAAAGGACATAGCTTTATTGAAAGTTTCAAATAAAATTGGGTTATTATCCATAAGAATGAGATCATCAATATAAAGAAAAACAAGTAGAATATCTCAATTAGTATGAACTTTAATGTAAATAGCATATTCATGGAGATAACGAGTAAACCCATTGTCTTAAAAGTATATGTCAATATGACTATTCCAAGCTCGTGGAACTTTCTTCAACCAATATAAGACTTTCTTGAATCTCAACATCTTATCTTCATGATTTCCAACCACAAAACACTATGGTTGATCAACATAGACTTCTTCTTCAAGATATCTATTCAAGGAAAACGATTTGACATCTAGTTGATGGATCTTCCACTTCATTTACGTCACTAAAGATATCAATAGACGGATTGTCTCCATGCGGGCAACAGACGCATAGACTTCCTCATAATCAATGTCATGCCTTTGTTTGTAGCCTTTAGCCACAAGTCTTGGCTTGTATCTCTCTACCTCTCCATGGGCATTTTCTTCGTCTTGTGTACCCATTGGATTCTACTTGCTCGATGGTCCTTGGGAAAAGTTGTTAACTCCCAAATGTTGTTTTTCCCTATTGACTGGATCTTACCCTTCATGGTTTGTCTCCACCTTTTTTCAGTAACATCTTCATCAAAATTCATTGGTTCATTATAATAAAAGAGACAACACAAAAATTCAAAATTAGTAATTTCTTCTGTGTCATCATAGAGTTCTTGAATGCTCTTCATCCGATGTTCTCTTTCACTTGAACTCTCTTGAGAAGATGGAGATGCAACATTTTCTGGTGAAGAAGATGGGGTTGTATCCTATGTAGTGCCATAGTCTCTTGTTCTTCTTCATCTCCAAAGTATGGAAGAAAATCATATGTTTTTTCTTTCGAAGTCTCCCAATTCCATGATGCTTGTTCATCACATTCAACATCACGACTCACCACCACCTTGTTATTACTTGGATGGTACAATTTGTAGCCATTTGAACTTGCATCATAGGCGACAAACACATACTTAACACTATGATCGTCAAGTTTAGCTCTCCCTTGATGTGGAACATGAGCATAAGATATGCTCCCAAAGATTCTCAAGTGCTTAACACCTGACTTTCTTCCACTCCATGCTTCTTGAGCTGCTTGATCTCGTACATTTTTTGTTAGATACTTATTGGTCAAATAAAATGACAAAAAACAGCCTTAGCCTAACATTATTTTGGTACATGTTTAGCTTTAAAAATACATCTAGCCATATTAAGAACTGTTATATTCTTTCTTTCTGCAACTCAATTTTGTTGAGGTGAGTAAGGTACCATTAGAGGACGATAAATTCTATGAGATTGACCAAAGTCATTAAATTCTTTTGATGTGAATTCTCCCCCTTTATCGGACCTTAATGCTTTTATTTCATAGACACTTTCTTTTTCTACAAGTGTTTCAAAATTTTAAAGGTAACAAAAACTTCAGATTTTTGCTTCAAGTAGTATAGCCAAGTCTTTCTATTGAAATCATCAATAAAGAGCAAGAAGTATTTTATTTTACCAAAAAAGGTGATTGATTGGACCACATGCATCAGTATGTACAAGTTGATGTGGCTTACTTGTTCGTGATGTATTCTCCTTTGGAAAACTTCTCCTCGTATGTTTTCCAAGACGATAAGCTTCACACAATTGATTTGGTGGTTGATTGACTGTATCCCATCTACCATTTACTTGAGTCCCATTAATTTGAGCGCTTCAAAGTTCAAGTTTCCAAATCTCATGTGCCAACACTATGAGTCTTCTTGCTCATTAGCCTTCAGACACTTTACATTGATAGTTTGAAGATTCAAAAGAAAAAACCTATTCTTTGTCATATGAACTTTAGAAATTAAGTTGTTACTTGAATCACTATGACAAAGATACATATTTTTCATATGAATATTATATCCTTTTTCAAAAAGCTGACCTTAACTCAAAATATTACTTTTCTTTTTTGCACATAATAAACATTGTTAATCAATTTATGGCCATCAGCTTTACAAAATATCAAATAGTACCTACCCCTTCAATTTGGATCTTTGATTTATTTCCAAAAGACAGATTACCTTTCACTGTCGTTTTTATCTCCACAAATTTATCTTTATGGACACACATATTATTGCTTACTCCATTGTCAATATACCATGAGCTTCAATCATCTCTATCTTCTTCTTTGAGTGTTAATAACAACATTGACTCATCATCATCTTTGTTGTTGTCAACAAGATTAACTTTTTCATCAACATTACTACAAAATTCCTGAACCTAATGCCTAATTTTATGAAAATTGTAACACTCAATTTTAGATTTGTCGTACCTCATTCCATTTGTACCTCGATAGGCTCCATATCCTCTACGTCCTCTTGACCACGACCTCTAAATGACTGGTAACTTATCTTCATTGTTGAATTTATTGGTATAACTTCTTCCTCGTGCACGGCCTCCACGACCTCTACATTGTCCATTTCCTTTGTAACTTTTCTCACCTTCAAATCCTTTGAAGGATATATAAGTTTTAAAAAGTTGTTCTAGAGGCTTTCTTTTCTCCTTTTCATTTTCTCTTTATGGGCTAGTAAAGAACCTTCCATTTTTTCTACCGCCATAAAGTTTAAATCTTTATAATCCTTAATAGAACACACCATATGATCAAATTTTGGTGTTTAAGAACGAAGGATTTTTTCTACTGCAACCATATTATCCAATTTCTCCATGTATCTTCTAAGTTGATTTACAACATCCATCAATCTTGAACAGAAATCCGAAATAGATTCAGATTCTTTCATTTTTAAAAGTTCAAAGTCAGCCCTTAGAGTTTAAAGTTTTATCTTCCTAACTTTATCAACTCCTTGAAGAGTGTTATTTAAAATCTCCCAAGCTTCTTTTGAGATTGTTGCATCAGCCACCTTCTCAAACATGCCATCATCCAAACATTGATGGATGAGAGTGGGGGTCTGTTGGTCTTTTTTTTCCTATTTTTAATAAGACCTCCTTTTCATTTTAGAACAATGTTTACTCATTAGAGGGTTTTTTATACGCATTATCTATAATGTCCCAAACATCTTGAGAGCCAAAAATGGCTTTCATTCGTAGACACCGTTTTGATAATTATATCTTGTGAGGTGGGGGTATTGAAAGGACAATTGACTATTATTTGTCATGACTTTGATACCATGTTTGAAAAAATGATAATCACACCCAGGATAATGTCCAAACTAAATAGCAATAGGAAAAGAGTAATAACGACACAAAATATTTAAATGGGGTAAATATGATACCCAAATAAGTAATATAATTATATTGATGAAAACCTTGGTAGTGTCAAAAGACTACTACTCAACACTCTTTTATTTCTTATAATTCACAATAATATTACTTACATACTATTTTCTAACAAACTACTCTCTCTACATTCTATTGCTTCTTTGGTGTGTCCTTACAAATGAGCATAAATGATCGTTTTATAAGAAAAATTATGCCCATTTGATGTCACTATTGGATTTATTTTCATATATTCTGCACGTACGTAGAAGATATAGAGATATTCTTTTTCCTTTTCTAATTTTGTTACATAAATATTCTTTTGATATTTTTTCTTTTTCCATTTGATCTTGAGAATATTCTATCCCTTTAGGTTTTACCATTAGATGTCATCTTACTTGTATAAATACAACCTAATTATATAGTTTTACTCATTCAGAAATACAAGAAGAAAATTTCTATACTTTCTTCATTTACTCTTTCATCGTAAGACAGCATTGTTAATTTTAAAAAAAAAATTCTTAAAATTTCTTCCATTTTCATTTTTTTCTATATTTTAAAAAATTGTTGAATTGTATCATACAAACTCAAATCACAGAAACGAGTGATAGAGTTCCACAATTAATGCATTAGATTTATCATATGCTTTCTACACTCACCCTTCTGATCATCCCAGCATGAACCTTGTCTCCACTATTTTTGACGGTACTAGTTATGGTGGCTGGAGAAAGGCTGATGTTATAGCCTTTTCAGCGAGAAAAAACTAGGATCAATTGATGAATTCCTATTTGTTCCTACTGATATAACTCCTAAAAAGGTTTTGTCAAGATGTAATGATTGATCTCTATTTGTTCCTACTGATATAATTCTTCAAAAGGCTTGGTCAAGATGTAACGATATGATCTTGCCATGGTTACTCAATTTTCTATCAAAAGAAATTGTTGAGTATGTCTTGTACTCTAAAAGCGCCACAGTCTTATGGTCTGACCTGGAAGATAGATTTGGTCAGGCTAATGGTACAAAATTGTTTCAACTTCAAAAAGTTTTAAATTTTGTAGTTCAAGGAAATTATAATATTTCTGTATACTTCAAAAAGATGAAGAGTTTGTGGGATGAGTTAAATGCACTAAACACATTTTGTGCTTGTAGTTGTGCGTGTGTATGTGGAGCAAAAGAGAAGAGTATAAAATCTCATCAAGATGAAAGGTTACTTAAGTTTCTTATGGGTCTAAATGACACTTTCACAGGGGTTATACATAATATTTTGTTATCTTCCCCTCTTCCTACAATTTGTCAGGCTTATTCTCTTTTTATTAAAGATGAATATCAAAGGGAAATTCATGGTACTCCTGCTTATCCAGGAGAATTAACATCCTTTCTTGTTGGTACTGCAAAAGAAAGGAGGTTCAATGATACAAAATTCAACAAGGAATTCCATAAAGAAATATTCTATGTTGTGCAACAATTGTAAGAAAACAGTACACACAATTGACCATTGCTATAATATTCATGGTTTTTCTTTAGATTTCAAGTTCACTAATCTAAGAAGTATCAAAAGAGTACTATCGCAAGCAATGTTTTAAGTACAGGAGAAGGTAATCATCAAGGAGGGGAAAATGATTCAGATATGAATTTTATCGGTTAAGAAAATGTGGCAGAACTTCTACAACTTATGGAAAAACTAAATCAAAAGAATGATGGCTCTACTAATTCATATGCAAACCTCACTTGTGCGGTATAACCAAGATCTTTAAGTCTTATGCTTATCTGTTTTAAGTTGACACTTATTCTTGGATGTTAGAGAGTGCAACATCTGAGTATATGACTTTTGATAGAATTTTTTTTTTACTAATTTCAATCTTTTACCTTAACCTATCATGGTAACTCTACCTAATTCTTATAAAGTAAAGGTCACTCATTCGAGAATTATTTCTCTTTTTATCCAACCTAGTTCTGCAAAATGTTCTCTATATTCATTCTTTCAGATTCAATCTTATCTCGATTCACAAATTATGTTAACAACTTCAAAAATATGCGATTTTTACTCATACACTTGTTTCATGTTATAAGGCCATTGGTTGAAGAGGCATCTGGTGCTTGGTAAAGAACAAGGAAGTTTTTTTTATCTTCAAGTCAAGTCATCCAATAGTTTCTACAAAGAGCCTACCAAGTTCCAATCTTCATAGTCTATCGTTTTCAAGTTCTTTAATAAATGTGTTACTTTTTGTTTTAGTTTTTGATTCCAATATAAAAAGAGAAGCTATGAAACTCTAGATTAGGCCATATTCCAATGTGTAATGTTAATAATGTTTTTTAATTTTTGAAATCTTGTTCAAAGTTATCTTCTCCTTGTATTATTTGTCCTATGGCAAGACAACCAAAATTATCTTTCCATTCTAGTTCTAATTGTACCAAGGCTGCTTTTGACCTAAGTCGTGTGGATACTTGGGCTCCTTATATATCTATCACACATAAAAGGTATACGTATTTTCTTACAATTATTGATGATTTTAGTAGAACTACTTGGACTCATCTACTTGGGACTAAATCAAATGCATTCTCTATCCTTCAATCTTTTATTTCTATGGTAGAAAGACAATTCAATTCCAAAGTTAAAATTATAAGAACTAACCATGCTTTTGATTTAGGTTGTGGAAAAATTAAATATAACTTTTTTTCCAAGTTAATTATTCATCAAACTACTTGTGTCCATACTCCACAACAAAATGGAGTAGTGGAGAGAAAATATAAACATTTATTGGAAACATCAAGAGCTCTTTTATATCAATCTCACCTCCCTATTAGTTATTGGGGGGAATTCTTGTTAACAACTACTTATCTTATAAATAGATTTCCTTCCAGTGTTTTGAATTCAAAAACTCCTTTTGAGGTTTTGTTAAAAGTTAAACCATTTTATTCTCATCTAAAATGTTTTGGTTGCTTGTTTTTTTGTCTCCACCCTTCCTTTACATGGAACTAAATTTGATCCTAAAGGTTCACTTTATGTGTTTATATGATATCAATATGGAAAAAAGGGCTAAAAAGTGTTGGATCTACAAACCAAGAAAATTTCAGTTTATAATAATGTTCTTTTCTATGAAGAGTATTTTCCTTTCTCTTCTGATTTATGTTCTACTTTATTTCCTTCTACTACTACCATAGCTTTTGATGATCCCTTAGAATCTTATTTTTCCACATTAAATTCAAATTCTCATTGTTCTTCTGATTTTGATAATGTCCCAATATCTAGTAGTCCTTCTAAATCTCTGTCTCCTTCCAACATCACTTAATATATCAATTCCTCTCCTGATTTATCCCCTAAACCTTCTTCTCCATTACATGTTGTTCAAACTATACTCAGAAAACCTTCCAAAAATCACAAGAAACCTGATTACTTAGATGACTATATTTGCAATGCTCTCCATCTTACTGATGTGACTTCTTCTTGTTTCCTAAGTCATGTTACTCCGGAGTCATTATCTTTTAGTGATTTATCTTCTAACAATAAAGTTATGCTCAAGTCCATTACTAGTATTCAGTAACCTATTAGCTATATTCAGGTAGCTCACCATCCGGGTTGGTAGGAAGTCATGGATGAAGAAATTACAACTTTATGCCTTAACAACACATGTGATGTTGTTTCTGCCTACAGGTAAGAGGTCTTCGCCATCTAAATGAGTTTATAAGGTCAAACAACACTCTGATGGAAGTAGTGAAAGACTAAAAGCTAGATTAGTCATTAGAGGTGATGTGTAGAGAGAAGCTATTGATTATAATGAAACTTTTTCTGCAGTGGTCAAGCTGACCACCATCACATGTATTTAGTTATTGCACTAAAGAAGGAATGAGGTTTGTTTCAATTATATGTGAACAATGCTTTTCTACATGGTGACTTAAATGAAGAGGTTTACATGAAATTTCCTCCATGTCTTGCACCTCCTTCTCTTAACCATGTCTGTTTGCTTAAAAATCCATTTATGGACTTAAGCAAGCATCCAGACAATGATATGTTAAACTCACTTCTTCTCTCAATTTTAAAGGTTTTAGTCATTATATAAATGCTTATTCTATTTTTATAAGAAATCTGCTGATTATATTTCTATTGTGGCAGTATATGTGGATGACATATTGTTGACAGGAAAAAATGAAGCTGAATTGCATGCTTTAAAACTCTTTTAGGACAAAGAATATAAAATTAAAGATGTTGGTGGGTTGCATTTTTTTCTTGGGATGTAGGTTGTGGAGAACCTATTGGTATGATTATTTCCCAAAGGAAATTCACATTGGGACTTACTACATGAGTTTGATTCTCTACATTTATCTCCGATTTCTTCACCTTTGGATCCTAATGTCAAGTTACTAGGAAATAAAGGGATTCCCATAAAAGATCCTACTTTATATTGGCGTTTGTTAGGTAAGCTCAATTATCTCACACATACAAGAGTTGATTTATCCTTTACAGTGCAACATCTGAGTCAATATATGCATGATCCTCGTGAACCTCATCTTACAACTGCTTTACGATATCATCATTATTTGCTCAAATATCCTGTTCTTGGTCTATTTATGTGTGTATCTGGTTGTTTCAAATTGATGGATTTTTGTGACTCCTACTAGGTACTTGTCCAGATTTACGAAGATCAGTAAGTGGATTTTATATTTCTCTTGGGTCTTCTCGTATGTAATGGAAATTTAAGAAACAAACACCGATTTCTCTTAGTTCTGTTGAAGTTTAGTGTAGTTCTATGAGGAGAGTTGTAGTCGATCTTTCTTGGTTGGTTTGCCTATTTGATGATCTCTCATTTTCAATATCCTTTCTAGTACCTCTTCATTCTGATCATCTTGCTGCGATTCATATCAGAAAAAATCCAGTCTTTCATCAACGGACAAAGTATGTCGAGATTGATTGTCACTTTTTCTGTCAACAGCATCTCACTGGCTTAATTTCGTTATCTTATGTCAAATATTCTTCACAACTAGCTGACATATTGACCAAGTCCTTGACCGAACCGTGCATCATCAACTTTTAGGCAAGTTGGGGGTTGCTTCCTCCCCTCCAACTTGAGGGAGGCTATTGGATTTATTTTCATGTATTTTGCACATACATAGAAGATATCGAGATATTCTTTTTCCTTTTCTAATTTTGTCATGTAATATTCTTTTGTTTTTTTCTTTTCTATTTGATCTTGAGAATATTCTATTCCTTTAGGGTTTACCATTAGATGTCATCTTACTTGTATAAATACAACCTAATTGAATAGTTTTATCATTAAGTAATACAAGAAGAAAATTTTCTATATTGTTCTTCATTTATTCTTTCAGTCGCTAATGACATCAATGAAAACTACCAATTTAAAATTGCTGGTAAATAACTTTAACAAAAATCTGGTAGCCAATTTCGCAAAATTAGGCTACCAAACTTTACCTAAATTCTATCAATCTTTGACTACCTACTTTCCCAAATGTGTTTACTAACTTTCATATTGGTGTCTACCATTTGTCATCAAACTGTGGGAATAAAATATTGGTGTCGACAAGTATGGTTGCCAATATTTTATTCCCACAGTTTGATGTCCAACCTTTGTTACTCCAACATTCTGATATGCACTACAGAGAAGGATATTTTAAGAGACAAAGGTTGGACATACTATGACTCCTTGAAGAAATGTGGATGGAAAGGTCAAGTGGAAACTAAGGAAATACAAGGGGAACAACATGTTTTTCATTGGAATAACCCAACTTGTGATACAACTAAGGTCTTGATGAAATGGTTTGATGATTTCTTGTTGTGTATGGGGAATTTCTGTACTACTATTATAGTTGTTTATTTCCTCTTTTCTTGATCAAATAACAAGACGTTTCATCATGAAGTTGAAATTTTGTTTGAACTTGTAATTTGAATTTTTAAGAATTGTATTTTTCATTCATAGATTGAAAAATTCATAATTTATGAAAACTATTAAAAGTTCGTTAACTCTTAATCAATCTTAAAAAAGTAGTAAATCATATTTCATAAAAAAAGTATTGAAATAACTGTACATATCCATGATCCTTTCATAAATAAGTGTTTGTAGTTATAAGTTATTATAAACTTTTAAATACTCGCAAGTTTCTAAGTATTAACTGATTTAATAAATAAGCAATAAGACTTTAGGACCATTAGGCAAAGTAAGTTGCGCCTCAGCAACCAGGTCGGTGATCTTCCCTTCGCTCTCATCCATCGCCAATTTACATTGGCCATCAGTCTCAGGGTTCTGCGAAAAAGGCGATTAAGGTTCCTATGGCCGAGTCATTTGGAATCCGTTGAATGCCCATTTGTGTCTTCAAACTGATTCTTCCCCAAGGCTGGCATGCGGGAACATTGAACGAACTAAAGAGCCACTCGCTGGCTCGTCGAGTAGTCTTGGCGATCAGTAGGATCTCTTTTCTTCAATTTTTAGCATCTTTGCTCCTTTTTGCCCAATAGCATTCTTATCTTGCTTCATAGACACTAAATTTAAAATGTAGAAAAAGGTAGACATGTGAATCAAACTAATAAAAACATGATATCTTAGCAAACCTAACAAGTAGTAACCAAATGAGAGTGAAAATCAGCTAGAAAGCAAACTTCAAAAAACCCAATCAAAGTAAGAGCTAAACTCTTAATCCAAAATATTTTTAGGCATATATTAAAGCAAAGACATATTAAAATGCTCCATCAACACAACACATATCAACTTACATCAAAACAACGAAATAAACCCAAGGATGAAAGAGACATGTGAAAGATAAAGAAACAATAAGGTTACAGTAGATTTCAGAGCGCAAACTAAACCCAAATAAGACGAGCGAATGCCGAAAGGAAGTTACCAGCGAATCAGAACTAGCGAACCAACTTTACCACCGAAATATGAACTCAAATGGTAATCAAAAGCTTGGATATACGTATCGAACTTAGATTCTAAAGCTGATTGACTCCTTCGTTTTTGAGACACATTCAGTAGGAATTTTTACTAAGCAACACTCTGTATCTTTATCTGAAAAATATTCAACAAACAATCGTTTCACAAGATTTTCAAAACCCCCAAAAAAAAACTCCTCCACAATGGAGAAAATAAAGTTTATATAGAAAGAAACTAGGGTTCGTCTTGATGGGGGGGGGGGGGGGGGGTCAAGAATCTAATAAGAAGAGGCCCCTTTTTGAATTTTGAAATCCCAAAATTTTCATTATTCTGGACAAACATTTTTTTCCAAGGCTCTTGACCCTTTCCAAAAGAGGAAATGAGGACGGAGCGCTCGATTGATCTGCTCATCCATGCGCCTCAACGTGGTGCCCATCCACGCAAGTAAGGATGAGTATCGCAACTGGAATCGCAGAAAGATGTGCAAGATTGTACTTGCCTGAAGATGAAGACGCTGGGGACTTTCTTTCCGTCTCTTTTGACGCCGTGACTTTTCATTTCTGGAGTGAGGAGAGGTGAGGCATGTTAGGATTACTTGGTGTTGCTCATGTGTTCTTTCAACTAATGTAGTTGAAGTCGACATAAATTTTCACGCTACTGTCTTTTGGAGAATGGAATCGATGGGTTTCTAGGGGAGAAGGAAAATGGACGGGGTCGGGAGGTTCTGGTTGGTTAGGTGTTTTATTGCATGTTATTTCCTTTTGGAATCTGAAAAAAGGTAAAATTGGGGCCTTTTTTGGTTTGGAAAAAAGGAATGGATTGGGGTTGCTGAAAAAATGAAAAAGCTAGACTACAAATAAGCCCAACTTGGTCTCAGATGGGTTTAGAAGACTTGTCCATAGTAGAATAATTAATAATCTCGTCGAACAGATTAAAGATGTGACTAAAAGAATTGATTTTGATGACTTGACTAGGATTCAAATAGGAAGAATTACTATTAATTAATTAATGAGCTTCAAAATTTTAACAAGATAAAGTAATTAACCTAACCCAATAATTCAAAATTTTAACCAAAATTTAACTTAAATTAGTTTAATAAAATAATTAATGAAAAACTAATAATTTTTTGAGATGATTTTTGAAATATTTGTAAAATATATTAACTACGTACAAGATTGTATAAAACATTTATATTTATCTAAAAATTATGAAAAGTGACGAGATTAATTTAAAAAAACTCGACAAAATTTTAATATTTTTATAATATCTAATTATTTCAAATTGCTTAGAATTAAGAAGCTCGTTAATCAATTATTTCGGGGTGGGTCAAAATCAGGTGTCATTAACTGTCCCTTATTTTACTTGGATTGATGCAAGAATTTGGATAAAAATGAAATTGGCTAAACCGATTTTGACTGACCACATCTTCATCTTTAAGGAGAAGAATTTTGGTACGAACTTAGGAATTATGGCCGAACCCCGGAAGTGGTTTTTCTACATATCTCAAGATATATGAGAATTAAGACCACTTGTAGTTCGATACGCTTGATTTGAGGCATAATTATAAAAAAAATCAAAAGTCATCCGGATATGAATTATGAAAGGACATAAATGCTCAATGATAAGATTTAAGAGCGAATGTTGGAATACAATCGAGTTTTAAAATTGAGCCGCCTACATATCCTTATAACTTTATAATCAGGGTGTTTATAGTTTGACTCAATCGGTCGAAAACGAAATCTGTTATGCTAGATAGCCTTCGATTCTGGATGAGTGAAAAATAGATCGAGTATGAAAAGAAATCTTGTAACCTCTTAGTCATGAATGTGGTTCAATTCACACCCATAATCAAGAACATAAACGGATATAATTTCAAAAGCTCTTAGTGCATTGCAACTCAGATTGGAAACTTGCTTCTGACAGATACCAAAATTCCGGATGCAACAAGAAACTGATAAAACCCAAAAAAAAACTCACAAGACTTCCGATAGGGGTGTCGTTTGATTGTGGTGGAAGTCGCTCCTCTGCTCGCATCCTAAGAGTTGGACACTCCTCTTTAGACTATGTCCCAGTTTGGTGCTATGAAAAAAAATTCCACGTTGTGTTTCATCCTTGTTAATGTCGTCCGCGCCTGTGGTTTGGTTTGAGAATTCATCCTTTCGGCTGCTCTCGACAAATACTAAAATAAAACTCATTAGCATAAAAGTGCATTTCAAATGGGAGACAATGACTTTTACATTGTTGACACTTAATTGCTCTCCTTCGACATTTGATGTCAACCCGATTGTGTTTGACGTAAAGAAAATAAAGATTATGTATTATGTTTGCAATATAATCTTCAATGTACTCTTCATTTGATGTCAATGTTATAAAAGACTTATGCAATTCAATATGCTGACGGTTCTTTTGACGTTGTTGGTGCTGGTTCTATTCATGTCATTTTGTAAAAAAAATTGAGGTAGTCGATATCGATATTCTTATGACGGATAAATATTTATATCGACGTCGCATTTGATGATTCTCTTGGTGTTTACTCTTGCCAAACAAAAGGATACGGTTGATGTTGATGGGTAAATATTTCTCTTAAGATGCATGATGCATGAATTTCTTCTCTTCGCGATGGTATGCGTCACTTCTTTTCGCGATGCATGAATTTCTTCTCTTGCTATGCATGGACACTTTTCCGCGATGCATGAAATTCTCTTGCAATGCATGACTTCTTCTCCGCAATGCATGACTTTTCCGTGATGCATGGATTTTCTCTTATAATGTATGACTTCTTCTTTGCAATGAATGACTTTTCCGTGATGTATGAATATCTTCTCCCGAAGCATGACTTCCCACAATGCATGAATATATTCTCGCGAGGCATGATTTTCCACAATGCATGATTTCTGAGATTCATGAATATCTTTTTTTGCAATGCATGACTTCTTCTCCGCAATGCATGAATATCTTCTCGCAATGCATGAATTTTTCGCGATGCATGAATATCTCCCTGCGATGTATGATATATTCCCGCAATGCATGGATATCTTCTCATGATGTATTATTTTTTGCGATGGATGAATATGTTCTCGTGATGCATGACTTTTCGCAATGCATGATTTCTGCGATTCATAAATATCTACTCTTGCAATGCATGACTTCTTCTCTGCAATGCATGAATATCTTCTCGCGATCCATTACTTTTACGCGATGCATGAATATCATCCCGTGATGTATGAAAGTTTTCTGTGATGCATTAATATCTTCTCGTGATGCATTATTTCTGCGATGCATGAATATCTTCTCGCGACGCATGAATGTCTTTGGTACCAAATGAAGATAGTGCGTTAGTGGAGCAACATGATGATCTTTTAGGTTCCCTCTGTATGGTGATGTCATCTCAATTGACAATATAGTGAAATGACCGTCCATGTAGTGTATTATCTAAATTGACAATACGAAAAAAATGACCCTTTGTGTAGTGTATCGTCTCAATCGACAATGCCAATGAAATGACCCTCCGGATAGTAATATTATCAAGCTTAATAATGTGATGCATATAGTCCTTGATGCAAATCCATGAAAAGTCTTTCTCGGGTTTTTTATTTGATTCATCTTTGAACATATTGGACGTTAATTATAGACTTCGTGTTGTTGAGAATTGAATGAAAAAACACTATTCACATTCTCAAGTCTTCGATATAAGCAATGTAAAGTATTTCCTGCATCCACAAAAAAATTGTAAATTTTGGAGAGCTCTTCGCCCCTTGACTTCTCCACATTCATCGATTGGAGAATTTCGTTGATTTCAAACTACCTATAAACTTGCATCCGCAGAAAAATTGTTAGTTCTAAAATGAACTGATCTATGTTGATTTCTTCGATTGTCTGCTCCTTATCCTGCTATCTTCGGTTGATTTTTCTTGTCTACCGATTCTTGATTGCAAAAAATAGATAAAATAAAATATAAAGGAAAACTATATGAAAATAGATTTTCAAGAGCAGTATTTTAGGAAAGGTCATTGCCAAATGCCAGGTCACGTCACGCCTAGCGAACATCTTTGAGTCAAATGCTTGAGGTCTATCTGATTATTTGCTGGAAACTATTCAAAGTTGCTCTAAAATTTTTACAAACACATGTTTAAATATTGAGGTCATCCTCAAAATTTCTGTGCCAGTTAATCATCTTGACTTATTTTTAACTACGATACTACAGAATTTTGAGATCTTCTAAAAAATTCTGTCCCAGTTGCAAATATCAAAGTATCTTCAGTATTTACTTTTCAAGGAAAAAACTTCTATTCGATAATTTTTGAGTCCCTCTAATAAATTTTTGTCCCAATTTCTATTTTAAAGTCAAACGAGAACTTCACGGGGGACATTACCGAACCCTTGTGGCGCTATGTATCCCGCTGAGGCAGGAATAAGGTCAAACGTAGTTTCTCTTTCAAAGCTTAACAAAAATAAGAAGTTTTACAAAGAAATTGACCTAGGCCGACCGAGGCCGCCTACGTATCTCATTCTTGAGAATTCAGGTCGAACATAGTTTAAAATAGGGCATTTGAATAGAATCCCTGCCTTACAAAGAAATATTAAAAGGAATAAATGGGATGACTGAGACCGACACAGGCTGCCTACGTATCTCATTCTTGAGAATTCAGGTCAGATGTAGTTTATTACAGGAGGGATAAAAATTTTAAAAGAAGCAAATACAAGCAAATAGAACGATTACAAGGAAATAACAAAAATACGAACTGAAGCTTCACACGAATATCTCTTGACAACATCTGAATTGATCAGTTTCGTCTATGCGGGGAAATCCGTATCTGACAGGACCAAAGCACCTCTAGATAACACTTTGCGAACCATGTAAGGTCCTTGCCAATTTGGTACAAGTTTTTTTGGTACTAATCTTGATGAGGAAAAATGCACTTAAGGCCAATTGACCGATTTCACAATTCTAGCTTTGACTTTTTCGTGGAAATCACGATTCATTCTCTTTTGTCGATATAGTTCACCATGACAAACGACAACCATTCTCTTTTCATCAATAAAGTCTAACTAATCAGTTCGCTTGTTGACCCATTCAGCGTTACTCAACTTAGATTCTTGGATGATTCTCATAAAAAGTATCTCAACTTCAGTAGGAATAAATTCTTCTGTTCCATGTACTAGAAGGTATGGAATAGCTTTGATCAATGTTTTGAAAGTCGTTCGGTATCCTAAAAAAGCATACGACAACATCTCATGCCAACCTTAGTGATTGTCGAACATTTTCCTTAAAAAATCTTCTTTATGTTCTTATTGGCAGCCTCTACAGCTTCATTCATTTGAGAATGATAATCAGATGAATTTCGGTGAGTAATCTTAAACTGCTCACATATATATATCATCAAGTGACTATTGAAATTTGCATTAGTATTGGTAATGATAGATTCTGGTACTCCAAACCTGCAAATAAGGTTGATGTGAACAAAATCAGCTACAACTTTCTTTGTCAATGACTTGTAAGAAGCTACTTTCACCCACTTTGTGAAATAGTCAATGGCAACAAAAATAAATTTGTTTCCATTAGTAGCGGATGGCTCTATTGGACCGATGACATCCAGGACCCAAGCTACACATGGCCAAGGTGAACTCATCGCATTGAGTTCGTGAGGCGGCACTCGGATTAAATCCCCGTGCACTTGACATTTATAACATTTTTGCACAAACTTGCAACAGTCATGCTCCATAGTCATCTAGAAATAACTGGCTTGAAGGATCTTCCTTGCTACAGTTAGTCCATTCATGTGCGTACCGCAAAATCCAGCGTGTATTTGTTCAATAAGCTTCCCAACTTTAGCAGCATCAACACGTCTGAGAAGACCTAAATCTGGAGTCCTTCTATAAAGGAATTTTCCACTTAGAAAGAAGTTGAGGGTCATAAGGCGTATCAATCTCTTTTGGTTAGATGTCTCATTCTCAGGATAAATATCGGTCTCTAAGTACTTCCTTATATCAAAATACCATGGCAAACCGTCTGTTTCAGCTTCAACATGTGTACAATGGACTTGATGTTCTTTCAACTCTATATCCAGGGGTTTAATAAGATCAGTATCTGGATGTCTAATTTTTGAAGCGATCGTGGACAGGGTATCAGCTAACTCATTCTGTGTTTTGGGAGTGAACTCAATCCTGTGGAATATTTCTGTATATACTGCACATATTGTGTAATTTTTGGGGTTTCACGACTCATTCCCTTTGAACCTGATGATTCAACAAATTTGAATCTCCAATAACCAGCAACTCGTGGACATTCATGTCGATGACCATCTTCAACCCAAGAATGCACGCTTCTATTCGGCCATGTTTTTCCTGCAATTAAATAGAAACTTAGACATCACATGATAATGCTGAACGGATTCTGACACTTAGTGTCAGAACGTTACAATACCTCTTTCTTGGTGATTTTCCACTCCATCTAAGAATACCCTCCAACCAGGGTATGCTTCAGAAATATCTTCGCACACAACCATAACTCTTCATCGGGGAAGTAAGTCTTCTGCAGCTCATACTCTACGTCGATAAGATTCTCTGCAAGATGATCAGCCATGGCTTGTGATTTTATCATCTTCTAAATAACATACACAATATCAAATTCACTCAAAAGCATTTGACATTTAGCCAACTTTCTGATCGGCATCACCTTCTGGAAAATATACTTGAATGGGTACATCCTGGAAATGAGGTATGTGGTATAAGAAGACAAATAATGTCTCAACTTCTGAGCAATCAATGTTAAATCATAACACGTCCTATCCAACAAGGTATAACGAGATTCGTAAGGAGTGAACTTCTTTATAATGTAATAAATAGCTCGCTCTTTCTTCTCTATCTCGTCGCGTTGGCCAAGTACGCATCCAGATCACTATCCAAGATAGAAAAATACAGCAGCAATGGACTTCCTTCTCGCGGAGGAACTAATACGATGGATTAGACAAATGATTCTTGACCACATCAAAAGCAGTCTAACATTCTTCAGTCCACTTTGTCAAAGCATCTTTCTTCAAAAGCTTGAAGATAGGATCAAACACAATAGTTGATTGAGCTATGAACCGAGTGATGTAGTTCAACCTCCCTAAAAAAGTCATCACTTCCTTCTTCGTCTTCGAAGGAGGTAACTCTTGAATTGCTTTGATATTAGATGGGTCGATCTCAATACCCCTTCTACTGATGATAAATCCCAATAACTTGCCGGCCGGCACCCCAAAGCGCATTTTGGCGGGATTTAACTTCAAGTTATAACGACGAAAATGATCAAAGAACTTCTGTGAATGGTCAACTAGTCCTAACTCTCGCGGGACTTGATTATGACATCATCTTCATACACCTCGATCTCCTTGTGGATCATGCCATGAAATATGCTCGTCATAGACCTCATATAAGTAGCATCGATAATTTTGAGACTGAATGACATCACCTTATAATGATATACACCCATGGCATAATAAAAGTTGTCTTTTCTACATCTTCTTCATCCATCAGGATCTGATGATAACCATGTAACAATCTATGAACGACTGCATTTCATGCTTAGTACAATTATCAATCAAAATTTGAATGTTCGGTATTGGGAAATTATCCTTTGGGCTTTGCTTTGTTGAGATCTCTGTAATCAACACAAATTCTGATCTTGCCATCTTTCTTGTCAACCAGAACAACATTGGACGACCAAGTTGGGTATTGAGTCACTTCTACTAATCGAGACTCGATATGTTTAGTGATATATTCTTTAATGTTTACACATAGGTCGGGTTTGAACTTCCGAGTTTTCTGATTCACCAAACTGAACCCGGATTAATCGGTATACTGTGAGACACCACATCGGTACTCAGCCCTTGCATGTCACTCGATTCCCAGACGAACACATCAATGTATTCAGTAAGAAAATGAATCAAATCATTTTTTTAAGCTTCATCCAGATGGACAGTGATTTTGACCTCTTTGACACACTCTTGGTCTCCTTGATTCACAATCTCAGTTTCTTGCAAATTTGTCTTATGTTGATTTTCAAACTGCCAAAATTCCTTGGCAACATATCCTGTTATCTCATTTTCTTCTTCATACTCTTCTCCTTCGTCATCACCTGCCTCATTTTGTTCGTTCAGCTCATGACATGACATGACATTGGCATGTTTTAAATTAAAATTACAGAAATAAAAAACAAACAAAGTTAGGAAAGTAAAATAAGCAAATAAAAAAATCAATAAGTTTTTCAATAAAATAGGCTTTCATTCAAATTTAAAAACAATGCAAACTTTGGCCATGACAAAGAGCCATGTTGCCTTTTTAAATATTACGGGGTAATTTCAAAATTCAATTAATTAATGAAACTGCAAACTGATGGGCCTCGGGCCTCTTCAAAACTACCACCGATTTAAAAATAGGTATAAACAGTGTCATTCTACAAAGATATTGGGGGAGTCAAGATTGGTGTAAAGGTCTAGTTCTGCAGCTTCTCTTCAAGCTCAGCATCGTGGATACAAACTAGGTCGACCTCATCTTTTAAGACAGCATCAATCTCTTAATAAAAACCTATATTCTTTCCCCAAGGCCATCATGATCGGTATATTCTCAGACTGGAAATGACTATTGCAGATGAGGTATTGATTTATCCAATGCTTGGTCACCACTCTTATTCATCTTTGCCTCATCATCGTGGGGACATACCCCAAACCATACCTTGCTCCTTTGATGGGAACTTGAATAGGTTCAATAATTCCTTAGAAATTTCTTTTCAATCAAAAACCTGGCTCGAATCCGTTCTAGAGCATCAGTGTGGCGATCATCTTGTACACATAGGGAATATGGGGTTATGGAGCAAAATCATCACTGGTGGCATTAACCATATGCATCATGTAGAAATCAGTGCCTCGAGAGACTTCATCTATGATTGGCGCATGCCCAATGGAGTGTTTTCCTTCACAGTAAATAAACAATTCTTGCCCCTTCCTAACAAGATTAATCAGCTGGTAAAGGGTATAAGGCACAACCCCAGTCATGTGGATGAACGACCTTTCCAGAAAAAGGTAGTATCGATGTCTAGGACCTGAAAATTTGTATTGAACTCTGCAAGACCCTTCTGAATGAGAAGGTTTACCGCTCCCAGGGACTCTCATGTTGATTTGGGTTTGTTCAAGCTCCCGAAATCAAACGTTAACTGCCTTAGAGAGGAAAACAAACAAATATTGAGACCAAATCCATCATCTACCAAGACACGGTTTATAGCCCTTTATTGACATATGACAGTGACATGAAAATCTTTGTTGTGCATTCTGCTTTTGAAGGGCAACTCTTCATCACAGAAACTGATCTGATGTCCTTGGTAACCTGGTTGATCATTGCTGCTATATTGTCGTTGCTGGTGCCCACGGACACATATGTATCATTCAAACCCTTCATCAGGGCTTGCTTATGTAGCTACGAACTCATCAAAAGGGCACACAAAACAATCTAAGTCGGGGTCTTCTCCAGATCCTTCACGGTCGAATAATATTTTGGTTGTATCTTTCTCCTGAATTTTTCAGCTTTGCCTTCACTTATCGGCCTCTGTCCTTGGTCCTTATTTTGCCCTCCATGGGCCAAATCTTCTAGAGTGTAACAACTGTCATACCTGGTCATACCCTGAGCTGAAGCGATTTTTATCATAAACCTTGGCATAGCAGAAGTTTCTATTGGCAACAAGGCAACAACCTTTATGGGTATCGAATCACAAACTTCTCCTTTTTTATGCTAAAAAAGTCATGTCCTTTTCTAATTCATCATGAACAATTGGAACTATCACCTTTTTCACACCCCAATGATCGTCCTTCTCTATCATATTGATATTGACACGCCCATGATTTGGTAAAGGTATACTGTTGCTGTTGGACGGGACTATCTGGAGGGATACCACCTTCTGATCGATTAGATCCTAGATTTTGTGCTTGAGGTTAATACAATCTTCATTATCATGTCCAATATTATTGAACTGATATGCATACTTCTGATTGGGTCTGTAAAATCAAGAACTAGTGTCCACTAGATTAGGCCCCATCAGATGGATATAACCTACCGCAGTTAATCGCTCGTACAACTTTGGTCTGCTTTCGGCAAGCGTAGTAAAAGTTCTGGCGAGATTTTTCTCAAATTTAGGATGAGGGGGATCGTAGTTTCCATGAGGAGGAGGCATCTAATGATAATTTTAGACATTAGGACGGGGATCTTGATATTTGGGATAGGAATTTTTTTGGTAATTTGACAATGGAGCTTGGTAGTCTGGGGAGGTATTTTGGTAAACTCAAGCTTGGGCTTGATATATTGGAGGAGGCGCTCGGTAATTTGTCTGCACATTGGTGCAATTGGGAGCGACACTTTGGCAATGATTAGATGGGTTTTGGTAAAGTGGAGGAGAATTTTGTAGATGGATGGTGGAATTTGATAAACGGAAGAGGGAGAGTTTTTGTAAGTGGGAGGAGGGGCATTTTGATAATCGGCTTGAATGCAACAAGCCTTGTATGGACTTTGGGAACGTTGAGAACGACCTTGGTATGATGATGATCTTCTCGGGGTCTTCTTTCCCTCATAAGAAATGACTGACACATCTTCTCCTTTCTTTTTTGACAAGCCTGAGGACCCAGGCGATGTAGCAGCACGACAATCTTCTCGGTTTTCAATCAATCCTCGATAGTCTCACCTACTATCTTGGCAAATTTTTCTCCTATGAGCATTATGATTCTGTCATAACACTCGAGTTATTAAACCCGCACAAATACCTCAACAATTTCTTTTTCAGACATGGGAGGCCGAACTCTAGCTGCCTCCTTTCATCATCTGTACAAAAACTCTTTGTAGCTTTCATTGGACTTCTGCTTCATCTTTTCTAAGGAATAGCAATCGGGAACAATCTCTAGGTTGTATGAAAATAGCTCAATGAAGTCCTTATCCAAGGCATTCTAGCTCGGACACTGTCTGGTCTCATAAGATGTAAACCATTCCAAAACTTCTCCGCTCAAACTTTTGCTAAAAAACCATATTAGTACAACTTCGTCTCTCCCAACTCCTACGAGCTGGTCACAGTAGGCCCTTAGATGCACTAAGGGGTTCGCTATCCTCCAAAAGTGTCAAACTTTGGCATCTTGAACCCTTATGGGAGGTCCAGATTCATATGAATGCATAAGTCTTCATATTTCAAACCGGCGACTTCAGGAGTCACTGAAGCTCCTTCATTGCCCTTCGAATCTCCTCCTTTCTGTCTATCTTTGTGGCCTCTTCTTTAAATCTCCGTTGTCATTTTTACTCCTCATAATGGTCGAGCTCAGAACCATTCACATCGTGGTCATTTGGAATGGGAATTTAGAAAGTGTTTTTTTTGGGTAGTGGTGGAGCAATGGAAGGACTTGGGGAGTTTTGAGTAGCTTGGTAATTTTGTGGGAACGTTTGGGAGTTAGTATATTGATTTTGGTGATGGAGGGACGTTTAGGGGTTGAATGTATTTATGTTTTGTGGGGGTGGAGCAGTTTGGTGATTGGTCTTTTGAGGGTGAGGTGGTATTTGAGAATTATTAATTTGAGGAGGGGGTGGGGTCTTGTGGGAGGCTGAGGCGTATTGAGGATTTTGTGCGATTAAGTCGATAACTGAGGGGTTTTGAGTAGGAGTAGATGGTCAGTTTTAAGCATGTTCCATGTTTCAAGAGGGAAAGTACAGGGGAGGCCTTCCATCAGTCGAAGCATTGGAAAAAACAACTGGTGAAGGCAAATCTTTTCTCCTTTGAAGTTCCACCCTCATCTCGGGTTTCTGCTACATTAGCTGCATAATCTGTTCATTCTGGTCTACTATGGTAGGTTGAACCACCACAATGTTAATTAGATTGATTTGTTCGTTGTTGGCCACCATTACTGCTTTTCCCTTATCTGAACTTTGGTCAGGAAAGGAATCTGCAGGCATTTTAACTCTAGTGAAATAGGGGTGATCAACCAGTTTAATCGACACAGACCAGTTTGTAAGTACCTTGGGAGGAAAACAACTCAAAGAAAAATTTGTTAGTTTGAGTTTGAAATACATAACACAAAAGAACCACATAGATATAGGATATAAACACACAAAAAATTCTTTGTTTGAGGACATGCCGACACACAAGTAAAGGGGAAACTAATTTTTTATGAAAAGAAGAAATTTGCTTGTTTTAATTTGGAGGTCGTCTCAGAAAGGTCAAATCACGTTGATCTAAGGTCTTTTTTGTTGTATCTCTTTTGACGTCCGTTGATTAGAGCCTCATTTTTCCTTTTGGAATATAAATGGGGAGAATGAAAATTTTGAAAGATAAGGTCAAGGACTTGGAAGGAAGCCTACATACTTCACGAGGAGAATTCAGGCCCTACATAGTTCGGATACAAAGAAATACTTGTTTCATTCATTCTAGATGATTACAGGAAAATTGAAAAACACACAAAAAACTTTAAAAGATAAAGGTAAATCCATTTAAACCCTTCTTCTCCACAACGTCACATCATCTATGGGGAACAGACTCGACTCGAATTTTTCCTATAATGACAAGGTATATTCCATGTCGTGGCGGAATGCAAGACATTTTTCAATGCAATGATGATTGCCCTGTGATAAGGGTAACGCTTCCAAACTTTGATTCCAATGGAATATAACTGTCGGACGTCCTTATAGAGAGGTATAAACACCCCGTTTCGAACTAACTCTGAGTAGACCTTCAATATTATTTTCTTGAAAAGCGTGAAGCAAATATAGAACTTAGACTTTTTTGTGACCGGTATATTGAGCCCCGATTCATCACACTCAATGATGACGCCGTCACCCTAACACTTTGGGGTACTACCCATACCGAGAAACTCATGGACCACATTCTTAAACTCCACACACTTTTCTATTGTGTGCCCTTTCTGGTTAGTATTACACTCACAGGTCTTGCGGATGTCCCTGATCCCACCTTGGAAGATGCTCTTTTGATGGGCCTCAACATAGGCCTAGACAGATAGTGCTCGAAAATGAGGGAGCACGGAATGACTTCCATCCTTATTCGGTATTCTTTTGGGTATGCGTCGAGAGTCACTTTCTGGTCCCCTTCTGCTAGACATCCTTGGAGAGAAGGTTTGCGGGAAATTGCTTCCTCATAACTTTCTTCAGTATTCTCCAACTCAGGGCTGTCAGGGGGGAAACAGTATGTTGTATAGGCTCTTTCCATGCTACTTCCGTATGTCAATGGTTTTCTTGTCCAGAATAATGTATTTCAACATCTTAACTGCCAGATCCTAGTCTAGTGGCGGGTTTGCGGCTTCGATTGATTCAGTCTGAATGTTCTTGCCTTTATCCATAGCTGGGTTCTCACCTTTCTTGAGATGATACAATAGTTATTTTAGGATTTGGTGGTAAGGTTTGCTTTTGGTTGAGAAACTCAAGACTCAAAAAATGTGGTTGGACTTTGTAGTAGTGACTTGTGTATATTTTTTTTGGAAATTTATGGAAATGAGAGGGATATTGATGCCCTCATTCAAAGCAATATATCACATAAACAGTTAAATACACATATATTGCATCCTAAACATACAGCGAACCCTTTTATCTCAAGGGTAGGCCTAGTGCATTTGAAAGATGTATGCGTGTAATTAAACCATTTAATTACCCCCCCCCCCCTTAAGAAAATTTCACCTATGAATAGTTAATGTTCACAAGGGGAATAAAAAGGGGAAATAAGGAAGAGAATATAAAAGGACAGACCCACACAGGGGCCATTTAAACGTACAAAAATGTAATAAAGGCAATCCCACACAGAGGATGATAATGACAGAAATACATATAGAAAAACCTATACAGGGGTGAAGTATACTATGTTCTCCCTGATGGCTTTGCTTCTCTACTGCTTTCTTGTGTCTTTTATTGCTGAAACATGTATCATAGCATCAGTAGGTAACCCTCGCTATGACTTCCTTTTTCTTCCCAGTCCTCATATTGCATCCCCTCAATTTTTTGTTTAACCCATAAGTCAAACTCATCAAAACTGCATCTTAGTCTTTCCAATTCCTAAGTTTTCTTTTCAAGATATCTTGATTTTCGAGAAATTTAGCATGCATTTCTTGGCATCCCGCTTTACCTCTGTTAGTTCGATTACAGTTAGGACTCTCTGTTTTCTACGCTGTGGCAATTGTTTAGGATTGGAGAGGCGATACTTTGTATATTACTTGTCAACCAAACCTTATTAGTTTCGTCGTATCCGATGTCAAACCAGTTTGGAGCAATGGTGTCTTTTTTCATTCGCTTAGCCCCTTTTCATTCTCTTAGCATTTCTGTAGCGTCATCCACTCTATCGTCCCCAATGTCATACTCATAGGCGTCAGAGTATGCCTCTTAAGGCATGATTTTCCTTCTCCTTAACTATCATAGGACTAAAAAGGGTGTGTAAGTACAGATTTCCCGAATACCTGGTCGTGGAAGCACGAGTTGTTTGCGGCCCCTTACGACGACATCCTTTGAGATGAAGGGATCAAGCATCCGTTAGAGATCTTCTTCCCTTAGTTCCGAAAAAAATTTGAGCCCATCTTTCTCTAGTCCTTCGTATTTCCAGATTTGCCCAAAACAACATATCGTACAAATCCCTGAGAATGTTCTTATTATCAAGGTTATGCAGTGCATAAGTCCCAGGCCCTTTCTCTAAATGACTTAGGATCCACCATTGAAGGAGTATGTTACATCCTTAAAAGTAGTGATGTCATTCATTGTATTTTTCAAGGGATCGATACATGTCTGACAGTATGCCCGGAGCGACAGGATAATACTTCACTTGCCCTTGATTCTAATACCTGTTGAACAAAGTGTGGACGAGCATTATCACTCAAGTATTGATACGTAGACTCGGGTTATGTGAAAAGACCATTGTTTCCAATAGTGGGACAGAAAATGCCAAAGGCCGGATTTCATTCTATTCCCTGTAGGTAACTCTGAACTATTTGTTATACTTTGCATAAAAAACTTTCATGCCCAAATCTAACGTAGAGGTCCCTAAATGATACACTAGATTCTTGGGCCCAATAAGCGTAATCATTTTCCAACCCAATCCATCTTGTCATATCCTCGACGTAAGGCTTGTTAGGAATCAATGTCTTCTTGTTTTCTCACCCTTCTTTCTAACCCTGTACCAATTGTGTTGATGCAGTCTCAAAGTTTCTTGATTGTCAGGGTGATTTCGCCAGTTTCGAATCGGAACACAATTTTCTCGTTGTGCCAATAACCTGTGATGACTTTGATCAGTTCGTGCAAACCTACCATGTTGAGTAGTTCCGTTAGGGCACCGATATATTTGTTTAGGGTTCTTTTATAATCCCCATCAAGGTCGTTGTACCACATCTTGATTTAAAGCTGTGCTTAACAAAACCATTTCGAACCTTGGAAAATGATTCATACCTACAAAAGAAAACCTAATTAAGTTTAGTTACCCCATATTTTAGTTTCCTCATGCACATCATTCAAATGTCAAATAATATGGTATGTCGTTAGGACGAAGACCTTGGACATGATTTTAACGGTTTTACTAATGGACTTAATACTCCTTGGGTATTAAGTCATCTTAGGCTAATGCTTACATTCGATTTTGGTTTCTATCTATCTTAGGTTGACTAGAATTGGTTCAAAAATGGCGGTTACGTAAGTCATACACACGGGTATGAAGCTAACAAACGACGTTGGATGACCGCAAGCCAACTAGTCATTTATTACTTCCAAAGATATACTTGTGTATTTTCTGAAAGAAGTCGTGGTAAGTAACGTAACTCCCTTTGTCCTAATGAAAACTATATTACCGTTTCGCGAAGTTGATGCCATGAAAATGCAGTAGTTTTAATAGTACGATAAAGAAACAAGTAAGCAATTATTTCACATAGACAAATATTTTTTGTTTTAACATTAGAAACCTCCAAATCACCAGCGGATTCACCATTCTATTTTATTTGGAGGAAAAATATTTTTATAGTTTATAAGTTTTGACTTGTTTAGAGTCGCCATTTAATTTTTAAAGAAAAATCCAGAAAACTTAGTTTTCAAAAGATTTAAAAAGGAAACCTAATGGAAAACTATAAAGGGATTCGGGGATTCATATTTATATTTTAGGAACGTTGTAACGACTCCTCAAACATTTGCTAACTCGCAATTATCCAACAACTAAATTTATTTGGCTAAAAGTATTTTTAGTTCGAGCTTGGTTTTGATACATTCATTTAGACACTTTTCAATAATGAAAAACATCGACCTACTATCTAAGTGAGTTATTTGATTTGCAAGATCTATTATTTTTTATTCGGATGATCGATTTAATTTAAAATAGTTAAAAGATAAAGGTGCCTGCGGGGATTTGAATTCTTTTAACCCTAAAGCTAAAGACAATTAATAAAAAATTAACAAACGAGAATGTAATAGAGAGAGAGAAAGATAGTTGGGTCCAAATCCGGTTCTGTTTGCCTGGACCGATATTTTGAACCATATTGTCTTTGGCTTTTAGCCTATTTGTACCTGTCCTATGTTCTAACAATCTAATAGTAGTAAAATGGCAAGGGATTAGGCCCAAAAATAACAAAATACAATATTTCGTAAAAATAAATTTGGGCTTCTTGACCCAAAATCTTCAAGCTCTCGGCCTTTTTTTTATTTTCTCGGACTTTGGGACCTATACGTCTATTTCATGCTAATTTACTCAAGAAGAAATTTTGAGCCTTTGTTGCTCTCCCAAAATGCAAGAGGGCGAGAAGGACTTCGTAATGAACTCGAGCAAATCTTCCATGAAAAAGAAAAAAGTATAGTAAGGTCCAAGAGAGTTCAAGTAAAAAATAAGACAAAGAAACTATTCTACGAAGTATTGGCGCAACAAAACATAATATTGGTAACATCAAATATAGTTATACCAAGACTCATTTATTCTGAACGACATTAAATGAAACGATCTAATTCATCTAACCCATATGAATCTAAAGTCACATCAACATAGTCATTTTATAAGTATAAATTTTGCATCGATGAACCCATGTTACCACGACATATTAGTAAAGATCACCAAATCAAGTCAGAGTGGAATAAATTAAACAAATCGTGTTGGAGACAGTGACTAAAAACATTAATGGCCAAATGCGTTAGACAAGATAAAGTATGCTACGAAAAAAATTAGTGTGCATCTCATCTTTCCAAATGTTTACCTAAATAGATAGAGGAAATAAATGAAGTAGAAACATGTTGGTCACATGCCAAAATGATTAAACATGACAAACTCATCAAATAGACCTCTAAGATTCAACAGTAGCGAGAAAGCTAACAATGGGCCACTTCTTTTACATTCAAAGATTCGTCGACCTATACCAAAATATTTTTTATCCCTCAATGGCAATGATCAGCGAAAAAATGCAAAGATTTTCAAAGAAAGCCTACAAGAAATTAAAAGACTTGAAATCTCACATAACAGAACAATTTCTCAGTAGAGGAATCAAACTTGAGCTACAAAAAACATAGTCATTTACAAGTAACAACAAGATAGAAACCATATTTGATTGTACCTTACTAAAGGAAAGTTTAAAGTAAAACCCAAAAGAATAAACAAGATTACTCCTCTTTGACACAAATAAAAGTTAATGCAACGAGACATAAAATTTTAACTGGAAGAAAGATTAAAAATAGGTGAATAATTGATTTCACCAGTTGAAACGATCCATCTGGAAATAAGGAAAATACAGCAAGGAAATGGATGACACACTGATGGTATGTAACACAAACTCGACCAAGTTAAAACATTCTTCAAACTAGCAAAGAGAACTTAGATGTGTTAACCACTAGACTCAAAATGCAGGAAAAGGTAGATATTTGAATCAAACTAATATAATAACATGATATCTTAGACAACCTAACAAGTAGCAACCAAACGATAGTGAAAATCAGCTAGAAAGAAAACGTCAAAAACACCAACCAAATGAAGAGCTAAACTCTTTATCCATCTTTTAGGCATATATTAAGGCAAACACATATTCCAATTCTCTAGCAAAACAACACATATCAACATAAATCAAAACAAAAAAATAAACCCAAGGATGAAAGAGACATGTGAAAGTGAAAGAAAAAAGAAAGTTATAGTAGATTTCAAAACGCAAACTAAAGCCGAATAAGACGAGCGAATGCTAAAAGGAATTTACCTTTTCTAGGGCAGCAAATCGGAACTTGGCGAGCAGAGGTTACCAGCCAACTTTACCACCAACATATGAAATTGGATGGTAATAAAAAGCTTGGACGGAAGTATCTAACTTAGGTGCTAAAGCTGATTGACTCCTTTGTTTTTGAGACACATTCAGTAGGAATTTTTACCAAGTTGCACTCTGTATCTTTCTCTAAAAAATATCCAACAACAATCTTTTCGCTGGATTTTCAAACCCCCCCCCCCCAAAAAAAAAACTCCTCCACATTGGAGAAAAAGAAGTTTATATAGAAAGAAATTAGGGTTCGTATTAATGGGGAGGGGAATCCAACATTGGATAAGAAGAGGCCCCTTTTTCAATGTTGAAGTCCGAAAACTTTCATTGTTCTAGACGAACAACTTTTTCTGAGGCTCTTGACCCATTCCAAAATTGGAAATGAGGATGGAGCTCTTGATTGATCTGTTCGTTCTTGCTCCTCGACGTGGCGCCCATCCAAGCGAGCAAGGACGAGTATTGCAGTTGGAATTATGGAAAATTGTGCCAGATTGTACTTTCTTGAAGATAGAGACGTTGGGGACTTGCTTTCCGTCTCTTTTGACGTAGTGACTTGTCGTTTCTTGCGTGAGGAGAGATGAGGCGTGTAAGGATTGCTTGGTGTGCTCACACATTTTTCGACTAATGGAGTTGAAGTGCTGTTAATTTTCACGCTGCTGTCTTTTGGTGATGGGAATCGATGGGTTTCTAAGGGAAAAGAAAATTGGACCGGTTTGGGAGGTACTTGTTGTTAGGTGTTTTATTGTGTGTTATTTTCTTTTGGAATTTGAACAAAGATAAAATTGGGGCCTTTTTTGGTTGGAAAAAAGGAATGGATTGGGATTGCTGAAAAAATGAAAAAGTTGGACTAGAAAATAAACCCAACTTGGTCTCAGACGGGTTTAAAAGATTTTTCCACAATAGAATAATTAATAATCTAGTCAAACAGATTAAAGTCGTGACCAAAAGAATTAATTCCGAAGACTCGACTTGGATTCGAATATGAAGAATTACTATTAATTAATTAATGAGATTTAAAATTTTAATAAGATAAAGTAATTAACCTAACTCAATAATTAAAATTTTTAACCAAATTTTAACCTAAACTAATTTAAGAAAATACTTACTGAAAAATTAAAAAAATTTTGAGATGATTTTCGAAATATTTGTAAAATATATTAACTATGTACAAATTTGTGTAAAACATTTATATTTATCTAAAACTATGAAAACTGACGAGATCAATTCAAAATAACTCGACAAAATATTAAATTTTTTTATAAAATCAAATTATTTCAAATCTTTTAGAATTAGAAGCTCGTTAATTGATCATTCGGGGGGGAGTCAAAATGGGGTGTCAACAAAAGCAATATCATATCTCTTTCATGAATGCTCAACACACATATATGTGTGAGAGAGATCAATCACATGTACATCATTATACAAACTCTGATGATTGGTAAAAAAGAAAGAATATGTCATTATGAAAAGTATATTCCATGAAATGAATAAATAAATAAAAAGTGTACCTCTTACAAATTTAGCAGAGAAATCATGATGGAATTATATTGTTATCTCTTAGTAGTGGTGGTGTTGTTGTCTTGCACTTTCTCCTTTGGTTATTGGTGATGATGATGAGCCTCACATTATTTCTTGAGCAGAAAAGGTCCAGTATACCCTTGGACTATCTGAAAAAATTTAAACATATCTTTCATCCACCTTTTTGGTTAAAATACCCCTCACTCCGCCTTTTTGGCCCACTTTTATCCTTCAGCTAACATAATTTTCTATTGATTTTAGTATCATTATTATAATGATGTAACAGATTTTTATTTGCTGAAATTAGAATTCCACTTTCACCCCTTTGTTTAACCCATTTCATGACCCAATGATGCATCAAATTAAAACTAAAACATCCGCCACTTTCATTCTGGAATCCAAAAAAAAACTAATTTCGTTTTCTAATAAAGAGCCATTTCAGTTTTCTTGAAAAAAATGCAACAGTAGCAAGGGGTTCACCAAATTTCCGTTAAAAATGTTACATGACATATTGAAAGTATCTTTCAAAAAAATTGAGTATCTTTACTTAGTGATTGAGGGTTCACAAAGAGAAAAAGAAAAATCTATTACTCCAAAAGTGTTATTTGCATAAAATTATTTTAGTTTTCCGTCAATTTGTATACCTATCCTTCATCTAAAACAAAGTGCATTTCTTTAAATTACCAATCTGATAATATTTAATCTGCAGCAATTGACCGTCATTTGGGAACATAATCATCTAATCTGTATTTTATTAATAGATTTTAATATTTACTTATCATAAATAATAGGGAAAATGCACAAGTACCCCCTCAACCAATGTCTGAAATCCCAGAGACACACTTATACTATACTAAGGTCCTATTACCCCCCTGAACATATTTTATAAGTAATTTTCTACCCCTTTTTAGCCTACGTGGCACTAGTTTTTAAAAAAAAGTCAACCATCGTTGGACCCACAAGATAGTGCCACGTAGGTCAAAAAAGGGGTAAAAAATTATTAATAAAATAAGTTCATGGGGTAATAGGACCTTAGTATAGTATAAGTGTGTCTTTGAGATTTCAGGCATAGGTTAAGGGGGTACTTGGGCATTATCCCTAAATAATATGACAAATGTCAACTTTGATTTATTTTTTAAGAAAATTTTCTATGATTCGACCAGACCTAAAAACAAATATAACAAAAATTTAATTTTCATTAATATCAGTATTTGTTTAGACGCAAATTAAAATTAAACAATGCTAAATTAAAATTTCAAAATTTAGGTTTTTTATTTGAATTGATTATAAGCTTGAGATTATAAAATAATGTAACTTACTAAAAGAACGGATGTTTTAATTTGATGTGTCTTTGGGTCATGGGGTAGGTTAAATTAAAGGGTGAAGGTGGGTTTCTAATTTCAGAAAATAAAAATCTATCATGTCAGCATAGTAATACTAAAATCACTTAAATAATATTGTGATAGTATGAAGTCTAAGAGTGAGCCAAAAAGTGAAGTGAGAGGTATTTTTAACTAATAGATGGATGAGGGGTATATTATAACCTTTTGAAATAGTCTAAGGGTATTTTTGGCCTTTTGCGTGTCTTATATATAAAATATTATTTGTCTAACTTTATTCTTCTAGAGAATTGTTACTTTGCTATTAAATATTAAAGAATAATGTTAGTTTGTACTATCAAATTTTAAATTTAAATAGGGAAAAAATATGTAATTAAGAGAATTAATATTGTTGCACGTTATATCTAATAAAAAGAGGGGGGGGGGGGTGTGAAAAGTTGAGTAATGAATGTAATATTTTTTGAGATACTACAAATAAAATAATTAATTACATGAAACAAAAATGACCAAAAAAAGGGGGGAAAAGATAAATATCAATGGAGGCCATAAAAAAGTGTCACGTCACCTTTCCTATGTTTCTTTTATATATATATATATATATATGTATATATATATATATACACACACACACACACACAGACACAAACACACACAAACACTTATAAAGCGTAATCTATATTATCCAAAGGGCACATTTTTCAAGAATTGCTTAATTATTTGTAGCCAAAAGTCTTAAAGAAAGACCATGCCTGAAAAAGCGGTCCCTTAGACAGTTTTGACAACATTTTTTAAATGTTCTTTAAAATTAGTGTGGCGTGGACAAAATTTGTTGTAATGTGAACTCCTAGATACAATAGATTGTGTAGAAATCTCACGTATATGTGGAGAAATCAAGGATTGTACTGATAATTGAATGATTGAGTCACATACTCCTTATATAGGAGAAGTGTCATATACTAGCTACACTAGGAATCCTAATACAACACAAATATATTATTTACACCTTATCCTAGTCGACTACATCAACTTTAGTCGTAAAAAGTATAGACTTGTACATAAACTAGGATTTAGTAGTATAGTCTTAGTGTAACTCAAACTCAAACTCGTCAGACAACTTCATCGTACTTGTTCTTTTGACATGTTCCATCAGCTTCATTCAAACTTCCCCTCAAACTAGTGAGTGGATGAACTGTAACTCCTAAATTGCGATGAAACTCAGCAAAAACCTATTTGGTTAATGCTTTTGTATGAATATCTGCTAATTGATCCTTAGACTTCACAAACTGAGTAACAAGTTTTCCTCTGGACACCTTCTCACGAACAAAATAATAGTCCATTTCAACATGTTTAGTTCTACCATGCATAACTGGATTAACTATCATTTCTAAAGCACTCATGTTGTCACAATACAATGTAAAGACAGATCGAAGAAACACCCTAAGGTCATGAATTAGATACATGATCCATGTAATCTCTGAGGCAGTGGAGGCAAGTGCTCTATACTAAAACTTCAGCACTTGAGCGAGCAATTGTGGACTGTTTCTTGGAGGTCCACAAAATACAGTTTCCACCTAGTAGATTCTATAACATGTAGTTGTTCTCCTAGTTGTGGTACAACCTCCCCAATCAGCATTTGAGTATCCATCAACCTATATGGTGATTGTGAAATAAGTATAAGTCCAAAGAGCCTTTGATGTACTTGAAAATTATTTTTTCCCCTTAAAGATGTTCACTGTTTAGATTTTGCATAAAATGACTTGCTAAATTCATAGCATGAGTAATATTCGGCCTGGTGAGAGTCAAGTATTGAACACTCTCTACTATCATTCTGTAAGAAGATGCTTCAACCAGGATTTTCACAACTTCACGTAGACCATGCTTTGGAGCCAAAAGAGTGGCTATAGCCTTTTCAAAAGTCATTCCAATCTTGTTTAGTATCTCATTAACATACTTACTCTGGCTTAAGTGGATACCCCCATCAAAATACTTAACCTCAACTCCAAGAAAGAAGTGTAAAGGGCGAAGATCTTTCATGTCAAATTCTTTTCCAAGTTGTCAAACAAATTCTGAGACATGCCATGCATTGCTACCGGTGATAATAATATCATCCATATATAACAAGAGAAATATGATTATTTGTGAGCTTGCAATGTAAATAATAAATAATTTATAGTACCTTATTACAGATGAAGCCAAGGTGCAAGAGATGCATGTTAAACGCATCAAACTAGGCTCTTGGGGCTTGTTTAAGGTCATGTACCCTCATTGTAGATGGATGATAGTATCTATATCCTTTGTGTTGGCTGCTATACCCTATGATCATACAAGGATAAGTCTTTGGACTGTTGCTAACCTTGATATACGAAAAACTTCTACGCCCTAACACTTTTAAAGTATTGTTATCAGGTTGTTCCCATACAACTTAAAAATGGAGTCACCATCTTTAGGACTGAGGAAGATAGTCTATTAATAAGGAATACTGCAGTGAGGAAAGGCTCAACCATAGAAACAAAGGTAGGTTAGAATGAAGAAGTAGAGTTAAGTCAGTCTCCACAATATGCATATATTTTCTCTTTGCAACTTTGTTTTGTTCAGGTGTATTAGGACATGAGATATGTCTCACAATGCCACAATCTTTCAAATGTTTGATGAAGTCTGTTCGAATAAACTCACCACCTTCATTACACTAAAAAAACTTAATTTCTTTAGAGAATTGTTTTTCCATCATTTTTTGAAATTTTACGATGACATCAAAGAATTCAGATTTCCTTTTCAGTGGATAAATCCATGTACATCTCAGGTGAACCTCAATAAAAATGACATGATATTTCATATGTTGTGAAGATTCGATAGGAGCAGGTCCCCATAAGTCATAATGGATTTTCAGTAAATGTTCTTTCTTAATTTTATTTCTCAAACCAAATGAAAGTTTACAACTCTTTCCCAATTGACAACTAGAACAAGCAGTAGGAATTTTATTCCAACTACTAATATTGATGCAACTATTACTATTCAAAAACATTAAAGACTTCAAACTAGGATGCCCTAATCTAGTATGCCACATGTTGTATGACGTGTTCTAATCGTATGCAGCAGTTAAAGCATAGAGACTGTTATCTTCAAAAGCATAAAGCCCATTACTTTAAGTTCCCTTGGCAAGAAGTGTCCTTGTCTTCTTGTCCTTTACAAAAAAGTTAGTTTCATCAAATTCAAGAATACAATAATTATTCTTTGCAAGGTTATTAACTGAGATTAAATTCTTATTAATCTTAGGGACTACAAGAACATCCTTTAGTTTTAGACCTGATCTGGATTTGTTCCCAACATGTATTATGTCTAACTTTGATCCATGCCCAATAATAATTTTATGTGGTCCATTTTAGTGTTTTAGATCAATTAGGATACCTCATTTACATGTCATGTGACTACTTTCTCCTGAGTCCACTTACAAGTTGTCATCAATGTTTTGAAGATCAGTGGCAACCAATGCTTTTAGTAACTCATCTGCAGCTTGGTAAGAGTAATCCCACCTGTAAAAACACTTAAGATCAGTATGATTATTCCTACCACAAATTTGACACGCATTAGAATTACTCCTCTCATGACTTCCACTTAAAGGACTTTTCTGAGGGCCTAGTCCGTTTCTGCAGTTATAAGAACCTGTTAGTTGTCCAGCAAGCTTAAAGCCTCTTCCTCTGGAATTAAAGCTATTGTTTCCTCTTCTTTGAAAGTAGTTTCCGCTTCCCCTGCCTCTTTGGGTAGAGAATGCCTTGTTATGATTTTGTTGAGGCATTTCTTTTTCATCCTCCCTTATATAAAAACCACTAAGAGCATTAACAAATTGATTAAAAGTAGGATACAGTTTCTTACCTAACATGACAGTTCTGAAGGTCTTTTACTTAAGACCTAAGACCCCTACAAAAATTAATCACTTTGTTATCCTCATCTGCATGCTAGTGAATGGCTGCAACACCAACATATCCCTTCGAATTCCTTAATTTATTCATCAACTAATTTGGTTTCTAGATTCACACTATGCAGTTGTTGCTTGAGATGGAACTCCTTTATCTTTTGTTGCTTGAAGATATGATTCTTCCGTATTCTTTGGATTGACCACTATACCCTCACATGAAACAATGTGGCCAAGAAAAGCAACCGATCTCAACCAAAATTCACACTTACTATACTTAGAAAAGAGTTGATGTTCCTTGAGGACTTACAAAAGAACCATCAAATGGATCATATGCTCATCCTAACTCTTAGAATATACAAAGAAATCATAAATGAAGACAATTACGAAGGAATCACGGTAATCTTGGAATACTCTATTCATTAGGTCTATAAAAGTCACGGGGCATTTGTTAACCCAAAGACATAACTAGGAACGCATAATGACCATACCTAGTTCGGAAATCCATTTTATTAATATCCTCACCTCTCATCCTAAGTCTGCGATATCCCAACCTCAAATCAATTTTTCAAATCTAACTCGCACCTTGGAGTTGATCAAACAAGTCATCAACCCTAGGGAGATAATACTTATTCATTATAGTGACCTTGTTCAATTGTCTGTAGTGGATACACATTCTAAGAGACCCATCATTATTTTTCACTAATAACACCGGAGTGCCACATGGGGAACTGCTTGATTTTATGAAACCTTAGTCTAGTAAGTCCTTGAGTTTAAGTTTTAGTTCCTTTAACTCGGCCGGAGCCATCCAGTAAGGAGGGATTGAGATGAGTTTTGTATCCGACAATAAGTCAATATCGAAGTCTATTTTCTGTTCGGGGGGAATTCCGGGTAAGTCATTTGGAAAGACTTCCAGAAAATCCTTCATTACCGGGACCGACTCTAAAATAAGAGCCTCGGACTCAAAGTCCTTGACCCTCAAAATATCGTAGATACATCCCTTAGAAATCATCTTACAAGCTTTTAGACACCAAATGATTCAACTTCTAGGGATTGAATTTCCCCCCCCCCCCCCCTTTCATTCTAAGAAAGGTTTCATTTGGAAATTTGAACTTAACTACAATCTATGGAAGCAAAACAAGCATCCAACCAATCCAGCCCCAAAATTACATAAAAATCAATCATGTCAAGTTCTACTTAATTGACAAAGGTAACTCTATTGGACAATAACCAAGTCACTATCAGGGAAGTAACCGAAAAAGGTTCACTAAGAACATAGGGTATTACATCAAACTTCATGGACACTTAAGGAGTTACAAAAGGCAAAGTGTCAATGGGATCTAGTACAACATAGACATTAACGGAAAATACTTGTAACGTACCGGTGACAACATGGGAGAATCTTTTTGATCACCATTAGAGCGGAGAGCATATAAACGATTCTGCTTAGGAGTATTAGGATTGGGAGCACTTGATTGTGCTTGATCATTTTTCCTTCCTTGAGCTTTCATCACAAGACAATCCCTCTTCATGTGGGCAATCTTACCACAACTGTAGCAATTACCCTTGCCAACTAGACATTTGCCTACGTATTTTCTACCACATTTAAATCAAGTAGACTTCTCAACATAGGGAGCACTACCACTCACCTCTTGAGTCTTGGGTTAAGACACTTTACCTTAGTTGATCTTTGGAGTGTTAGAAGGGACTTGGTTGAAAAACCTAGTCTTGAACCTTGGCTTATGTTGCACTTCAAACCTATCCTTGGAAGAATTTCCATCTTTGGCTCTTGTCTTCTTCAACTCCTACAAACTTGCTTAAGATTTTGTTCCTCAATTTGTTTGGCATGAATCATGAGACGAGAGATTCCATGGTAGGTATCAACATAGACAACCTACACTCATTAACCACAAGATCAGATATCCTGAAAAAATTGTTCATCTTAGCCCTAGAATCCGCCACCATAGTAGAAACATATTTGGATAATTCAGTGAACTTGAGGCTACACTCCTTCACACTCATATTCCTTTGGTGAATATTGATAAATTATTTCATTTTTATCTGCCTTAGTTCCAAAAGAAATAACCTATCAAGGAATTTTTTCTTGAAATCCCCCCAAGTAATCCGGCCTTCTCTAACCGGTCTCTCATCCTTCCATTGTTCATACCAAACTTGAGCCACATCTTTGAGTTGATGGGCAGCTAGTACAGCCTTTTCTTTAGAAGTCACACCCATGGAATCAAGAACCTTGAATACTTCATCAATAAACCCTTGTAGGTTTTCTTCCACCTTGGAGCCAAAGAAAGTAAGGGGATTCATCCTTATTAAATCCCTTATCCTTGATGTAGTGGTTCTAGCATTGGAAATCACTTGCACCCTAGTATCCCTAGCAACTTGATTAGCCAACACTTGAGTCAATCTATAATGGATGCACTTATCTCAACATTAGACATAGCCCCTTCTTCAATAGGAACTTGAGGATATTAAGGGGCTTGAGGGGGAACCGCCTCATTTACATTGTCGTCTTCGTCCGTTTGAGCGTTGCTCCTTCTTGTATTCATTGCTTCTAAGCACAAGAAATAGATTATATTAAAAGACACATAGAGTTAAGACTTTTGAGGCGCAATGTAGGAATACCAAGAAGATGAGAATTTCCTAAGAATCACATAGTCGATCGTTCATAAGTGTGGCGCGCTTCACAATCATGAGCAATACTCTACTTTATTTATTTAATGACACATCAATCCTAAAATTACTCCACCTCGTGCTTTGATACCAAGTTTTTCACGATATTGGAGAGCACCCTCTAGAAGTAACCGGCGTCTTCATCCTCAAAGAGGACTTAGACTAGTCCTTAGCAATCATCATTATATATCATAGGTCAAAAATGCAAAAATTTAGAACTTTTACAAAGTGAAGTATACTTAGACTTCTCACATATCATATACGGAGTTTACGTAGACTCATCTCTTTTGAAGTTTACATAGACTTCTCATTTAGCATAGGTAATTCATAAAATTAGTCTAATACTTTTTCTCACATAAAACCATCTAAAGAGAATTAAAACATTCAGTATAGCCTTTAGAAGTACATTATGCCACATATAGGCTTACAACAATAGTCTCAAATGATAATGGAAAGAATGAGCGTATTTAGACATAAGCAACATCATATCTAGAGTAGAAGAATGGCAATATCCCCGAACTTGAGGACTCACCAATAGCCCTTTCCTACATTGTTGGGGGGGGAGTAAGAAATATGAGTTAGTACATTACACGTACTAAGTATAACTTCCATGCATAAAAACGATTAATGCATAAGAAAAAGTACATTTTAGTCAAAATCATGTTTTCTATCAATGTTACCCAACATGAACATATAATAAGCATTTTAAGACAATTCAACATAATGTCATACCAAAGTGTAACCAACCCAAGCAACACATTGTGCAATGCCAAGAATAGAATTCCATAACCCTATCCAAAGCTAAGTATCACCTTGACTCCTAGTACATACATAAAACATAAATTCATATTTCATTATGTAATACTTTCTTCATAATGATAATACACATAACTAGACATACATAACATATAATTAACTTAATTATAATAGAAAACTACTAGAACCATCCATTAGGACCCTACAAGTGCAATGTGTAAGAGAAGTCACATCCCCTCTCTCACACCATGTAGAAACCTTCAAGAAAATCCCTAACAAGAGTTAATACCTTTAAATTATTCATTTATTTTTAGATTATGGAAAATAATTGCAATAAATGATATTAGACCATGTGAGCTACATGAAATCCGGTGTTCTACTCCCACACTGAAAAGAGAGGGTTAACACTTTCCTAAGGTGTAATCATTCATACATAGCTATCTAGGTGGATCCACTAAGCTATAATCCTATGTGGGCCCATTGTTAAGGGTCAAGGAAATTGTTAATACAAACCTTGACTTCCCAGACGGGGGTTTCCATCTCATGAGACAACACATATCTTGGGAATCCGAACATGGTAAACGTAAAGAAATCCATGTGGGAGGCCGGACATACTAAACATGAGACCTCCATGTCATTTACATGTCCTTTCGGTGCTAAGAACTTATTCCTTTTAGTTATCATCTTATTTACTAATACAAGTTCACATTAGTCTCTTCTAGACTCCTATGTAAACGGCTTAACATAATAGCTTATAGGTCATCACAAGTGAGAACAATACTTTCACTTTAGAAACCCCTAATCAAGTGGGTAAACCTTTCACTTATCAATTTATTATAATCATAAGAAGCTACTTTTAATCATATAATAATCATACTATATCATTCATACATACTTGATAGCTAATTCCTGTGTCGAGGTATAAGGATGAGGAATATTTATCGTCAACATCACAACCACACATTAGACATAGGATCATTACTATCTAAGTAACTCATATTTCATAGTTGAATTTAAGAAAGAACCAAACAAATTCAATAAGTATTTCATAGAAATAATCATTGTGCATAATCTATATACTCATCATCTTCCACAATTAACATAAAACTTTCAAGGTATAATGAATTTAGGGAAGAACAAAGGTCCAAAGCGATATCTCAAGTGATTAACAACAATTATCCATAATTACATAGTTAATAAAAAATAAAAGGTCATAATTCATTACAATTGAACAACAATTACGTTTTGAAAAGAGGACCCATGTGTAGATTGCAACCCTAGTATTGGGGAATTTAGAAATCATCTTTTGGAAGGACCTTTTGGGGAAAGAATCCCAAGAGTGAAAGAAACCATTCCTTAGGGATGATTTTCCATGAATTTGAGATGGATTCCTTGTGAATTCGTCCTTCTCTTGGAGATTTATTGTTCCTTCAATGGAGGTTTGAGTTTGGGTGAGGGAAGCTAGAGAGAAGTTGGAGATAAGTGGGTTTTGGTTAAATAATGGGGTGTTAAGTTAGTTAATTGACTTAGGGTACTTATAAAGTCCTTAATTAACTAATTATAACATACCTAAGACCCTAATTAATCAATTAATCAATTCCTGAACAACCCTCACTTAACCGAGTTTTGGAGAGTGAAGTGGGATTCCAAACGACGAAACCCCGTCTACGGTTCGTACACCAAACCATGGCGTCGTACTGGAAATCCGTGGTTCTTGTCAAAGAGTCCAATTTTGGCCATTTTTGGAAAATGGCTAAGTCTTCACCAAAGACGACCATCGACGGGCCATTGACCCATCGACGGCTCTTTGTTTGGTTCGTCGACTGCCACTGTCCAAAGACAACTTTTAGGGTCAAATTCAAGGGTCCTCCTCAAGGACCCCTAGGGTGGTCCTTGGGGAGTTGTACCTAGACGTTTCGATCCTAAACACACTCTACCATGTGTTTAACACCTTTTTGCCAAATTTGACTAAATTTCGACTCTTAAAACTTCTTGAAACATACCAAGGCACACTTCCATTTTCACTAGTCTCCGGACGCGTGATTGTTTTTTACATTTTGATTCTAATGCTTCCTAGATAGTTTGAATGCATTATTTTTGTCTTAGAGACATTATTTTAAGGCTTTTTTTTTTCATATAGTGAGGATCTAGCTAAGTCATGAACTTCCGGGGTATTACATTATTAGATGTTTGATTATTAACTCACCCTAGAACGTGTATTTCGTCTTATTTTATTAAAAAATTCTTCTTTATTATTTAAATAATTGAATGTTTGATTTAGTGTAGAGGTAAAATGGTAATCTAATTGACTTTTCACTTTTGAAGCTTCTCACTTATAATAATATATATGATGATCTCTGATATATGGGATGTTCAAAAACATCACTTTTTCAATGAACTTTGATTGAGTAAAAGTTGGAAGCTTAACTCATTTGAATAATTCATATTTCACCCATAATTTACTACAAACACGATCCACGTCTTCCATTTCTCTTCTATCCATTTTTCTCAAGTTCTTATTTTGATTGAAGAAACCTTGACATATGGAGAAATTAATGACTAAGATTTAATTGATTACATCAATAGTCTAATCATAATTGAAATAATTAGTACTTCATAAGCAAATTAATAATGTCATATTATAATAATATATTATCTTGTCCATGAATAACATCATAAACTTTTCTTTGTTTTCCTACTTCTACCCCCTACGAATATGTATCTCTCTTTCTTACTTTTTTTTTTCAAATAAGTTAATATTTGATTCAAATTGTTTGTGGATCTTTCTCTTAACAAAATTAGCTATCATGGAGAACTATATTGACAGACAATTTTAAGTCATCTTGTTTTAGCAAAAAAAAAGTGAGGTAAATACTGCTAAGGGGGAAAAATTAGGAAGAGAGACTAAAGTTTATAATATTTTCATGAACAACATAATATAATGATATAATAGTGGAATTATCCTTACAACCACAAGCATCACTTGCATCAAGTCCCCTTGTTTGACGTATACGAGATAGCTACTCTGCGAGGTTCAAGAGCAGAGACAAATGCAACAAATGAATGTTTCCAAATATTGAACATTGTAATAAAGAAAATATGAGTTTTGATAATTATAAGATTCTTTATCTACTAGTCGTGTAGATTTGATTATGGAGAGATAGCAAAAGGAGTACATTTATTAAGAAACAGTAGAATAGTTAATACTCAATTTATAAAGGTAACATGACTTGACGTGTTCAAATATTAAAACAAGCAATCAAAAATAGTACTTTAGAACAAGAAGTTACTCTTGTTTAATTTTCATAAATGCCATCCCATATGTTGAGGAAACGAGATCAACAAGGAGGGAAATTGCAGAAGCACAAATGAAATAATGGGTAGGAGAGCCATTGTCACGATGGGTATAAAAACCCATGATTTCTCCTGCCCAAACTCTTTGTTAAACATCATAAATACTGTGGAAATAATCAGAGTTACCACTCCCTGGATAAGACTTCTTGGCAAAGTATGCAGGAAATCTTCTTGTGCATAACGAGATGTCAAAATAGAAAAGAACACTAATAGAGAGGTGCTTGAAGTGAACAATGAATCTGCATTCGAGATTGCAAAAATGATGAAAACACAATGTTTCCAGCTGAGAAAATGGGGAGTCCACTTTTTTCTTTGTTGCCACCTGGTACTGTGATTGCTGCAGCAAAGGCGATGGTAGCAAATAGTGATGCTGCAATTGTGCGTGTGCTTGATGTTCCATTTCTCTCCATCTACTTTCAACTTCTCATGTTCCTCAGTAAAAACCACATACGGAGCTTTCTCCTCACGATTTAAGGCGGGACCATCTGCTTTACTTTGACATAGTATTATACGCAACAAGACTATTCAACAATACATATATAACTTGAAAATTTTAAAAGGAAAACATTTACTCAAGGTTGTATACTAAAAACTGAATTTTATTTGGAAAAACCAATAGTGCAATTAATGTGGCAATTAAAATGCTTAGTCATCACTCTCTTTGTCTCATTTTAGTTGTCATTTGTCACTTTTCAAGAGTCAAACTACATTAACTTTGACTTATATTTTAAAATTAACATGAGAAAATTAATAACTTGTCATATAGTTTTTTAACATCAAAACTTGATCTGGTCCAGTTTGACTTTTGAAAAGAGAAACCTGACAAATAATTTGGGATTGAAGAAGTACAAATTTTTAACCACATAATGAGATAAATTCTATTGGAGTACAGAAGTTGAATCACCTTAAACCATTGTAGTTCTAGTTGAATCTGAAAAGCTGGTCCAGAGACAAAGTTTAGCTTATTTTGTGGTGACATCTTTCCAGCCAAATCCAAGATGGTATTGCCCGAGGAGTCAAAATAAATCACCAAATGGTTCAGAATCCGGCTCATCTGACAGACCAACTTAAACACAATTTTGCAGCGATTCTCTATTGCAATGTGTAAGTTCATAATAAACTAAATAAGGAAATCTTCTGACTATAAGTTCAACAAACTTGTAGTTATCAAAATATGCTGCATCAAGTAGAGAATTGCCAGCAATAGATTCAACATCTCTGTCACTCAGCTTTTCTATGTTCTGGCATAAGCATGTTGCATACTTAAATGCATAGTGATGAATTGACTTTTGACTCTCGAACTAATTTCAAATAAGGCACAGTAACACAACAACACAAAATGAGTAATTTTTTCGAGACACAAAGTACAAAAAATTAGTGTAGGTGAAATCCTTAGGCTTATACAAAAATTTGCAGAATTAGATGACTTGTATCGAAAGTCAAGGACACGAGAAGAGAAAAATAAATGTGTAATGGAGGAAAAAAAGATGAATAAAGCAAGTGAATCAAACTAGGATAATTTTTGCAGATCTTCATACATAAATACGTATTAGAGAAGAACTTTAGCTACACTAATAGAATTAGACCCGCAAATAAAATAATGCAATGAAAAACTTGTGGATCGGTCTGAAGTGCCTCGACAAGGTTGGAATAGAATGACTTGACAAGTTTTTCTGCCAGTAGAAAGACCCCAAAAGATGAGAAGTTATTCAGTATAGCAACCTGTCCCTTTAACTACTTTTGGCCATTTTGAGCCTGAAAGATCACCTTCTAACAATAGAAATTGAAAATTATTGAACCAAGATTATTAAGGGAGAAAACCAAGATTTTAAAACCTAGTTTCTAAATCATAAAACTAGGGATTTTATAGCATTCATGTCAATCTACTTGCACTAAAGTTGAAGGGATTCAATAAGAAATTAAGAATATGTTTATCATGGAAGAAAAGTCAAAGATTGGCCCAATAATTATAACAAGTGGACTAAATTTCATGGTTAAAAGTTCGAGTCCAAGAGCCAAAAGATTGGGTCATGTCCCAAGAAGAGGGCCTACATGAAGCCCAATAGGAGAATAAAAGTTTCATATTTTAAAACTTTCCTAGTATAAAGTTTTTAAATTGACTTTATTAGTATCATAATTATTTTTATTTGCTAATTTTGATTACTAAAATCAATTAAGATTTTTAGCACTTCTCTTGATATTTGAAGATTTTAATGTTGAATTTCACTTTCTTTCAATTTTTGTCTTTAATCTTTATAATTTTACTTCTGCATTATTTTACTATTTATTTTGGTATCTGATTCTTATCAAGTGGTATCTGTTCTATCAAGGTTTCGTTTTTGATAATCTTGTGAGTTTGAAAAAAAATTGTATTTGCTTAAAATTACAAAAGAAGGAGAGAAAAAAACAAAATTTTATTTAAAATTAAGAGGAAAAAATTCAAGTTCTTCCAAATTAAGTTGCATTCTGAAACATCACGAAGTGGGGAAATTTGAAGTTTATTTTTTCTTGTTTCACAAAGTGATCTTTTCTCATCTCATTAATCCTAATTTATCTAGGCTTCAATTAAATATTATATTTATATATCGTACTTAGACAAGATTGTTACTAATCTTGTTTATACATAAATGTTAAAGGATTCATCGAAATATAGTAAATTGTATAAAGTAAATATTATATCTAGGTAGACAAAGAAAAATGACATTCAAATTAAAATATTGAATTCATTAAGGATACTGAGAGATGTTACCAAAAGTTTCAAGAAGAGCAAACAACTTGTTGATCACTGTGATAAAAACACACACACACAAACGCTAATGAGATTTAATTTTCCTAAAATTCTTGAGGACATGGAATATTAAAGAAAAAAATGAAAGATGATAAAATTCACCAATCCTGTAGCAATTTCTTTCATACTTTGTTTTATTTACCATTTGTGATACATTCTCCAAATCATTGGCAATTGATGTTTTTTGGAGACTCTGTGAAGTTAACCGAATAGGAACACCTTAATAGGGGAGAAAAGGCGATTAGTCAGCGAAGGACAACATGAATTAGGTAAACATAGAATTAAGGAGAAGGTTAAACTCACAATAGTAGAGTAATTGTTGCCAAAAGTGTAGACGACTTCCGCGAACGAAAGTAAATTCCTTAATGGCGAGGTCCTTCAAAGCAGATCTTTCGTATTCCGCATATTCTGCCCCATGAGTGAACTCTTCAACTAACTCAGTTGCAAAATCTATCAACAACACTTGCTAGTTATATATATATTGCACCACAGTTTCTTAGAAAAATATCACAGGTTTAAATGAACAATAATGTTGTACACAACCTATGAAAATTGAAATCAAATAACAACAATGACATGAAGTTGAAAAATGTGAGTGAAGAAGAGAGTAACCGAGATATATATATAGGAGAAAGAGTAAGTCACAATTTAATTCAATTTGTTATTTCTACATATACATATTTGAATCTTCCAAGTATATGATGTCTTTTTTATACAAGTTTACTGTGAGTAAAAATCAAACTAACCAACACATTTTGGAAATCAGAGGTTTTAAGCTTTGACTCATGAATCACAGGTTTCAGTTTTATTGTTTATTACTAATATTTAAATAAGCAAAATTAAATCTTTCAATGATTTCACAAATAATCTTTTTATAAATAACACAAGATTAATAATCAATAATAAAGAAAAAAGTATTATAATTACTTTTTGAGAAATATCATGACACAACTAATTAAAAAAATAAAATTTAAAGCAAAAAAAAATCAAAAAATTAAATTAAAAATGTTTGGACCTACGTTTTCACGCCTGGGACGTACGTTTTTATGCTTGAGGCTTACTCCTCAAATTTAAAAATTTACGCCTTATGGATCTACGTCTTTAATTTACACCCCGGAGAAATTTTGGTACGCGCTGCCTTGAGACTCGCCCCAAAAACATTTTCGAGAACACTGGTATATGTCTTTAGATTTGAGGAGAAAAAATTTATAGATAAAGATGTCTTCGAGAAACATTCCTGAGCTTTCGTCATCGGCCTTCACAAAAGAAGTCAACCTTCTTTGTTTTATGGTGCTCGCTACTTTCTATTTGAGGCATTAATGCAATCTGGTTTCGTTTTGTGTATGTCGTGTCAAATATCAATACATCCATCACCAAGGCACACAAAAATGGGATAAATTATCAATCCTCGTGCAAACCCATCTTAACTAAAAGATGCTTTGAGTCTTCTACTATTCTTACCCGAGTTTTGGTTCACTCATATCTATCCTTCATCACCCTATTGTTAGATACCAATCCACCTCTGGCCTCATAGCGTATCAATAGAAATTCTCTCGGGATTTTATCACAAGTTTTTTTCTAGGTCAATGAACACTACATATAGATTCCTCTTCATTTTCTTTTACTTCTTCACCAGTCTGCGCATAAGATAAATGGCTTCGTAGTCGAATACCCTGATATAAATTTGAACTGGTTCTTGAAAATAGGCACTCCCTCCTCACTTTCTGTTATATTTTAAGTGTTTTGATGATCCTCACTAATGCAGGAACCTGGTCCCTGGCTGAGTGATCTCGTCCAAATACAAATGGAGTATAACTGTAAAGTTGTCATGTCAGGTGGTAGGTTAAAAGTGCAGTGTCCTACACTAATAGGAAGAGCGGATGATATTGTCTATTTCAGTGTCTCACAAACAAAGGAGCCTGGTCCCTTATTAAGTTATCTCGTCCAAATCAATTTTTGTGAGCAGCTGTAAAGCTATCATGTAAGAGGCTAGTGAGGCGTCAACGTACTACACCACTCAGAATGGACGCAGTTGTTTGTCCAACGATCAATAACTCTTTATGGTTGACTTAGTCAACATGAAAAACGACAAATAAATTCAAATCATTTAAATAAGAAAATCAGTCGGCAGTCCTTTTCTAGAAGTCACAAAGAAGTCTGTGAGGGACCTGATCCCTGCAAGATTGTTTACGTGAAAAGGTGACAAGACAACTGTCAGTAAAGCTGCTATGGTAGGTGCACATCTTTTCTAACAGCAGGCCTTCAGCCAATGGGATGGTCTCAATGAGTTTATGGTGATTTATATCATCTCTTTTCAAAAAACACAAACTTAAGATTAGGCAAATTAAAACTCAAAGATCTTAAAAGAAAAGGTCATCTTCAAGAAATAATTCAAGCACAAGAATGCACACAACAAGGACCCGATCAAGAAAAAAACGCTTTTCATACTTGTTTTTGTTCTTGAATGTTTACATTGAGCTTAACTTGTAGGATTTGTTTCATTGTTTGATAGAAACGTTTCAAACTTGGTTTGAGTCTTGTTAGAACATAGTTATGAGTAACTTTTTTCCTTACTGTAAAAGTCTATAATAATAAGTTGGGCTAGTATAGTGGGCGGTGTGGTATCCGCTTAGTTAAAGTCTAAGTCATCTACAGCTGATGCCCTGGCTTGTCTATGTAATAGGTGGTATGGTTTAGTGTGGAAATTAGCAGGCTAATTTCATTTTGTAAACTCACTTTTACTTTTGTTTGAAGAATATTAGTGGAAAAAGTTTGAAAAGTCCTATTGAGGATAGGTCGTGATTTTACCCTTGATCAATGAGGTTTCCACATAAAGTTGCTTGTTCAATCTTTACTTTCAGCACTTATTTTACTGGTTGTTATTGTAATTGTACTGAGGACCTAGTCCTATCGAAACAAATTGACGCATATTTTTAGTTACTGTTATTGCTGAGTAAAGGGACCTGGTCCTTGACTGATAAGTGGGCGCATACATTCCAACACCCTCAACTCTACTCCCTCTTCCAAACTTCCATAGTGTGTAGTTTGATACTCTTGTAATTGCAACTATAGATATCACCCTCTTTCTAGTAGAATGAAATCAATATACTCCACCTTTATTCTTATAATATTATAGTCGTCTTTAAAATAACATTAAGCAATCAAGTTAACCATTCAATTCATGCCTGCCCCGCGTGTACTCTTTCAAAACTCCAAGAAACCTCATATGGGTTGTCCCCTATAATATTCAATCGTAATAGATCTATAATATTCAAAATCCTAATGTTTCTTTTATTACTCCTAATTACCCAACACAATGTGTTTGTCCCCTTATTCGTTCAAGATGTTATGGAAGTATGCTTGTCATCTTCATCTAATAAGAGCATCTTCCACTAGCACTTAGCCGTTCTTATCTTCTATGTATTTCACTTGATTTAGGTCACAATTCTTCATTTATCTCGCCTTGGAGAGAATGTACAAATTTTTATCTCCACTTTTAATTTTTCCCCTTGCTTAAATGCAAGGGTTCATAAGATGTCATTTTTGTCGTCGTAATCGCTAACTTCTTTGTTTTATATGGTTATACCTTTTCTAATTCATCTGTTTTTTCCTATAGATCTCTGCTTTCACCAACTTTGCACAAGTAGTCTACTATGTTTCCACTTTGCCTTAACTTTGCCTTAAACTTCTCCATTCAACCACCATCCCCTTCATGACCACCAAAAGTAATCATTGAAACCCTAGAATTTCTTTGCCTGCTTCCCTAATGCAACGAATTGTCCTATCCCACATGTTGTTTGCATCCCCACTACTCCATGAAGCTCAGATTTCCATAAACCTCTCATCCATCCCCCAAGCTCGACTAGGGATCAAGCATCCTATTTGATACTCCAAATCACTCGCAAAAATTTTAAAATAATTTCAATATGTATACATATTTATGTCAAACGCCCACTAAACTTCAACACTTATATCAAAATCCATAAACATTTATTTAATAGTAATACTCAATAAGGTCACCATTAAGAATAAATACCCTATCCCTCAGATTGACGACTTATTTGATCAACTCCAACGGGCAAGTTACTTTTCGAATATTGACTTGAGATTGGGGTATTACTGATACGCTCAAACTTACTTCTCAAATAAGAAGTAAAGCGGTCATGTCAACTAAATAACCCAACTAGTGAGGTTGGGATCGTTCCCACGAGGAAAATAGTTTAGACTTAACTTCAATCTATTATTACTATTGTTTAGTCAATTACTTCCTTGGAAATCAAAAATGATAAAAAGGGGGGTTTCTATTCCTAAATTAATGAAAATAACTAGCGAAATAAAAGGAGACAACTAACAACTTCGAATGTGGAAGTTTAATCAATTAATCAAAGTAACTAGGGTTTACGTATTCCCCAAAGGTTCATAACTTGATAGGTCTAACTATAACAATTCTTTCCTAGTATCTTGCATGCAAAGTGATAAGTTATGTATTTCTAAATCCTTGGTCCGGCATCTAGAAAATTTCACTCCGCACCTTGGTCTGGCTACATGTGTTGCTATCCTAACCCTTATATTTACCTCAGATTAAGCATTATATTCGATATTTGACTAAGTTATTACCTCGTACCAATCAATACTAGCCTATTAGATAGTATACACTAAATCTATGTTGATAATTCTTTTCCTATTATCTACCTCTTTGGTCCGGCAAGTAGCATTAACGCGAGTTCTAACGTTGGCCTTCCGTTAAAAAGACTTCTATGCGAAAGAATTATCAATACATGGAAGACACTATTCTAGAATTGTTATTTTAGTTAGGTTTTACCTCATTATTAGCCTATGGTTACCACAAACCTAGTTATGGAGTTTAGTTACTCATAGTCATAATCACAATATTCAAATATATGGTATAAGAATTCATGTACTTAATTCAATGAGAAAGAGTAAAATCCGAAAGTTCGCTTGATTAATCAACAAAAATCACCAATAATCAATTCAAAGAATCTCAAAATAATCAAGAATGTAACAATAATCAATGGTCTAACCAAGTAATCCAGAGTCTAACCTCAAAAACGTGGTTTTTTGAACTATTTATAGAAAATAAAAACCTAATTAAACAAGGACTCTATTTGCTAGAGATCTGTCAAAACGCGGCTGGATCGACGGACATCACGACGGATCGTCGTGGTCACGACGGATCGTCATGGTCACGACGGACCGTCATGCACTCTGTCGTCCCATACTTGATGCAATTTCTTCCGCTGCTCTCTTCATTACCCTTGACGGCAGGTATGACAGATCGTCACAGGCACAACGGTCTGTCGAGGGTCTCCGTTCCAAAACACTTGAACTGTTGGAATATGGGTATTGGAACTACTTCTCTGAACTTCATGACGAACCTGCATGATGGAATGTCATGGACACAACAGTCCGTCACACTTTCCGTAACCCCACACTTGGTAAGACTTCCCCATCTTCCTTCAGCAGCTGCACTACGTTGCCACCTACAGACCGTCACGAGCATGATGGACCGTCACAAGCTCCGTAGGTTGTCTCTTCTGCATTTCTTCGCTCAAAAACCTCCGCATTCATCTTTGGACAGATTTCCTGCAAATAAGGAGAAACTTTTATAAAAATTAGCACAAAAAGGCTTTTGGACACACTAATCTTAAGGAAAAAGTATTAATCATAATGTGAAACCATGGTATATCAACACACTCAACTTAAATTCGTTTTTTGTCCTCAAGCGACGCACTATGACTCAATACACAATCTTTGTACAATAGTATCCATGTTTTATCCTTTGCAATCATTTGGCTATCAATCCTGATTAATCTCATCATATTTATGCATGCTATCACTATTAGGCTTGAATTATGTGGAATCAGACCATGACACAGACTCACCATGCACTAACACCTATCATCTTCAATTTCTCACCGAGGTGCTAATATTTCCAGTAATGCAACTAGTGTCCTTACTTCAAAACAAAATCGTCATTTTTCACACAATGATTTCAGTTTGAGTATAAGGATTACTTTTCAACACTCACTCTCACAACAAATTCACACTCATTCATACCTATTGCCATAAGTTTGCCCTTATTTTTACTGTTTTAAGTTCGCTATACAACCCTTAGGATCACGATGGGACTTTCTTAGCTTGTAACATAGGCTTAGGGTCAGGTAGGGTATATTTAGGTATACTTTTGTGACTTTTTTCCCTCCTTGACATATCGTCTTAACATACCATTTTCTATCATTTTATTTGCCCAGTTTCCCACATTTTTTCACCTTGCTATTTTCCCTTTTTTCTTCATTTGTGTAAGTGACTCTCTTCTTTTCTTGCTTGTATTTTGTTTTTCATTTGTACTTTTCTTTCAACTAATTATTGAGTCACTTTACTTTTGTTATTTCTCTCTCTTTATTCTTTCAACCCCACTTTCCAGAGCATTCCTCATAATAGCCACCCTCAACTCATTGCTTTGCCATGAGTCAAAGTACACAAACCCAAAGTTGGGTCAGGGCCATAAAAAGGTTGTTTACTGCATTAGCCACCCTCAACTTATGCTTTTAGCATAAGCTGAGGTGCACATGTCCAAGGAGGGACCAGAGCCAACACATTATTCCCAGAAAAGATCAGTTGGGGTGAGAAAGAAAGGTCTAATTTAAGCTCAAATCATTTGGATCAAAGAAGTATAAATTTCATTTGGTTTTCATTTATTTAGGCTAAAAATGGGCTATATTGAATAAGGGCCTATGATCCTTTCCTAATTGTCTATTACAGCTTACTTTTAGCAGGACTAACCAGGCAAGTTCTAGCTCAGTACAAATAGTGGACTATTCAAATCTTCCTCACACTCACTTGACATCTCATAACTCTACCAGATTATCAGACACCTAGTTCGAATTTTAGACTTAGGGTCATGCAGTGGTGTACCTCTATGTCATGCTTAGAGCCACACATTTATCAATTACTATGCCTAGTCATGCATCATTTTCCATTTTATCAGGATATCATTTTCGCCGTCATGCTCCAGAATTAAACTATGTACACAAGATATAAACATGCCGGTTCAACGGAAAAAGTAATCAATCTTTTGGGGAAAAAGAACACAGGCAAGAAAACCCCAAAAAAGGATAGTGAATTGGGCTACTCAGACTTCACCCTAGCACTCACTTTCAATTTACCCCACCCCCGACAAAAAGACATGCAATTGTCCCTAATGCATAAAAAAAGTTAAATACTAGAGTGGTATGTGAAGTAAACCAGGGGCGCAAAACGCCAATGATCAGCAAGATGGTGGGTGCGGTTCACAGGAACCCACTAGCTCTGTAATCTGGACACCCTCAGTGGTGTCCTCAGCAACAACAACACTATAAGCATGCCTCCCGCTATCTCCAGGGTTCTGGAGCTAGACGCCCCAGCATCTAACTTTTCGGCTCTCATTTGATGCGCCTCCTCCTCAGCAAGCGAGGATCTCCTTGCAGCCTCCATCTCACGGCGCTTCTTCTTTCGTGCTCATGCCTCATCCTCCTCTCGACCCCTACGCCTCTTGGCATGCTCTCGAAGGGGAGGTGGTGGAATCTCTGAAGTGACGAATAGGGCCGCCATCATGGTATCTTCAGCCAGCTCTACACTAGGGGCCTCAGACTCAGGCATCCTAGACTCTAAGATCATATCAATATCTGCGCGAAGACTGTCGACCGCAGCCTGAAGGGTCGACACATCCACCAGAGGGGCTGTTCGGGTTAGCACTCGCAGCTCAAAAGAGTCAAAGCTCTAATGAACCTCAGTGATCTTCCGCTCTGTGTGCTGGACCATTTTCCGCTCCATATGCTCTTCTACATCGGTAATAGACCTCTGCAGCCAAGGCTGGATATGATGCAGAAGTGTAGCCATTTGCGCCTCTAATTCTGAACCCTAGCAAGCTGGACCAGAGCGGGTAAAGGGTTTCAGCGAGAGGAGCTCGATGCAGTGCTACTACTCGGGATAGACTTGACCGGGGTAGTGTCAGTGGAAGCCGCCTGCATAGCCGTGCAGGCATGTGCTATCGTATCAGCAAGATTGTCACCAAGTGGAGGCAGCTTTGAACGGGGCCCTCTGCGTGGAGCCAACTCATTGGCCTCATCTCTGATGAGGCCGATATCAATAGTTCCCAGAGGGGTCTTGAGCTGATCAACGTGCCATATAGGCACACCTGCGGACCTATATTGAGAAAATATGACGCACGGGAAAGGGTAAGTAGTTGTGACCTTAAAAGTACTCTCGTGCATGACCGCCTATACAAGCCACGCAAAATGAACCTCGAACCCGGCTATCATCGCCGCCATCAGTACTGCTCGATCCCATGTGACGATATTATCAGCGGCTGTGGGGGGAAGGCAGTGGCGGACAATCAACCACAAAAACTTCACTGTGAAAGTCAGGTTGGCCTTCTTGATGGCCCCCTTCGGCTCAGTCACCCAGTCGGCACCCTCTCCATCAACGGACAAGTGCAGGTCCATCCACCTCTTGGTGGTCTCTCTCATCGACGGCTCACGCCGAAATTGGCCATCTTTTACAATCTGTCATCGGTATTATCGGATAGCATCAACATTCTCGCCGTATAGAAATTGGCGGATAGCAGGCAGGGAGATATCAACTGGAATGCTACGTACTCGGACCTGCTCTTATGGGGCCTACTTGCTGGGGGCAGCCCGCCTATCAATCTGTGATCGGAGAGTCGATGCGTAGGATGCGTAGAACTCTCGGACTAGCTCTTCACTATAACGTCCCAACGGACGTGCTGTCCACTCCAGTCGATGTCTGGTGAAGAGATTGTGGATCTTAGGCATCGTCGGGAGACTTCCCGTAAGGACCCGCCTCTCCAATGTAAGTGTACGAGTCAATAATTCTTTTGTCATTCAGGAACTTTGCATCAGAACAGACTTGAAACTGACCGTCGACACACCACCGGTTGGGCTGGTAAGTAACCGGGGTGAGACCACGAGCTTGTGAGCCGGATGTGGATTCCGAACTGTCATCCTCATCAGACGAGGACGACGCTGCAGCATTGGCGGGTTCTTGAACCTCATTAGATCCGGAGGCTTTCTCCGACCACGAAACTCCTAAGGATCCAGACGCTCCTTTTTCATTAGTGCCTGACCCAGAAGGTGTGCCGGTCAGTGTGCGCTCCTCATCAGACTGGGAGGCAGTGACTACGTCGGATGCCACCTTTTTGGGTGTGTCTCTGGCAGCACGTGCAACACGGGATGGGGTAGAAGTGCATGGGGGCACGTACTCGGGGTCACGTTGATAGTTAGACTCCATATTATTAGACTTTGTGTATTAGTGTTGGATTTGGAGATTCTTGCAAGTGATTTTTGGAGATTAATCAAGAAAACTTTGGATTTTATTCTTTCTCATTGAAGTAAGTACATGAATTCGTATTTAATATATTTGAATATTGTGTTTATGGCTATGAGTAACTAAACTCCATAACTAGGGTTGTGGGAACCATAGGCAAATAATGAGATAAACCCTAGCTAAAATAACAATTCTAGATTAGTGTCTTGCATGCATTAATAATTCTTTCGCTTAAAAGTCTTTTTAACGGAAGGCCAACGTTAGAACTCGCCTTAATTCTACTTGCCGGACCAAGGAGGTAGATAATAGGAAAAGAATGATTAACATAGATTTAGTGTATACTATCTAATAGGATAGTATTGATTGGTACGAGGTAATAACTTAGTCAAATATCGAATACGATGCTTAATATGAGGTAAGGATAAGGGTTAGGATAGCAACACACGTAGCCGGACCAAGGTGCGGAGTGAGATTTTCTAGATGCGGAATCAAGGATTTAGAAATACATAACTTATCACTTTGCATGCAAGATACTAGGAAAGAATTGTTATAGATAGAATTATCAAGTTATGAACATGTGGGGAACAGGTAAACCCTAGTTACCTTGATTAATTGATTAAAATCCAACGGACAATGCTGCTAAGTGTCTCTTACCAGTTTGTTATTTATTTCCACACATTTAGAAATAGAAACCCCCCTTTTTATGTTTTTTATTTTCCAAGGAAGTCATTAACCAAACAATAGTAATAACAAGTTGAAGTTAAGTCTAGACTATTTTCCTCGTGGGAACGATCCCAACCTCACTAGTTGGGTTATTTACTTGACACGACCGCTTTAATTCTTATTTGAAAAGTAAGTTTGAGCGTATCACATACCTGAGAATTTGAGAAAAAACAAAGAAAAGGTACTTGGTGATCAAGAAGACACCCACAACAGCAGCTCCGACTAGTAGATGAGGACTTTTAGGACTTAGGAGAATTTGGGGAAAATGATCGAATGAAGAGGGAAATGATTTTGGAAGTTTAAAAGGGAGGGAAATTGGAGGAAGAGTGAAGGAATGGGGTGAAATGAAGGGGTGGGGGTTTTAAATGTTGCATTTTTTTAAAAAAAACAGCCGGGTCGAGTCAGGTACGCCTCATTAATGACGTGACAATTCCACGACGACGGTCCATCTCAGTTTTAATGATCCGTCGTTGGTTCCATCGTGTGTGCCCTAGTTTGAAAATAACAGAAAGACGTACCTAGCACGAAGGATACATGCGACGGTCCGTCACAGTTGAAATGGTCCGTCGCTGTATCCGTCAGTGACTGCTGTAGAGTGATTTTCTATAGAATCACCTGGTGATGTGCCTTCAAATTTAAAACCCATTAGTAGAAAATGCTACCATTACTAGAAATAAAAACTATAAGTATCGGGTTGCTTCCCAACAAGCGCCTAATTTGACGTCGCGGCACGACTGAGGACACTTGATTACTTAGCCTTCATCAAGATGGTATGCCTCTATCACTTCATTCACCGATGCAGTATGCCCAAAATAGAATTTTTTTTGTTCTTGATTCACCTTAAACCACACTCCCTCCTTTGTTTTTAAATCAACTGCTCCATGAGTGAATACTTGGGTGATAAAGTAAGGGCCAGTCCGTTTGGACTTGAGCTTGCCCGGAAGACAAGGCAACCCAGATCTGTTTAAAAGCACCAAATCCCCAACCATAAAATCTTGTTTTGCACTGTTTTGGTCATTCTCCTTCTTCATATTTTCATGGCGGATATCGATTGGAGCTCACCACTCTGCCTCATGGTCCTACAAACGTTGAAGGTCGCTTCTTCATTGTTCAACCGAAATTTCATCAGCCCCTTTTTCATATCAACTAAGGCTCTACCTGTAGCAAAGAATGGCCTCCCAAGAATAATAGGCACTTCAAAATTGACTTCACAATCAATAATAACAAAATCTGCCGAAAATATGAATGACTCCACTTTTACTAGCACATCATGAAGTAACTCTATAGGCCTTTTCACTGTTCGATCAGCCATCAGTAGCCGGGCAGTAGGTTTTGGGTCACCCAAACCCAACTTCTTGTAAATCGAGAGGGGAATGAGATTTATGCTTGACCCCAGATCACACAATGCTTTTGCAAAATGTAATGACCCGACTGTACAAGAAATAGTGAACGCTCCTGGATCTTCTTTCTTTTGTACGAGAGATCTTGTAGCAATAGCACTACAATGGTGCTGTCTATCATCATCCTCGAAAGTGACCGATCTTTTCTTTGTAACCAGATCTTTCATGAACTTGGCATAACCGGGCATTTGTCCTAGAGCTTCTACCAAAGGGACATTGATAGAAAGCTGCTTCAGAATTGTTATAAAACGCCGATATTTACCATCCTCGGTCTTTTTCACTAATCTCTGAGGGAAGGGTGGTGGTGGTCTAGGCATGGGAATTACCTTTATAGGGACTTCTGCATCTTTTTAGTGCTCTCTTCTGCTTTACCACTACCCTTTACCACCTTATCATCATCCTTTCTCACCTTTTTCTCATTATACGGCATAGGTGGGTCAATGGTTTGCTTACCACCCCGAGTAGTGATTGTCATACAGTGTGCATCATTTTTTGGATTTTGGATAGTGTTGCTAGGAAGAGTGCCCGGTTGCCGTGTGTTTACTGTCGCAGATAATTGGGCCATTTTCAACTCGATCTGCTTAATCGATATTGCATGTGTATCAACTATTTGCCCAATACCTGCTAAATCACACCTTAACTCTTTAATCTGCTCATCACTAGCATCGAATTTCCTCATCATTTTCTGCAACATATCTTCAACTAGCGCCATACTATCTCCACCATCCCTAGGAGTAACTTCATAATTTTGAGGAGTGACATAGGGCCCATTCCTATCATTTCTGTTACCTTAGTTACCCCTGTTGAAGTTGTTGTCGTGGTTGTAGTTTCAATCTCGGACATAATGACCCTAACGGTTATAGTTACCATAGATCCGACCTTGGTTCCCTTGACCTTGGCGCCAATTATCCTGATTTGAGCCTTGGGTGCTCGGTCGGAAAACCCCCCTCTGCTTATTTACTGCATAGGAGTCCTCTGCATAATAGAATTCGTCAATTTGAGGTGGTGGTTTAGGCAATTAGTTAACATCATTTATCTTTTCTGCACCCCCCAGTGATATGTTTTAGTACCAACCCAAGCTCAGTTCTCATTTGAGACATTTCTTTCACGAATCTCATCTGTGGCTGGGTTATGAGTGGACTGCACTACGAAGGTATTTCTCCCGGTATCTTACTTCCTAGTACTCCAAGCTTTATTATTCCGGGATATTTTCTCTAATTTTTCAGCAATCTTAGCAAAAGGACACTCCCCATAAGATCCACCTCCTATAGTGTCCAACACTGCTTTACTATTATCATTGTGTCCTCGATGAAGTATTCCTTCAGTGACTCATCATCTATACGGTGATTTGGGACACTTCTCAAGAACGAGGTGAATCTATCCTAAGAACTACTAACTGACTCTGCTGGTAGCGCCACAAAGTTGTTCACTCTGTCTTTGTGGTTTAGTTTCTTGGAAATCGGATAGTAGCGTGCTATGAAAATATCCCTTAGTTGGTTCCAAGTGAAAATTGAGTCGTACGGGAGCTCAGTGAACCATATATCAGCCTCTCCCATCAGTGAGAGAGGAAACACTATAAGCCATATTACATCCAAGTCCAAGTCAGGCCTTCCTACACAGCTTTTACACACTGCCCTTACCTTATCTATATGGGCATGTGGATCCTCAGAAGGTAGCCCTGAAAACAAACCTCTAGTAGTGAGCATTTGCATCAGGCTACTAGAAACCACTAAGGTGTTTCCTGGTGGTAGAGGAGGCAAGACAAGTGGCCCATCGGAGTCTGCTATGTTATCATAGCCTCTATGGTATGCTTGGGGCCGTGGAGCGGGATTTTTCCCCCTCTGTTGGTGTTCACCCGGAGCATCGGGTAACAACTGACCATGAACATCAACCGGATCTAGGATGTTCTGGTTTGGCTCATCATCTTTAATTCTCAAGTTTCTATTCATGTTGTGTAGTGTACGCTCTAATTCGTGATCGTAGGGAAACAGAGGTTCTCTTCCTCTCGGTGTATTTGGCATACAAGGAGGGTGGTTCTGCACGAATCAAAAACAATAAAACAAAGTAAAAGCAAGAAAATATCAACTAAACTATAGTAATAAGTTTAAGTTAATCTAAAAGCTACTTTCCCCGGCAGCGGCGCTAAAATTTGATACGCTCAAACTTACTTCTCAAATAAGAAGTAAAGAGGTCGTGTCAAGTAAATAACCCAACTAGTGAAGTTGGGATCGTTCCCACGAGGAAAATAGTTTAGACTTAACTTCAATCTATTATTACTATTGTTCAGTCAATTACTTCCTTGAAAAGCAAAAATGATAAAAAGGGGGGTTTCTATTCCTAAATAAATGAAAATAACTAGCAAAATAAAAGGAGACAACTAACAGCATCGAATGTTGGGGTTTAATCAATTTATCAAAGTATCTAGGGTTTACTTGTTCCCCACAGGTTCATAACTTGATAAGTATAAATATAACAATTCTTTCCTAGTATCTTGCATGCAAGTGATAAGTTATGTATTTCTAAATCCTTGGTCCGGCATATAGAAAATTTCACTCCGCACCTTAGTCCGGCTACGTGTGTTGCTATCCTAACCCTTATCTTTACCTCATATTAAGCATCGTATTCGATATTTGACGAAGTTATTACCTCGTACCAATCAATACTAGCCTATTAGATAGTATACACTAAATCTATGTTGATAATTCTTTTCATATTGTCTACCTCCTTGGTCCGGAGTAGCATTAAGGCGAGTTCTAATGTTGGCCATCTCTTAAAAAGACTTCTATGCAAAAGAATTATCAATACATGCAAGACACTATTCTAGAATTGTTATTTTAGTTAGGTTTTACCTCATTATTTGCCTATGGTTCCCACCACCCTAGTTATAGAGTTTAGTTACCCATAGTCATAATCCCAATATTCAAATATATGGTATAAGAATTCATGTACTTACTGCAATGAGAAAGAGTAAAATTCAAAAGATTGCTTGATTAATCAACAAAAATCACCAATAATCAATTCAAAGAATCTAAAAATAATCAAGAATCTAACAATAATCAAGGGCCTAACCAATTAATCCAGAGTCTAACCTCAAAAACGAGGTTTTTTGAGCTATTTATAGAAAAAAAACTAATTAAACAAGAACTCTATTTGCTGGAGATGTGTCAAAACGCGGCTGGATCGATGGACATCACGACGGATCGTCGTGGTGACGACGGACCGTCATGGACTCTGTCGTCCCATACTTTATGCAATTTCTTCTGCTACTCTCTTCATTACCCTCGACGGCAGGTATGACGGATCGTCAAAGGCACAACGGTTTATTGAGGGTCTCCGTTCCAAAACACTTGAACTCATGGAATATGGGTACTGGGACTACCTCTCTGAACTTCATGATGAACCTGCAGGACAGACCGTCATGGACACGACGGTCCGTCATGCTTTCCGTAACCCCACATTTGGCCAGACATCCCTATCTTTCTTCAGCAACTGCACTACGCTGCCGCTTACGGACCGTCACGAGCATGATGGATCGTTACAAGCTCCGTAGGTGGTCACTTCTGCATTTCTTCGCTCAAAAACCTCCGCATTTTTCTTTGGACAAATTTCCTAAAAGTAAGGAGAAACTTATATAAAAATTAGCACAAAAAGTCTTTTGGACACACTAAACTTAGGGAAAAAGTATTAATAATACCCTGAAACCACGGTATATCAATCACCAACTTAGGGTGAGAGGTGAGGATGTATCAAATACGGCCTATCGGACTAGGTATGGGCAGTATGAGTTCTTAGTCATGTCTTTCGGTCTCACTAAATGATCCAACGTCGTTTATGGACCTAATGAACAGAATGTTTCAAAATCACCTAGATTCATTTGTCATTGTTTTCATTGATGATATCTTGGTATATTCAAAGAATAAGGGTGATCATATGGGTCATTTTTTGGTGGTATTCAAAACTCTTAAAGAACATAAGTTGTTTGAAAATATAGAAAGTGTGAGTTTTAGTTGAGGTCGGTGACTTTTCTTGGGCATATCATCTCTAGTGAGGGATTTGAGGTAGATCCAAGGAAAATGGAGGCAGTGAAAAAATGGCCTAGACCATTGACTCCAACCGACATTAAAAGTTTCTTAGGTATGGAGGGTTATTATTGGAAGTTTGTGGATGGTTTTGCGTCTATTGCATCTCTTTTGACTACTTTGACCCAAAAGAGTAAGAATTTTGAGTGGTCGGAGGCATGTGAGAAAAGTTTCCAATTGTTGAAAGATAGGCTCACTTCCGCTCCGGTGTTGATTTTACCGAAGGGTACAAAGGGTTTTGTAGTGTATTCTGACGAATATCGAGTGGGTTTAGGATGTGTGCTTATGCAACACGGGAGAGTGATAGCCTATTCCTCTAGGCAACTTAAGGTACATGAGAGTAACTATCCCATTCATGACCTTGAGTTAGCGGGCGTGGCGTTTGCTTTGGAAATTTTGAGGCATTACTTGTATGGGGTTCATGTTGATGTCTTTAGGTTCCATAAAAATCTCCAATATGTTTTTACCCAAAAAAAGTTGAATCTCCAACAAAGAAGATGGCTAGAGTTGTTCAAAGATTATAATATGAGTGTCCTTTATCACCCTGGCAAGGCTAATATGGTTGTCGATGCCCTAAGTCATATGACTATGGGTAGTGTATCCAACCTTGACGAAGCCAAGAAGGACCTAGTGAGGAAAGTACATAGGTTGGGGGTGAGATTGGAAAGTTCTCCGAATGGGGGTGCTATAGTTCATCATATTTTTTGAGTCATCTCTAGTGGCTGAGGTGAAGTCCAAACAACACCTTGATCAAGCATTAATGAATTTGAAAGAATCGTTTCTCAACAAGTTGAATGAATTATTCTCCTTAGTGGGGAATGGAGTGTTAAGGTACTAAGCATTAATCGATACTAGAAGAAGCAAGATGGGTCCCTCTACTCAATTCATCTGAATTATACAAAAATGTACCACGATCTAAAGGAGATTTATTTGTAGGAAGGTTTAAAAAGAGACATAACAGAGTTTGTCGCTAAGTGTCCGAATTGCTAACAAGTAAAGGCCGAACACCAAAAGTGGGGTGGCTTACTACAAGAGATCTAAATTCCTACTTGGAAGTGGGAAGACATCAATATGGAATTTGTAGTAGGTTTACCTCAGACTCAAAAGTCATATGATTTCATATGGGTGGTTGTGGATCGATTGACTAAGTTCGCTCGCTTTATTCCCGTCAAGTCTACGAATTCAGTGGAGGACTATGCAAGAATCTTACAAGATGAGATTGTCTGGCGTCATGGCATTCCGTTATCCATCATATCGGATCGGGGCTCATAATTCACATCTATTTTGGAGGTCGCTTCAAAAAGGGTGAGGTGCTACGGTGTAGTTGAGCACCGCTTTTCATCCCCAAACGGATGGTCACGTGGAGCATATGATACAAATCCTTGAAAAATATGCTTAGGCGTGCATTATTGATTTTAAAAGGAGTTGGGATAAAAATTTACCTTTGGTGGAGTTTTCCTATAATAGTATTTATTCATCCATTTTCATGGCTCACTATAAAGCCTTGTATGGTAGGATGTGTAGGTCTCCTATTGGGTGGTTTGAAGTGGGTGAACATTCGCTTCTTGGTCCAGAGTTGATTTATAAGACTTTTGAAAAGGTTCATATCATAAGGAACCGGTTGCAAATGGTCTATAGTAGGCAAAAGTCTTATATTGATCATAGGAGAAGGGATTTGAAGTTTGAAGAAGGCGATAAGGTGTATTTGAAAATTTCACCAATGAAAGAGGTGGTTATATTTGGCAAGAAAGGGAAGTTGAGTCCTCGTTATGTGGGTCCCTATGAAATCTTGCAAAGGGTTGGTAAGGATTCCTATGAATTGAAACTTCCTAGAGAATTGTCTTCGTTCATCCGGTTTTCCATTTTTCTATGTTGAAGAAGTGTATCTGTAATCCCGAGTCCATTCTTCTTATTGAGGGTCTTAGTTTCAAGGATAACCTCTCTTATGAGGAAGTTCCAGTTCAAATTCTTGATAGGAAAGTCAAGAAGTTAAGGAATAAAGAGGTGGTTTCCGTAAAGGTGTTATGAAAGAATCATCTAGTAGAGGGTGCAACATGGGAGGCCGAGGACAACATGAAGTCCTGTTACCCTCATCTCTTTTATGATTAAGGTTAGTTATTCTTTTTAATAATATAAATATGACTAGAAATTAAAATTTCTTGATTTTTGGTGAAGTGTTGCAAAAATGTGCATTTTGGGGTTGCATTACATTGAAGTAGTACCTCTAAAACGTGAATTTTGCCTTTTTGGTTTATTTCAGTTATGTTGTGCATATTTGTATGGTGAATCTTTATGAAATGATATGTGTCATGTTGTTAAGTTGAACTTTGTGCTAATTGACTCATGTAATGTATGTTGAGCTCATATATGTTGTGAGAAAGAAATACCTCATGATGAAGTGTTTTGAGACTTATGTGTGAAAATATGAGTTTTGAAATTTGCCTTGTTAATATGACATGATTTATGTTGATTTAATATTGTTGATTGGATGGGCTTCTAGTCTTGAGTCTATTCCTTCTTTCAAAAGAATTTTGGTGTCATTCGGGGATGAATGTTCCTAAGGGGGATAATGTAACACCTTGAAAATCCAAGACATGTCGTAAAGCCTAAAGTAGGTTTTTAAGGTCTAAGTACTGTTTTTAAGCCCATTATAATGAATATAGGTCATTTAGGAAGTTTAAGAATCAAAAAATCCAAGGACTTCCATGACATCCGAAAGTTGGTTCAAAGGGGTGTTAGCGTGCCTTAACCTATTTGACTAGCTTCTAGGAGTCAAAAACTTATGAAAAATGGTGAAAGAGTACATAATAGGAGTTTAACTTGTTTTATTGTTGAAACGTCTGGTACGACTCCCCAAGGATCGACCAAGGGCCCTTGAGGAGGACCCTTGCAGTTTGACGCAATAGTACCTGGCGGTGTGCATCGACGGGACAGAAGACAGCCCGTCTGTGGACCGACGGGGCATCGATACCACCGTAGTCCCACACTTTAACTTGTTTATTAGGTCCATTCACCCGCACAACCTCTTAACTCATCGACGGAGTGCAGAGGTGGAGGCTACGGTCTGTGTGTGGATCGACGGGGCGTCGATGCCACCGCCATCCCATACTTAGACAATGCATGGAAGCCCCTCGCCTGCACAGTATCTGAACTAATGACGGAGTGAAGGACGAGGGGGGTGGGTCCGTAGACAAACAGACGGCCTGTCGGCGGGGTTTCATCTATGAGGAGGTGATTTTTCTGCACGTTTTACAGTTACATCATTTAAAAAATTAAGTTGTTTAGAGGTTAGTTAGGGATTAATGGAGGCTAATTAACTAACTTAACTCCCATATAAAGGTCCCAACCCCAATTAACCTAATTATAACTCACAAAATAAACTCTCTTCATTCTCTCTCTTTCTCTCTCTACTTGAACTCACCATTGAAGACTAGAAAGGATAAGGGTTTGGGTGCTGGAAAAGGAAGAATTCACCATAAAATTGTTGTCAAACGTTAAGGTATGGGATCTAATTCACCTTTGAGACTCTTTGCTCAAATGGTTTCTTCAAAATGGATTTCAAAATTTGATTTTTCTTATGGGTTTTATCCAATTACGAAATTGAAGTTATGGATTGAGTTGTTGATGATCTTTTTAGGTTATATTAAATATATTAACTTGAATATTAACTTGATTATGGTAATTGTTTATGGTTTTGTCTAAATTTAAGAACATGATCCTCAATCCCTAAACCTAGGTTGTGATCTTGACCTATATTGTATTGTGATTATTCAATTGATTTGGTTATTAATTAGATTACTATCCTATGGTGTTATTATGATTAAATTAAGATGAATTATAGGTCTATCATGTTAGTCCTTGATATGTTATTTAGGTTATGAAGTATATTGTGAAATTAGCCTATGTATCTTGTCTTAATCTATGGTTTAGTGTTTGTTATAGAGATGCAATTGTCCTTGTTATCTTATTTACTATCATTGTGTGATGATGTTACTCCCCATATTGGGTTGAGTTATGGGTTGATGGTAATATCTTGCTGATGAACTATGAGGAAGACTTGGTAAGTCTTAGGATCTCTATATTGACTTCCAATTGTGATTAATTTTGGTTAAGTCATGATGTCACTTTAGAGGATGCCTTATACTAGGATGATATGGTAGTATGATGTTGAATTGAAATATATTGACTATCTTGTGAGGTTTATTAAGGTGTATGTGATATAAGGATAGTGAAAACTATCAATGTGCCTTGATATGCTATGAAATGCTAATGTGTTATTCTCACTTATATGAATTGTGATGAAAGGACTTATACTCATACACTTCTTATTGAGCTATTGATGATGATGATTATACAAGGGGTAGACCCTATGACCTAACTAAGCTATGATTGATAATTAAATGCTTAAAAATATTTCAAAAAGGGACTCTAACTTAGCACCAAGCGAACTAGATTGAGGGGTGTCCTTTCCCACCTAGGGAAGGTTGGAGCACTACATTACTCTTGACACTGGAGACTATAATGCATGGTGCATAGAGAGGGTCCCAACTATATCTCCTAATTCTTGAACTATGTTTCCCTCATAGGAATACTAGCTAGTGGTCCACATAGTTGTTATTTTTTATGTTTTGGTACTACCTTGGCAAATAGTTCGCCTTCTTTCGATGTAGGGTATTATGTCAACATATTCCACACTAGCTCATGTGGTCAATGTTTGTTAGGGAAAGATTTTCCCAAAAGGTAAAATAAATTAAAGAACTTGAACTCTAACTTGGATAACCTAAGAGGTCTAAGTTAGTCTAGGTAGGGGTGATATACCGTGGTTTCACGGTATTATTAATACTTTTTCCTTAAGTTTAGTGTGTCCAAAAGCCTTTTTGGGCTAATTTTTATATAAGTTTCTTTTTATTTTGCAAGAAATCTGTCCAAAGCTGAATGCGGAGATTTTGAGCGAAGAAATACAGAAGAGACCACCTACGGAGCTTATGACGGTCCGTCATGCTTGTGACGGTCCGTAGGTGGCAGCGTAGTGCAGCGGCTGAAGGAAGATGGGGAATTTTTACCAAGTGTGGGGTTACGAAGCTTGTGACGGTCCGTCGTGTCTATGACGGTCAGACCTGCAGGTTCGTCATGAAGTTCAGAGAAGTAATCCAGTACCCATATTCCAAGAGTTGATGTGTTTTGGAACGAAGACGCTTGACGGACCGTTATGCCTATAACGGTCTGTCATACTTGTCGTCGAGGGTAATGAAGAAGAGAGGCAGAAGAAATTGCATAAGTATGGGATGACGGAGTCCATGACGGTCAGTCGTGTCAATCGCGATCCGTCGGGAGGTCCGTCGACCCATCCACGTTTTGGCAGATTTCCAGCAAATAGAGTCCTTGTTTAATTAGGTTTTTTTTTCTATAAATAGTTCAAAAACCTCGTTTTTGAGGTTAGACTCCGTATAGTTAGACTCTTAGATTGTTAGACACCGTATTAGAAAACATTGTATTGTTAGACTTTTGATTATCATTTTAGACTTTTTGTGAGATTATTGATTACTTTTGAGATTCTTGCAAGTGATTTTTAGTGATTAATCAAGCAAACTTTCGGATTTTACTCTTTCTCATTGAAGTAAGTACATGAATTCTTATTTAATATATTTGAATATTGTGATTATGACTATGAGTAACTAAACTCCATAACTAGGGTTGTGGGAACAATAGACAAATAATGAGATAAAACCTAACTAAAATAACAATTCTAGAATGGTTTCTTGCATGTAATAATAATTCTTTCGCTTAGAAGTCTTTTTAATGGATGGCCAACGTTAGAACTTGCCTTAATGCTACTTGCCGGACCAAGGAGGTAGATAATAGGAAAAGAATTATCAACATAGTTTTAGTGTATACTATCTAATAGGCTAGTATTGATTGGTACGAGGTAATAACTTAGTCAAATATCGAATACAATGCTTAATATGAGGTAAAGATAAGGGTTAGGATAGCATCACACGTAGCCGGACCAAGGTGCGGAGTGAGATTTTCTAGATGTCGGACCAAGAATTTAGAAATATATATCTTATCACTTTGCATGCAAGATAATAGGAATGAATTGTTATAGTTAGAATTATCAAGTTATGAACCTGTGGAGAACACATAAACCTAAGTTACTTTGATTAATTGATTAAAATCCAACATTCAAAGATGTTAAGTGTCTCTTTCAATTGCGTTAGTTATTTTCATTCATTTAGAATTAGAAACCCCCCTAAACTACTTTCCTCATGGGAACGATCCCAACCTCAATAGTTGGGTTATTTACTTGACACGACCGCTTTACTTCTTATTTGAGAAGTAACTTTGAGCGTATCAAATTTTGGCGTCGCTGCCGGGGATTATAGATTTTAGATTAACTTGAACTTATTACTATAGATTAGTTGATATTTTCTTGATTTTACTTTGTTTTATTGTTTTTGATTTTTTTAGAACTATCCTCCTTCTATGCCAAATACACGGAGAGGAAGACAACCCTTATTTCCCTACGATCACGAATTAGAGCGTACACTGCGCAATATGAATTGAAACTTGGGAATAAATGATGATGATCCGAACCAGAACATCCCAGCTCCGGTTGATGCTCATGGTAAGTTGTTACCGCGTCTCCGGGTGAACACCAATAGAGGGGACAAAATCCCACTCCACGGCCCCAAGCATACTACAAAGGCTATGATAGCATAGCAGACTCTAATGGGCCACTGGTTTAGCCTCCTCTACCCACAGGCCACACTTTTGTGGTAACTAGTAGCCTGATGCAAATGCTCACTGCCAGAGGTTTGTTTTCAGGGCTACCCTCTGAGGATCCACATGCCCATATAGCTAAGGTAAGGTCAGTGTGTAAAAGTTGTGTAGGGAGGCCTGATTTGGATTTAGATGTAATAGGGCTCAGAGTGTTTCCTCTCTCACTGACGGGAGAGGATTCTATATGGTTCACTGAGCTCCCATACAACTCAATCTTTACTTGGAACCAACTAAAGGATGTTTTCTTAGCACGGTACTATCCGGTCTCCAAGAAACTAAACCACAAAGACAGAGTGAATAACTTTGTGGCACTACCAGGAGAGTCAGTTAGTAGTTCTTTGGATAGATTCACCTCTTTCTTGAGAAGTGTTCCGAATCACCGTATAGATGATGAGTCACTAAAGGAATACTTCTATCGGGGACAGGATGATAATAATAAAGCGGTGTTGGGCACTATAGCAGGTGGATCTTATGGGGAATGTCCTTATGTTGATATTGCTGAAAATTTTGAAAAGATCTCCCGGAATAACAAAGCTTGGAGTACTAGGAAGTATGATACAGGGAGAAACATCTTTGCAGTGCAGTCCACTCACAACCCAGCCACAGATGAGATTCGTGAAGAAATGGCTCAGATGAGAACTGAGCTTGGGTTGGTACTAAAACATTTCACTGAGGGTGCAGAAAAGATAAATGCAGTGAACTACTTGTCGAAACCTCCTAATGATGAATGCTATTATGCGGAGGACACTTATGCTATAAATGAGCAGACGGGGGATTTCCGACCAAGCGCCCAAGGCTCAAATCAGGATAATTGACGCCAAGGTCAAGGGAACCAAGGTCGGAACTATGGTAACTACAACCGTGAGGGTCATTGTGTCTGATATGGTAACTACAACTGTGACAACAACTTCAACAGAGGTAACGGTAGAAGAAATGATAGGAATGGGCCTTATGTCCCTCCCAAAAATCGTGAAGTTACTCCTAGGAATGGTGGAGATAGTATGGCGCAAGTTCAGGATATGTTGCACAAAATGATGAGGATTTTCAATGCTACTGATGAGAACTTTAAAGAGTTGAGGTGTGATTTAGTTAGTATTGGGCAAAAAGTTGATACGCATGCAATTTCGATTAAGCAGATCGAGTTGCAAATGGCCCAATTATCTGCGACAGTGAACACACGGCAACCGGGAACTTTTCCTAGCAACACTGTCCAAAATCCAAAGAATGATGCGCACTGTATGGCAATCACTACTCGGGGTGGCAAGCAAACCATTGACCAACCTATGCCGTCTACTGAGGAAAATGTGAGAAAGGATGATGATAAGGTGGTAAAGGGTAGTGTTGAGGAAGAAGAGAGCAATGGAAAAGATGCAGAAGTCTCTATTAAGGTAATTCCCATGCCTAGACCACCACCACCCTTCCCTCAGAGATTAGTGAAAAAGACTAAGGATGGTAAATATCAGCGTTTTGAAGAGAGCAATGGAAAAGATGCAGAAGTCTCTATTAAGGTAATTCCCATTCCTAGACCACCACCACCCTTCCCTCAGAGATTAGTGAAAAAGACTAAGGATGGTAAATGTCGGTGTTTTATAACAATGCTAAAGCAACTCTCTATCAATGTCCCTTTGGTAGAAGCTCTAGAACAAATGCCCAGTTATGCCAAGTTTATGAAAGATCTGGTTACAAAGAAAAGATCAGTCACTTTTGAGGATGATGATAGACTGCAGCATTGTAGTGCTATTGCTACAAGATCCCTCGTACAAAAGAAAGAAGATCCGGGTGTGTTCACTATTCCTTGTACAGTTGGGTCATTACATTTTGCGAAAACATTATGTAATCTGGGGGCAAGCATAAATCTCATGCCCCTCTCGATCTACAAGAAGTTGGGTTTGGGTGACCCAAAACCCACTGCGATGCGGCTACAAATGGCTGATCGGACAGTGCAACGGCCTACAGGGATACTCTATGATGTGCTAGTAAAGGTGGAGTCATTCATCTTTCCGGCTGATTTTGTTATTCTTGATTGTGAAGTCGATTTTGAAGTGCCTATTATTCTTGGGAGGCCATTCCTTGATACAGGGTAGAGCCTTAGTTGATATTTAAAAGGAGAACATGAAATTTTTGTTGAACAATGAAGAAGCGACCTTCAACGTATGTAGGACTATGAGGCAGAGTGGTGAGCTCCAATCAGTATCCGCCATATCCCACAAAGAAAATATGAAGAAGGAGAATGAACGAAAAATTGCAAAACAAGAGTTTAGGGTTGGGGATTTGGTGCTTGTAGACAGTTCTTGGTCGCCTTGTCTTCTGGGTAAGCTCAAGTCCAAATGGACTGGCCCTTACTTGATTACCCAAGTATTCCCTCATGGAGCAGTTGAGTTAAAAGCCAACAAGGGAGTGCGGTTTAAGATGAATAGAGATTGAATAAAACTCTATTTTGGGCATAAAGCATCGGGGAATGAAGTGATAGACGCATACCATCTTTATGAAGTCTCAGTAATCAAGTGTCCCCAGTCGTGCCGCGACATTAAATCAGGCGCTTGTTGGTAGGCAACCCAATACTTATAATCTTTTTAGTAATGGTAGCATTTTTTCTACTAATGGGTTTTTAAATTTGCAGGCACATCACCAGGAAATTCTGCAGAAAATTACTCTGCAGCAGTCACTGACGGATACATCGATGGACCGTTGCGCTTGCGACGGACCGTCGTATGACTCCATCGTACCAGGTACGTCTTTCTGTTATTTTAAAACTAGGGCACACATGATGGAACCAACGACGGGTCGTCACAGCTGCGACGGATCGTCGTCGGGGAACAGTCGCGTGATTAATTAGGCGTACCCGACCCTGTTGGAGTTTATTTTGAAATTTCACCATTTAAACTCCCACCCCTCATTTTACCCCATTCCTTCATTATTCCTCCCATCTCCCTCTTTTCAACTTCCACAATCTCCCCCTCTATCAACCGATCATCGCCCCCCCCCCCCCCCCACAATTCTCCAAAGCCTAAAAGTGATAATCTACTAGTCGGAGTTGCTGTTGTGGGTATCTTCTTGGCCACAGAGAACTTGTCCATTTTGTTTTCCCCAATTCTAAGGTATGTGTCTCTAATTTCTACTCATTTATCTTGCATTTTTGTTTATTAATTAGTATTATCTTAGTTGTTCATGATATTTTCGTTTCTTTTATCTAAGAGTCTTTCTAACCTAGGTTAAATATGTTCGAAATTGCCATATTTACCACCCTAGACATAGGTGCTTTCGCATTACTAGTTTCCTAGGTAGTTGGGTTAGACAAATGTATGTCCATACCACTATAAGTTTGATTTGGGTTCATCGGGGATGAATGGGGTACGCCAGTTCTGTCACTGATCTATAGAACAAGACCCCAATGACAGACCGCCGTGCCTACGATGGACCGTCGTTGGGTCCGCTCCAAAAGCCCTAACACCCCACTTCCCATGTTTATCCAAGTGTCCCCCAACGGACACATGTGACGGACCGTCATACCCACGACAGTCCATCCTGCACAACCGTTCTGGTTGTCAGAGACCCTCTTTCTGAGGGTCTCTCACTTTTTCTAAGTGTCCTTCAACGGACACATGTGACGAACCGTCGTAGCCACGATGGTCCGTCCTGTATGACCGTTATGACGGTCAGAGACCTCTCTCCTAAGGGTCTCTCATTTTTTTTCTAAATGTCCTCTGACGGACACCTACGACGGACCGTCGTACCTGTGACGGTCCGTCCTGCACATGCCGTCATACTAGTCAGAGACTCTCCTTCAGGGTTCACCATATATACATAGTCTAAGTAAGACACGACGGACCTCATGACGGTCCGTCATAGTCACGACGATCCGTCACCAAGCCCGTCTTGTGTCACTGTTACTATAGCAATGACATACTATTTTTCATTTTTTTAGTATGGTTTTGCTTGTCTTGTTTGCCACTACTCGTACTAATATTGATCCTTTACAGGTACTATCTACTATGGCACCCAAGCAAGATTGAATCTACGCACAGGGCGATCGAAGTTTGTCGCCCCGCCTGCCCGCATGGTCATTGCCTCTGATGATGAGCGTGACCCCAACTACGTGCCCCCAGGCACTTCCACCCCTTCACGTGCTGCACGTGCTCCCAAAGCCACACCCAAAAAGGTAGCGTCTGGCGTAGTCACTGCCTCCCAGTCTGATGAGGAGCTCACACTGACCGGCACACCCTCTGGGTCAGCCACAAATGAGGATGGAGCGTCTGGATTCTTAGGAGTATCGTGGTCAGAGGAAGCCTCCGGCTCTGCTGAGGTTCCCACACCCGCTACTGCTGCAGCGTCGGCCTCGTCTGATGAGGCTGACAGTTCGGAATCCACATTAGGTTCACCAGCTCAGGCCCCCACCCCAGCCACAGACCATCCTAATCGGTGGTGTGTCGACGGGCGATTTCAAGTCTACTTCGACGCCAAGTTCCTGACTGATAAAGGAGTGATGACTCGAACACTCACCTTAGAGCGGCAGGTCCTTACAGAGAGTCTCCTGACGATGCCTGAGATCCACAACCTCTTCACCAGGCATCGCCTGGAGTGGGAAACACGTCCGTTGGGCCGTTATAGTGCAGAAATGGTTCGAGAGTTCTACGCATCCTACGTAGCGACTCTCCGATTACGGATAGATAGGCGGGCTGCCCCTGCCAAACAGGCCCCACTGGAGCAGATCCAAGTACGGGACGTGCAGGTTGACATTTCCCTGCCTGTCATCTGCCGGTTTCTATACGGCAAGGGTGTTGATGCTACTCGGACCCCTCTCACTACCGAGTTTGAAAACCGCTTGCAGATTGTTAAAGATGGCCAATTCCTGCGCGAGCCATCGCTGAGAGAGACCACCTAGGGTGGATGGCCCTTCACCTGTCAGTTGATGGAGAAGGTGCCGACTAGGTGATTGAGCCAAAGGGGGCCATCAAGAAGGCCAACCTCACTTTCACGGCGAAGTTTTTGGTGGCTGATTGTCCGCCACTGCCTTTCCCCCACAGCCGCTGATAATATCGTTACATGGGATCGAGCAGTTTGATGGCGACGATGATTGCTGGGTTCGAGGTGGATTTCGCGTGGCTTCTACAGGAAGTCATGCACGAGAGGGCTTTCAAGGTCACTATTACTTACCCTTTCCCATGCATGATATTTTCTCTCTGCAGGTCCGTGGGTGTGCCTATATGGCACGTAGATCAACTCAAGACTCCGCAGGGAACTGTTGACATCGGCCTCATAAGAGATGCGGCCAATGAGTTGGATCCACGCAGAGGGCCTCGTCCAGAACTTCCCCCACTTGCTGATGATCTTGCTGATACGGTAGCTAAGGCCCGCACAGCTACACAGGTGGCGTCCACTGACACTACCCCGGTCGAGTCTATCCCGGGTAGTAGCACTGCCCCGAGTTCCTCTCACACATCCCCTCTACCGGCACTGGTCCTGCTTGCTAGGGTTCGAAAATTAGAGGCGAAAATGGATACACTTCTGCATCATATCCAGCCGTGGATGCAGAATTCTATTACTGAGTCAGAAGAGCGCCTAGAGCGGAAAATGGTCCAGTTTACAGAGCGGAAGATCGTTGAGGTTCACCAGCGCTTGGACGCCTTTGAGTGGAGGGTGCTAGCCCGGCCAGCCCCTCCAGTGGATGTGTCGGCTCTTTAGGCTGCAGTGGATAGCCTTCGCGTAGATATTGACACGATCTTAGAGGCTAGGGTGTCTGAGCCTGAGGCCCCTTCTGTCAAGCCTACTGAAGACACAGTGTTGGTGGCCCTATTTGCCACTTAAGAGATTCCACCACCTCCCCCTCAAGATCATGCCAAGAGGCGTAGGGGTCGAGCAGAAGACGAGGCGCGAGCAAGGAAGAAGGAGCGCCGAGAGATGGAGGCTGCGAGGAGAGCCTCACTTGCTGAGGAGGAGGCGCACCAGATGAGAGCATCAGAGTTAGAGGCTAGGGCGTCTAGCTCCCGAACTGTGGAGATAGTAGGAGGCACTACTGATGGTGCGGTTGTTGCTGAGGACACCACTGAGGGTGTCTAGATTGCAGAGGAGGTGGGTTCCGGGGAACCGGACCCACTAGCTTGCTGATCGACGGCGCTTTGCGCCACATGTTTGCTTCACCTACCACTCTAGTATTTACATTTTTATGCATTGGGGACAATTGCATGTTTTTTTTGTTGGGGTGGGTTAAATGGAAGTGAGTTTTAGGGTGAAGTCTGAGTAGACCAATTCACTATCCTCTTTTGGTGTTTTCTTGCCTGTGTTCTTTTTACCCAAAAGACTGATTACTTTTTCTGTTGAACCGGCATGTCTATATCTTTTGTACATAGTTTAATTCTGGAGCATGATGGCTAAATGATATCCTGATAAATTAGAAAATGATGCATTACTAGGCATAGTAACTGATAAATGTGTAACTCTAACCATGACATAGAGGTACCCCATAGCATTACCCTAAGTCTAAAATTCGAACTAGGTGTTTGATAATCTGGTATAGTGATGAGATGTAAAGTGAGTGTGAGGAAGATTTTAATAGTTCACTATTGATACTGAGATAGAACTTGCATGGTTAGTCCTGCTAAAAGTAAGCTGTAATAGACAATTAGGAAAGGATCATATGCCCTTATTCAATATAGCTCATTTCTAGCCTAAATAAAAGAAACCAAATGAAATTATCCTTCTTTGATCCAAATGATCTGAGCTTAAATTAGACCTTTCCTTTTCACCCCAACTGACCTTTTCTAGGAACAATGTGTTGGCCCTGGTCCCTCCTTGGACATGTGCACCTCAGCTTATGCCAAAAGCATAACTTGAGGGTGGCTAATGCAGTAAACAACCTTCGTTATGGCCCTGACCCAACTTTGGGTATTGTGTACCTTGATTCATGGCAAAGCCATGAGTTGAGGGTGGAAATTATGAGGAATGCTCTGGAAAGTGGGTTGAAAGAACAAAGAGAAAGAAAGAACAAAAGTAAAGTGACTCAATAATTAGTCGAAAGAAAAGTAAAGAAAAAGAAAAATATACAAGAAATACAAGAAATAAAAGAAGAGAGTCACTTACACAAATGAAGAAAGAAGAAAAAATAGCAAGGTGAAAGAATATGAGAAACTGCGCGAGATAAAATGATAGAAAGTGGAAGTTTTAGCCGATATTTCAAGGAGGGCAAAAAGTCACTTAAGTATACCTAAATATAACCTACGTGACCCTGAGCCTATGTTACTAGCTAAAAAAGTCCTATCGTGATCCTAAGGGCTGTATAGCGAACTTAAGGCAGTGAAAATAAGGGCAAGCTTATGGCAATAGGTATGAATGAATGTGACTTTGTTCTGAGAGCGAGTGTTGAAAAGTAATCCTTATACTCAAACTGAAATCATTGTGTGAAAAAAGAGGATTTTTTTTAAAGTGAGGACACTAGTTGCAATACTAGAATTGTTAGCACCTCGGTAAGAAATTGAAGAGGATAGGTGTTAGTGCATGGTGATTCTGTGTCATGTTCTGATCCCACATAATTCAAGCCTAATAGTGATAGCATGCATAGATTTGATGATATTAATCGGGATTGATAGCCAAATGATTGCAAAGGATAAAACATGGATACTATTGTACAAAGATTTTGTATTGAGTCATAGTGCGTCGCTTGAGGACAAAAAATGAATTTAAGTTGAGGGTGTTGATATACCGTGGTTTCACGGTATTATTAATACTTTTTCCTTAAGTTTAGTGTGTCCAAAAGCCTTTTTGTGCTAATTTTCATATAAGTTTCTTTTTATTTTGCAGGAAATCTGTCCAAAGCTGAATGCGGAGATTTTAAGCGAAGAAATGCAGAAGAGACCACCTACGGAGCTTATGACAGTCTGTCATGCTTGTGACGGTCCGTAGGTGGCAGCGTAGTGCAGCTGCTGAAGAAAGATGGGGAAGTCTGACCAAGTGTGGGGTTGCGAAGCTTGTGACGGTCCGTCGTGTCTATGACGGTCCGTCCTGCAGGTTCGTCATCAAGTTCAGAGAAGTAATCCCAGTACCCATATTCCAAGAGTTGAAGTGTTTTGGAACGCAGACCCTCATCGGACCATTGTGCCTATGACGGTCCGTCATAATTGCCGTCGAGAGTAATGAAGAAGAGCAGCAGATGAAATTGCATAAGTATGGGACGACGGAGTCCATGACGCTCAGTCGTGTCCATGACGATCCGTCGCGAGGTTCATCGACCCAGCCGCGTTTTGGCAGATTTCCAGCAAATAGAGTCCTTGTTTAATTAGGTTTTTATTTTCTATAAATAGTTCGAAAAACCTCATTTTTGAGGTTAGACTCCGTACAGTTAGACTCTTAGATTGTTAGACACCGTATTAGAAAACATTGTATTGTTAGACTTTTGATTATCATTAGACTTTTTGTGAGATTATTGATTACTTTGAGATTCTTGCAAGTGATTTTTGGTGATTAATCAAGCAAACTTTTGGATTTTACTCTTTCTCATTGAAGTAAGTACATGAATTCCTTTTTAATATATTGGAATATTGTGATTATGAAAATGGGTAACTAAACTCCATAACTAGGGTTGTGGGAACCATAGGCAAATAATGAGATAAAACCTAACTAAAATAACAATTCTAGAATGGTGTCTTGCATGTATTAATAATTCTTTCGCTTAGAAGTCTTTTTAACGGATGGCCAACGTTAGAACTCGCCTTAATGCTACTTGCCAGACTAAGGAGGTAGATAATAGGAAAAGAATTATCAACATAGATTTAGTGTATACTCTCTAATAGGCTAGTATTGATTGGTACGAGGTAATAACTTAGTCAAATATCGAATCGATGCTTAATATGAGGTAAAGATAAGGGTTAGGATAGCAACACACGTAGCCGGACCAAGGTGCTGATTGAGATTTTCTAGATGCCAGACCAAGGATTTAGAAATACATAACTTAGCATTTTGCATGCAAGATACAAGGAATGAATTGTTATAGTTAGAATTATCAAGTTATGAACCTGTGGGGAACATGTAAACCCTAGTTACTTTGATTAATTGATTAAAATCAAACATTCAAAGCTGTTAAGTGTCTCTTTCAATTGCGTTAGTTATTTTCATTCATTTAGAATTAGAAACCCCCCCTTTATTGTTTTTACTTTCCAAGGAAGTCATTGAACAAACAATAGTAATAACAGGTTGAATTTAAGGCTAGACTATTTTCCTCGTGGGAACGATTCCAACCTCACTAGTTGGGTTATTTACTTGACGCGACCGCTTTAATTCTTATTTGAGAAGTAAGTTTGAGAGTATCAAGGGGTATGTGACTCTAACTAAGCATTGCACTAGTTAGACTTAAGGGAGTCTTAGGAAGAGGTTCTTATATATGTTTATGTATGATGATATATGAGGTATATATGATAACCATGGCACATTGTTGATACTATATGTTGATTAGTTCATTTATGAGTATGCCTTGGGTTATAATGTTAACATAGGATGAAGTGTAAATCTAAATGTTATGTTATGTAAACTTGGAAATTGATCATGGTTTCTTGTTGAGGATACTTGATTGAGTAAGGTTAAGAGACTTTGCTTGGACATTGCACTTGTTGACGTGATAAGGATCATGAGTAGTTGTCTTGCTTATTATGATGCGATTGAATCTTATCATTCTTGTCATGTTATTCCATGATGATAGGGTTGTAGTAATTCATGGTTTCAAGTATGTTGGAATACATATTACTTGTTGAGTTAGTAAGCATGTTTGGTTTATTTATATGACTTGCTTAGATTTGCATAGGTTCCTAAAAGGGTAAAAACGGCATGTTTTGACTAAATGTCCTTTTTAGCATGTTTTGCTTGTATATGTGCATAAGGTCTTATATATAGTACATGTGGAGTACTAACCCCATTTTCTTCCCCTTTTCCCAAAAATTTTAGATTCCGATCGTTGAAGAGTTTGGATGGTGACATTGTCGAAGGCTTGAATTCTTCCTTTCATCCAAGTTGAGACTATTTATATATCTTATATACATATATGTGCAATAAAAGTAGAAGGCTATGTGACCTTCATATACGAAGGTTCTATGTATACTCGATAAGACTATATATTATGTATATGTAGAGGTCAATGTAAACCTCCAAGTAGTTGTAATGAGAGTTTTAAATTTTTTCGTATTTTTCAATCTATGAATGTAATGACATGACACTAAGAGGCTAGTCTTAGTCCTTAAAAAGGACGACGACTCGGGTTACGTCTAGGGGGTAAATCCAGATGTGACATGATGACCCTGCCTATGGACGAGCTTATAGGAAATCTGCAGACTTACGAGCTAAATAGGACACAGGGTGGAACAGGGAAGGAGTCAAAGAAAGAAAAGACCATTGCAAAAAAATGCTCTCAAAGTGAGATGACTGAAGAAGAGGCTGAGATGGCGTACGTGACAGAAAGGTTTCAGAAGATCATACAAAACATAGAGGATCTAAAAAAAAAAGATGAACCAGCAGTGTAGTAATAGCAAATGATCTTTGTCACTAATGTTATAATCCTGGTCATTTTATAAGAGATTGCCAATTCAAAAGCAGGAACCTCATGAAGTTTAGATATCGTAAGAAGGAACTGATCCCAGACAACTTTGAAGGAAGGCACATGTTGATCAGGTTGTATAAAGGGCCTTTGCTATTTAGGGTGATCGAGCTAGTAAGAGGAAGAAGCAAAAGATCGTGTTGATGTCTCTATGATGTCCATTGAAGATGATGAAATCATTTTCAACTCAATCTTCTCCTCAATGGCAAAATAAGACGATGAGGAGGATGCAAATGAGGTAACCCTCTTTGAATTAAAACATGATCATGATAACCAATTTGTTGATAGTCTGAGAAAACTTTCTACTCTTCTAATTGACTCTGTAGATGAATGATCTACTGAATACTTATTATTAACTGAAAAATTAAGTTTGTTTAAAAATAAAAATGCAGCTTTTCTAACACGGATTTTTGAAAATGATTAGTATAATAGGGATTTTGGAGTCTAACAACAACATTGATAAAGAAGATAGTATTACCTCTAAAAATGATAAAATAAAACTTAGCAATTATGAGGCAGAACTGGAGGATAAGCTTAAAATCTCTGATCTAAGTTAGTTACTTCTCTTGAAACTAATTCTTAGCTAAGAAGAGATCTTAAGAAAATTAAATAAGAGTTAAGTCATTCTCTGAAATGGACTGACTCTTCAAAAATCCTTTCAAATCTCTCTCAGCAAAATTTCAATGGGAAAAGAGGTCTAGGGAGCAGGAACATAGAATTACCATATAATCCCCATAGCAAATATGTGTATGTGGTTGATAACCTCTTGTGCACCCAATGTGGAAAATGGACATTTAAAGGAAAGATGTGATAAACTAGAGGAGGGTAATGAGAGGCATGTGAAGTTTGTGAAAATTGGTAATTGTCAGACTAACAAGGAACGGGATATGGTTCCTGTGATGACCCTGTCGATCATGACAAACCTGTAAAAAATTTTGAAAAGAGGACCTCGTTTTGTTACCATTTTAGTAAAACATCTTCACCGCCTTATCTAGAAGATTTCTTGTTAAGTCTTTTGATAGTTACTGGGAACTCTGTATGAAGTGGGTTCCTAAGACTAACAAGTAATTCTTGTGCAGAAGAGAGGATAAGGTCAGTGCTAGTACATGGATAGCGGATACTCCAGGCACATGACAGGGGACACTTCAAACTTCCTCTCTTTGCAGGCACACGAAGGTGGTGGTGTATATTTTGGCGGCAGAAAAAAGGTTCTATTCATGGAATTGGAAGGATAAGAAAGTTTGACGGTAATTCAATCAACAACGTAAAATATGTAGCTTGATAGTAATTGTTGATGATCATTTTTTAAGGTATACATGGGTCAGGTTTCTGAGAACAAAAAATAATACAACTAGACAATTGATTGTGTTCTTCAAGGTTGTTCAATCAAAGTTAAATTGCAAGATTGGAAGCATCAGATCTGACCATGGCACAGAATTTGAAAACTCTCAAATTGGACGTTTTTGTGGTGAACATGGAATAAATCACAACTTCTCAGCACCTAGAACTCCTCATCAAAATGGAGTGGTAGAGAGGAAGAATCAAACATTGGTGGAGGTTATAAGACACTTCACACAGTGTGCTATGTGATCAACAGATGTCTCATCAGGTCTCTAATCAAGAGAACTCCTTATGAGCTGTTAAATGATAAGAAACCTTAGATAGCTCATCTCAAACCATTTGGTTGCAAATGTTTTGTTCTGCACAATGGAAAGAATGATCTTAGAAAATCTGATGCCAGAAGTGACAAAGGTTCTTTTGTGGGATGTTCCTCTATAAGTAAGGCGTATCGAGTGTTCAATAAAAGAACTCGCTGTGTGGAGGAAAGCGTTCATGTCAAATTTCATGAGTTCAGAATAGAGAATGACAATATTGATGATCGTGAAGTGGAAGAGCTGACTGAAGATTAAGATATCACTCAAGAAGTGGAAGAAACTCATGTTGAACCTGTTGAAGGACCTGGTCCACTGGACATTATTCTAGATGCATGGTCTCATACTTCAAATGAAAGTGAAGGTAATTCTAATGTTGATAGAGAAAAAGAGATTACTAGAAAGTCTGGGTGGAAACATAAATCTTCAAATCCACTAGACAATATAATCTCTCCCCTTGATTTAGGAATTCAAACTAGGTCAAAGGCACATAACTTGGTTGCATATTCATCGTTCATATCTCTAAATGAACCAAAGAGTATCAAAGAAGATTTAAAGGATCCTAACTGTGTGGTGTCTATGCAAGATGAGATTCATCAGTTTGAATGAAGTAAAGTGTGGCACCTGGTCCCCAACCAGTTGACAGAACTATTATAGGAACTCGATGGGTATTCATAGACAAACTTAATGAGCATGGAACTATTATAAAAAATAAGTCAAGATTGGTGGCGCAAGTTTACAATCAAGAGGGTAGGAATCAATTACGAAGAAACCTTTGCGCCTATTGCACGAATGGGGGACAATCAGAATTCTAATTATTTTTGATGTACACAAAGAGCTTAAACTATTTCAGATGGATATAAAGAGTGCCTTTCTGAATATCAATTTTAAGGAGGACGTGTATGTTAAGAAGCCTCCAGGTTTTGAAGACTCTGAGTTGCGTGATCATATACTAAAGCTGGACAAAGCTCTATATGGGTTGAAGCAAGCTCCTCAAACCTGGTATGAGAGGCTATGAACGTTTTTGTTAAAAAATGAGTTCAAAAAAGGTAAAGTAGACAACACTCTGTTTCTAAAAACTAGAGGAAAAGAATTGTTGATTGTGCAAGATTATATTGATGGTATGATATTTGGAGCAACATCAGATTGTCTATGCAAGGAGTTTGTTGAGTTGATGAGCAGCGAGTTTGAGATAAGTTTGATGGGCGAACTTACGTTCCTTCTAGGACTGCAGATTAAACAATCCTCTCAAGTGACTTCCATATGTCAAGAGAAATACATCAAAGAGCTGCCCAACAAGTTCAAAATGTTGGATCCAAGAGTTCTAGACACTCCCATAAGCACAAGTGCAAGAATTGATGAACAAGAAGCAGGAAAAGAGGTTAGCCAAACCATGTATAAAGGGATCATTGAATCACTTCTATATTTGACAGTCAGGAGACAAGATATAGTGTTCAGTGTGGGGATGTGCGATAGATTTCAAGTTGCACCAAAGGAAGTACATCTTAAAACTGCAAAAAAAGGTCTTGCGATATCTGAAGGGAATGTAGGACCTAGTCCTTTTTTATTAACCTGGTGACTCCTTTGAAATTATTGGTTATGCTGATGCAGACTAAGCAGACTTCTAGGAGGATAGAAAGAGTACCTCAAGAATGGAATATTCCTTGGGATCAACTCTAATTTCATGGGGAACGAAAATACAAAACTCGGTTGCTTTATCTACTGCAAAGGTGGAGTATGTTGATGTTTCTGCATGTTGTGCTCAATTCTTGTGGATCAAGCAGCAATTGAAGGATTTTGGGGTGCTTACAGAGACAATTCCTCTCATGTACGTCAATACTAGTGCAATGAATATTGCTAAGAATCCAGTCCAACACAAAGAAACGAAACATGTTGATGTGAGGCATCACTTCTTGCGAGACAATGTAGAAAAGATGAATGTGCTGATGAGTTTCTGTAGCACTGAGGATCAACTGGATGACATCTTCACAAAGCCATTAGGAAAGGAAAGTTTCTTCAAAAACAAACTGAGACTCGGAATGGTTAAGCTCACGTGACTTCTTAACAGGGCTACAATTATTATGCTTAGGAGGATAGGTATTTATGTTTGAATTAGCACTTAGTACTCGAGATTTCACTATTTGTACCTTACTGCAGGTATACACTCATGGTATGAATAACTTAAGAGAGTATTTAAGCACACGAAATTTGGCAGACAAAACAAGAAGGGGACCTGGTTCCTCATAAGGTTATATTATTTGATAGTAAACTAAAATTCATCTACATCATTTACACGTGTCCTCGTCTTGTTCGTCGCGTCAGTTCCAACAGTATTTCCAATTTCTAACAAAGAGTCGACACTATTTGACCCGATACTCTTTTGTCTTAAATACCCCACTCTCTCATTTACAATTTATCAAATCTTCTAAGCATTCTCTTCCTGATTACTTTTTTCTGTAATCTTACTGCTTGTTCTCTGTTTCTCAAAATGTCTAAGTCTAATTCTTTGTCACAAGTTCCTAACTCCCCAGAAATCAAAAAACCCAATTCATTCTATATCTCAAACCCAATTTAGAAAAGTCAGCTTTGACCTTCATGTGTTGAGATAGAACACAAGTTGGGTCTGCATTTTTGTGAATCTAGTTGAAGGTGGGTATTCTCCTCCTAGAATGGATGGAGTACGTTGTTCTACTATACTAGTTTTGTATGAAGAAAATTCTCATACTTCGGAGGCGTAATCAGATTCTAAACCTAGTTCTGAACCAGGGTCAGATGAAATAGATGGTGCATTTATGGTTGTGTCATTGTTCGAAAGGGATCTACATGAGGTAAAAGGGACAGAATCATGTATTCTCATAGTAGGGGTAGAAATGGCAGCGATACAAAGTTTGGCTTCACTTAGGGGTGACTCTCATCCCTCACTATTAAATGAGGCATTCAGGTCCCCAGAACAGGTCCTCACTAAAATTCAACCAATCTTTGAACATACTCCCAAGTTGTTTGATGTAGAATCTAAAGGGGAGAAAGAAGAGGAAGAAGTTCCTTCAAGATGGAAAAGGCAAGTAACAAGAGGTAGTAATATTTCTCTTGCCAGTGGCCCTAACCAAGAGACTATTGCGGGCAACAATGATAATGTTGTTCATACTCGTGCTGACAGTATTGAGGAAAGGAAAAGAAAAGGAAAAGGAAATTTTATCAAATATGTTGTGAAAGAAGGTAAAAAACAATATGGCACCCGAAGTGCCACACAAAAGGTTTTGGGTAGTGCCATATTGGCAAATGCAGTACAGACACAGAAAAGAAGACATCAAAGAATTCGAGGGGTGGTTTAAGAGGACTTTGTTATTGACCCGGTCCCTGTTGAGGATAATGACTCAAAATCTGAGGAATTCAAGTATGTGGCTAAGCGAAGAAGGGAATTAGTGGGTGTAAATGAGAGATTCAATTAAAGTCAAAAGAACTCAAAGAAATCTCTAGTGAAGAAGGTCAAAAAGGTGATAGCCCAGAAGAAGAAAATTTGAAGTTTCACCTGTAAAGGGATCTGGTCCTAGGGTAAAGTCTGATGCAACTGACATGACAAGAGAAGAAAGAGTTTAGAAGATGAAACTGCAAAAAGTTCTGAATGGTCGAGTGTTTACTAAAGATATTCTAACGAAGCGTGGTATGGGAGCTCTTAGTGACGTTGTTACTATCCAGGAATGGGGACATTTGTTCGAGCCTCTAAAACCGTATCTCCATGAGCCATAGGTCCGCGAGTTATATTACAAAATGGATTTTCTTGATGATGGGAGTATTTCGACTTTCGTTAAGGGGGTAAAGATAAGTTTGAATAAAGAAACATTGGGTATTATCTTGGATGTGACTACTACTGTAATACATTCTATTGAAGGGTGTAGGCCTTCGATGGTATTCACAGAACTCGCCTCAAAGAAGGGAGAACCTAAGAAGGCAGGGGTAACCAAAAAGTACCTCAAGGGCAAGTATTAATTGACCTTTGAGCTTGTTAACAAGGTCATGGTTCCTAGGTCGGAGAAACGTACAATCGCATCTTCTACAAATCTCTTTCTGATGGAAAAATTAAGTGATCTTGAAGCGATAAATCTCCTGAAAATCATGCTTCAGAATATGCATCGTGTTATGACATGGACGAAGGGGAATCATGGAATTGTACATGGGTATCTTCTCAACTGGGTGTTCAATCACTTTGTGGTGCCCTTAGGGATGGGAGTACTAGGTACTGTCAAACATATGTTTTCCAAGTCCACTCTCCGAGATTGTGAGTGTATTGAAGGAAAAGCACCAGGTCGCTCACAAGTTGCAGCAGTCCTTGAGCAACAAGTTGTTCTTAAGCGGGAAGTGGATGATCTCACTGTTCTTTTGGATGCTAAGGAAGTTGAGGTGGTCACTCTTAAGTATGAGCTTCAGAAGGTGATCTCAAGAGGACTTGGTCTTAGTCAAGACGATAGGGGAGAACTAAGAAAGTTGAAAGCTGAAAATAATCACCTAAAATCTATGAATGCCTTCCTCAGTTAGGAAATTCAAGATCTCAACAAGCAACTCATTAAGGCTCATGAGGATTCCAATGAGCGAGTGTTTTCGCTTCTGTGAACTCTTAATCCCTCTCCCCCTACGTCCTAAATATTTCCTGTTGTGTCTTCCAGTCTAATTGTACTCCTTTCTCTTCCAGTGGCGTGATGTAGTCTTTTGTTAATTTTAAGTGGCCAGTACTAATATGATCAAATCTTATTTCTATTTTTATGAACTACTTCTGCGTATTATTGTCATCTCTTTTTGCTTACATTCACATTTTCTATGTAGCCATAGCCCTAGATTCTCTTGTTCTCATATGTTGGATTTTACGTATGTTTATTGTCCCTCCTTTTCAATGATATCAAAGGGGGGAGATTTGTAGTAGTTGTTCAAGGGAGACAGGAATCCAAGTGTAAGGGGGAAATCTATGTAAGGGGGAATCATGGTTTAAAGGGGAATGATGTCCATAAAAGAATACTTTATGTATTTTGTGAATGAATGTATAGGAACAAATGCATGTTGGTTTGTCATCATCAAAAGGGGAAAAATCGACAGGAGTCTCTCCACAAGATATTTTGATGATTACTCACAAGTGCCGGGACCCGGTCCTCTCCAGAATATGAAGAAAACCAGTCTCACCTGCCAAAAGTAAAAACAGTTGTAAAAAGTTGTCTGCGTCAAGGAGGTTGGTGAGAAGCAGAGTACTTCTCCAATCAAAACCGACTAGGTTGTTTTGTTTGATGGACAACAAATCTTGATGATATATATCAATCAAAACAACACATATTACTCATTCATTCAAAAAGGGAAACTACTTTCAAGCATCAAGAATAACAAGATATTGATCAGAAGGATTTCAGTTCTTCTTGTTATTTGTTGTTTTTATATTTGAATAGAAAGATAAAGGTTACGGTTTGGAGGTGGTTATAATTCCCTATTTATCACAATTGTAGAAATTTTTAAATTTAAAATACATTTTGAATTCAACCTAACTTCACTTTCTCATCTTTATCATGTAATCATGTATTCTTTTACATGAAATTTAAAGATTTAAAATAATCTATAATTCAAAAACAAAAAATTAAAGCAATTTTTAAAATAATTAAAATTAAAAATTGTTTGTAAAACAAATACGAACGCAGTTTTAATAAATACAAGTGTATTAGTCTTAGAAAAACTAGAAATATAAATTAAAAATGATTATTGAAACGGTGATATAAAAAATATATATTGTGTTTTTCTTTCAAAAAAAACCACAAGATAGTGGGTTACTATTTAAAAAGAGTTAATTTTTCTCTATTACTTTATCAATTTAAAATACCATTATCCAAAACAAAATAATATTTCTTCTACTAATCATTTAAGCAATGTTTAGGATTTCAGAGATCTTCTTGATTTATTTATTTTTTTTAACTTGTTTATATTTTACAGTGCATGTTCTTTGTATTTTGGGAATAGTAGTCTATTTAGTAGATCGGTTAAAGAATTTCCATAACCAATGAAGAAATCAGAGGCGGATCTAGGATTTAAAAGTCCTGGGTGCCACATTGTTCAAGTAATATAAGCGGGTCGGTTGCTTTAATTTTGAGTTACAGTCGAGTTATTTATCTTTTTTCGATCTCTATAAACAAATCGATCAAACATGCATGTTGATAATATTCTCTTTTAGATATTACGAGATTAAAGCTAAGTAACAATTAAATTTTTATTTCTTTTTAGGAATTAGTGGCCTTATTTGCTGAAACTTTGAGGAAAAAAGAGTTTTCTCACACTGAAATTTGAGCTTGTATAAACTATCTAAGTGTTAACTCAATATATTCATATTCCATTGACTTTACGTGTTGTTGCAAAATATAACAAAAGAGAATACAAATTTTAGTTTAAATCTAGTCATCTTAATTAGCAAGAATGTTGGTGAAGATCGAATTCAAATTAAAAGAACTCTAATAATAATATTTATCATTTTTAAAATTTATATTTTTTGAAATTACTATTTAAATATATTCTTAAGAATATTTATGTTACGTTCATAATTTAATTGATAAAGTATAAACACGCGACACTCATATCAAGAGATCAATAATTAGTGAAATAGAAAGTAAAAGAACTTTAAAATTAATTATTGTGAATAGAAGTCAATTTGAATTAGCAAAGAATACTTGTATATAATTAAGAATGAATGAAAGGGAAAAAAACTCACACATTAAAAAAAATTAAATAAGAGAAAACAAAAGGATAAAAAAGAAAGTAAAAGCTTCCAACGAGGTTCAAACCAATGTTGCCCGTGTGGCATACTATATACTTTGCCAATTGAACTGTTAATCATTTTATTTAGTAGGTGGCAAAGAAAGTATATATTCGCTTTCTTAAACATGTATACATATATACGAAGGTTTTTTCGAGATTAGTGGGTGTCGTGACACCCCCAAAAACACCTATAGATCCGCCCATGGAAGAAATGGTTTCAAAGATGCACGAAATGAAGAGTTTTTATTTATTTATTTCAATTTGTTTATACTTTGTAGTGTATCTTGTTTGTACGTTACGGTTGATCTTCTATTTGGTAGATCTATTAAAGAATATTCATGTAATGCGAAGAAATTATATCAAACATGCACGAAATAAAGATTTGAAAATGCAAGAAGGAAAAAAATAATTTAATGGTAGTGTTTATATGGGTATTTCTCACTATCTTTTTTTGTGTGTATTGACACGAGAATTTTAAGAATTTTGAATCTATTATAGAGTGAAAAATTTGTTATTCCGAAAATCTAGACATCATATCAATATTCGAAGTCAATTATATTCTTCAAAATCTTAAAAAATAATTTGAATATCGATGGTTTCTATATAATTATTTTCAAATCTTTAACCACCTAGAATTATTGTTTATAGGCATTGTAATCTAACCAATTTTCAACATGCTTGATGCTTTGCTTGTTAATAAGTTTTAAAAAATAACTAGATTCCACTAATTTTTGTATTAAAATCAAATCCTAATAATCTAGTAGGTTGCTAGATGTAAAAAAATATGTTATAACTTTTAGCATTGTCTTATCCCGTAGAAATCATGCCAAAGGATTAAAATGTTCATATCATTTAGATTTACAAATTACGTCTATATGTGTTACTCCGTTTTGAACACTTAGAAATCATATTTGTAGGTTTATAAATAAATTTTAGCATACCCACTCCAATATAATTTGTTGTGTATATTTTTGCCCCCTTTTAAATTAGCTAATATTATTAATTTGACCTTTTGAAGATTTCTGCACTTATGATGCAATATGTTGTTTTCTTAAAATAATAATGATATTAAATTAAAATCATTGCATGCATTTAACAAATTACTTCGCTTTTGAATATATTTCATAGTAAGTTCTTTGTATTTAATAAATTTACTACAATAATGTTCTACTAGTTTTTTCTTACAAAGTTTTGCAACATTTTTTTAAAAGTCATTATTCAATCCTCCCTGCAATTTTTGCGCAACCGCAATTCATTTCCAGTACCAACAGAACCGGATTTTACAGTAAGCGATTCCGGCAGAGGCGGTGCCACTGAAGATGAAGCATGAATTACCGGTTCAAATAATGAGCTAGTTACAGTAGAGTATACCATTGTTGAGTTGAGAGAAAAAAACAGAGTGAAAAGAGTTTTTCAGTGAAAAGGGTTTGGTTGTAAGTGAAAAATGGAAAGAGGTATCTGGCTTTAATATAAACGGTTTGGCGTTACTTTCTAAAAAAAGAAAAAGAAAAAAACTTTTATTATATTTTGTATAAATAATTAGGATTTCTTTACGAAATTATAATATGAAATCATAATATATAACATTTATTATTAAGTAATTATAAGCATAAGTTTAATATAAAAAAAAAGAAAAAATAAATTATCAAAACAAAAAAGGAGTTGTTTTGCTAATAAAAAGTGATTTTGTGCTCGTTATTATAACTTATATAACGATTATTTGAAATTTATTGATTTTTTAAAAAAAAATCATGTTGTTTAATTAATCGAATAAAAATGTCGAATACGTTAAAAAATAATAATTTCACGCGTAAATAAATAGTCGTGAGCTCTGGAATCTGAAGTTAGAAGGTTCACTACGACTAAAAAGAATAATTCGTTAAAATTGAGCGAGATGTCAGAATTATTAATGGACATCTATCAAACGACAGTTAATTCAGTTTGATTAATTTTTTTGTAATTCAATGTTGAGGTACTTACCGTCATTATTGTTAAAAAATCGTTGGGTTGATGAACAACTTAACGTTATTGCTATTTTAAAAACCGTTGAATTTTTGAAAAATTATTTATATAGCGTTACTAAATTTTGACAAGTCGCAAAAAGTTTATTCATAATGGTAGTAAAATAATAAGGAAAATCAATTGTTTATTAAAAACCAAAAAAAAGTGTACTGATAAAAGTAATTATGTCCTTCTAAATAACTGAAATAACGGTTAGATGAAATTTTATCGATTTCTTTTAAAAACATTTTCATATTATTTATTAACTAAACAAACATATCGAATACGTTAAAAATTCATAATTTCACGCGTACATTAATAGTCGTGAGTTATAGAATTTGAAGTTAAGAGGTTCACTTATCTAATCTGAAATAAATACTTATTTTTATACGACTAAATCCGATAATTCGTTAGAGTTGAGCGACATGTCAGAATTATTAACAGATGTCTGCCAACCAACCGTTAATTCACTTTAAGTATTTTTTTGGTAAGTCAGTGTTGATGTGCTTACCGTTATTATTTTGAAAAATTCATTCGGTCGATGAACGACTTAACATTATTGTTATTTTGAAAAACCGTTGGATTTTGAAAAATAGTTTATACAGCCGTTACATAAATTTGCCGCTCAAAATTTATCCATTATTATATTAAAATAATAAGGAAAAGTAATTATTAATAAAAAAAAGTGTCAAATAAAAGTAATTATGTTCTTCTAATAACTAAAATAACGATTAGATGAAGTTTATCATGTTCTTTTAAAAATATTTTCATATTGTTTATTAACTAAATAAAAATATCGAAAACGTTAATGTCACGACCCGAAAATAGGTGTGATGGCACTTGTCTTATCCCACCAAGACAAGTCAGCCTAAAACCTAATATCTAACAAAGTGCGAAAGTAAATAATAATCCAACAACAATTTCTAGTATGAAATCAAGTCATATTAATTCAATCCCCAAAACCAGGTTGTCACGTGCACAAGCCTCTAATGTAAATATTAGAATTGAAACAATATGGAAGTCTAAAATGAAGTTGTCTTCCAAGTAAAAACAAAGTCATAAACTGGAGTAGGAAAGTCCGCTGAGATGACAAGCAGCTACCTCACAACCCTCCACAAGATGCCTCGGAAACGAAAAGAATGACAGGTGTCACGAAGATCCGGGCTCGTAACCTACAACAATTTGTAGACGCAAGTGGTGAGTACCAAACCACGCGGTACCCAACAAGCAAACCTCTAAACACAAGTTAAGTGAACAAAATACGGGTACTTCTTACACCCTATCTAAACTTCCACACTACAGCCTAACAGTTTACAGTTTACCAAATACACAACTCAATAACCACACTCTATCAATTTACACATTCTCAATAACAACTCAATATTCAACAGTCACAAGCTTCACAGAGAAACAATCACAAGATCAGCAAAACACGTGTTCAAGTTCATCAATAATAAAATGTGCAATGCCATTAGATGCAATGTCAAGTATAATGATGCATGTCTTTCTTAACGATACACACCCGTTGTCTCTCAGTCCGGGACCCATGGGGGACATATCTGTCCATACATCTGTCGCGACGTACGACACGACCCTCGATAATAGTAACCTTCACGGTGCGCGATACATCCCTCGAAATATAATATCCATCGCGGCGCGCGATAAGACCCTCAAAATGATACATCCTTATACCACAATCATGTCTCAGATACAATGCAATTGACATGCTCAAATGAAAATGAGGAGATAACCATTTTAATAATAAAACATAATTTACAGCAAGGAATACAACACTAACAAATAAGCAACAAGTCTCCAAATCGTTCTCAACACCACACAAGGAAATACACGAATTTCATACGCTTAACAAGAGTTTAGAAATCCACTTGCCTTAGCCAATCGAATAATTACTCTTCGACTTGAGCCTTCCCTTTCCATTGAGCTTCTGAACCAATGGAATCTATTCAAGTATATATTCACAACAAGGTTTCAGAACTAACAACACTCACACTTTTATGTGTTTAACCTTGACCTAAAAATACACCCCAAATTTATAATCAAGTTTGTAATTCTTGATGTCAATTAAAATTTCCACTATCATAGTTTTCAAGTTTCAAGTTTAGAATTGCATCCCAAATTTTTCCAACGTCATAATTTAAATGGTACTCACAAAATTTTATTCATCTAGTATTTAAATTACATACCAATATATCAAGACTTGAACCATAATATAATAACTAATATTCTGAAATTTACGCCTAATGATGCCATTACGTATTCTGTTTTATGTTTTTATTTTGTTCTTTTTTTTTAATTTTTCAACCCACTAATGATTGGCTCATTATGAGCCAATCGTTGACCCACTAATGATTGGCTCATCATGAACCAATCATTGATCCACCTCAAATGGTTTCTTTTTCTTTACTGTTCACGTGATTTTTCTGTTGATTTTTTTTCATGCAATCTACTTTCATTGTTATACACACATATATAAAATTAACTATATAATATTTATATGTATGCACATGTATGTTCATAAAATAAGAAACTAAAGAAAAAGAAACTTACCTTAAGCCGTTCGTAGCCGCAAATGTAGAGAAACCCTTCGCCCTTTTTTTTTTGTTTTCCTTATTTCTTTTTCTGAATTATTTATGTACTAAAAGTGGTAATTTACTCATATTTTTTTATTAAATAGTCTAAAGGGTATAAGGTCTTAAAAATTTTATCACTTTAGCCCATTAACTATTAATTTAATCAATAATCTTCAATTATTCATCCATTAATTAACTCTAGTTAAGCAAATATTCAAAATTTTCAAAAATGACCTTCCAGGTCATTACATTATCCACCACTAAAAATCATGTTCGTCCTCGAACATAAAGTAAAAGAAATTACCTGAAGCTTTAAAAAGTTGAGGATATCTAGCATGCATATCAGACTCAGTCTCCCAAGTTGCCTCTTCCACTGATCGGTGCTTCCATTGCACTTCACTGAAGCAATCTCTTTGGTCCTAAGCTTTCGAAGTTGCCTATCCAAAATAGCTATAGGATCCTCCTCAAATATCAAGTCTGGACCCAACTCCACAGAGTCAAGTGAAAGCACATGAGGTTCATCCGGAATGTACTTCCGAAGCATAGATACATGGAAAACAGGATGAACTGCCGACAAACTAGGTGGCAAGGCCAACTTATAGGCCACCTCTCCCACTCGGCTCAAAATCTCAAAAGGTCCAATGAACCTAGGGCAAGCTTGCCCTTCTTTCCAAACCTCATCACACCCTTCATGGGTGATACTCGGAGCCAAACATGATCACCCTCCATAAACACTAAGGCTCTAACTCTCCGGTCTGCATAACTCTTTTGTCGACTCTGAGCTGTCAATAATCTATATTGAATCATACGGACTTTATCCATAGCATCTCTCAGCAAGTCTGTATCCAAAGAGTCCATCTCCGTCGAATCAAACCAACCAATCGGAGACCTATACCGCCTTCCATACAACGCCTCGAATGGGGCCATCTGGATACTAGAGTGGTAACTGTTACTATAGGTAAACTCCGCTAATGGTAAATGTTGATCCCATCTAGCACCAAAATTGATCACGCACGATCGAAGCATATCTTCCAATACCTGAATGGTCCGTTCAGATTGACCATCTGTTTGAGGGTGAAATGTCATACTCATATCTAACTGAGTACCCAGACCATGTTGTAATGCCTTCCAGAAATGAGAAGTAAATAGAGAACCTCGATCTGATATGATAGAAATAGGAACTCCATGTAGTCGAACAATCTGACTAATATATAACTCGGCTAACTTTTCTGCCGTATATTTCACCCGAACCGAAATGAAGTGGGCAGACTTGGTCAGCCTATCAACAACAACCCAAATAGAGTCATAACCACCCACTGTGGTCGGCAAACCCACAACAAAGTCCATAGTAATCCGATCCCACTTCCAAGTAGGAATAGGCATCTTCTGAGATACACCCCCGGGCCGCTGGTGTTTACACTTGACCTGTTGGCAAGTCAAACACCTCGAAACAAAGTCTGAAATATCTCTCTTCATCCCACACCACCAATAATGCTGACTCAGATCATGATACATCTTCGCCGCTCCCGGATGGATGGAATATCGAGAACAATGGGCCTCCTCAAGAATCAATCTAATCAAATCGCCTGTCCTGGGCACACAAATTCTACCTCCGATCCGCAATACACCATCAGAATCAAGGACAGCCTTCTTAGCTTCCCCTCTCAATACTTTGTCTCGAATGAGACATAATTTTTCATTATCAAACTTGTGTGCAAGAATCTGTTCGACTAAAGAAGATCGAGCCTCAATAAAAGCAATCATCCCATCACTCTCCTCTGAGATCTGTAATCGGACAAGACTGTTAGCTAACAATTGAACATCTCTAGCCAATGGTCTCTCCTCAACACTAAGAGATGCAAGACTCCCCATGCTATGAGTCTTCCTACTCAAAGCATCGGCCACAACATTGGCCTTCCCCGGATGATACAGAATGGTCATATCATAGTCCTTCAGCAACTCAAGCCATCTTCATTGCCTCAAAGTTCAAATCCCTCTTGCTAAAGAGATACTGAAGACTCCGATGATCAGTGAAGATCTCACAATGCACTCCATACAAATAATGACGCCATAACATAAGTACAAATACCACAGCCGCCAACTCCAAATCATGAGTAGGGTAGTTCTTCTCATGGGATTTCAACTGCCTAGAAGCATAAGCAATCACTTTCCCCTTCTGCATCAACACACCACCCAATCCAACTCCTGAAGCATCACAATACACTGTAAAGTCTACACCCTTCTCAGGTAGAGTCAACACAGGAGCTGAAGTAAACAAAGTCTTCAGTTTTTGAAAGCTCAGGTCACACTCATCAGACCCCTGAAAACGCACATCCTGTCGAGTCAATCTAGTTAATGGAGCTGCAATAGTAGAGAAACTCTGAACAAATCGTCGATAATAGCCAGCCAATCCCACTAAACTCTGAATCTCAGTAGGTGAAGTAGGTCGCGTCCAGCCTCTAACTGGCTCAATTTTGGCCGGATCTACTCTAATACCCTCCTTGGACACCACGTGTCCCAAGAATGTCACAGAAGTAAGCCAGAATTCACATTTTGAGAACTTGGCATACAACTTCTCTTATCTCAACCTCTGAAGTACAATCCTCAGGTGTCGGACATGGTTTTCCTCAGTCTTAGAGTAAACCAAGATGTCATCGATGAAAACAATCACAAAAGAATCAAGGTATGGTCGAAACACCCCATTCATCAACTCTATGAATGTTGCGGGGGCATTAGTCAATCCGAAGGACATTACTAGAAACTCATAATGCCCATATTGGGTCCGAAAAGCTGTCTTAGGGATATCTGATGCCCTAATCTTCAACTGATAATACCCACACCTCAAATCAATCTTAGAGAACAATGATGCTCCCTGTAATTGATCAAATAAGTCATCAATACACGGAAGAGGATACTTATTCTTCACTGTTACTTTGTTCAACTGTCTGTAATCAATACATATCCTCATAGTCCCATCCTTTTTCTTCACAAACAATGCAGGGGCACCCCAAGGTGACACACTAGGGCGAATAAAACCCTTACTCAATAAATCCTGCAACTGATCCTTCAATTCTTTCAACTCTGTTGGAGCCATACGGTATGGAGGGATAGAAATAGGCTTGGTTCCCGGCTCCAAATCAATAGCAAAATCGATATCCCTATCGGGAGGAACACCTGCAAGATCAGAAGGAAATACATCGAGAAACTCCTGAACCACGGGAAAAGAGTTCGTGGGAGGTGGTTCAACACTAGTATCCCGAATAAACTCTAAGTAAGACAAACACCCCCTCTCCACCATTCTCGGAGCACGAATAAAAGAGATAACCTTGCTAGGATAAGAGCCACTAACACTCTTCCACTCAACCCTCGAAACACCAGGAAATGCTAAAGTTACAGCCTTAGCATTACAATCAAGGACCGCTTCATAAGGAGAAAGCCAATCCATATCCAAGATAACATCAAAGTCTACCATCCCCAGAATGATTAAGTCTATCCAAGTGTCATTCCCAGCCAAAGAAATAAGACAGGATCGATACACTCGATCCACCAGTAAGGGCTTGCCCACGGGTGTAGAAACACGAATAGGTACAGTCATGCTATCACATATCATATCAAATTTAGCAGCAAAATACATAGACACATAAGAGAATGTAGAACCTGGATCAAACAACACAGACGTAGGTTGATGGCATACTGGGATAATACCTGTAATAACAGCATCAGAGGTCTCTTCCTCAGGTCTCCCGGGGAAAGCATAGAAGTGACCTCCTCGTCCACCTCCATCCTGGGTGGTACCTCTACCCCCACTCTGCTGAGCTGCAACACCACTACTAGAAACTCTATCACCTCTACCTGACTGAACTTTGCCACGACCTCTACCCTGTGGTGCTGGTGGTCTAGTCTGGAATGAAGAATTAGGTCGAGGCTCACCACGACCCCTTTGTGAAGTACACTGCCGCATTAGATGATCGGGATCTCCACAAGTAAAACAAAATCTCTGACCTGGGAACTGTTGTGTGGACCCTGAAAACCCATTATAATTTCCTCGCCCTGTAGGCCGCTGCTGTGAACCGTACGAGCCCTGACCTGGGCTATAAGAACCCCTAGATGTCTGGCCACCCTCAAATGTCGGCATAGATGCATGAATAAGTCCCCGCTGCTGAAAAGAACCACTCACTCTCTATGATCCCCTACCTACAGATGAGGCACCATAAAACTGGCCTGATATACAGGACCTTTTAGGGTCCCCAAACTCCTCTCTCTCCATCAATTCCGCCTCTTTGGTGGCGCTCACAATGGACTGGAAAGAAGCCCCCTCCCTAGATGCCCAAAACATAGCTGACCTGATAGAGAAATCAATCCCCTCACAAATATGCGGATCCTCTCTGTCTCATTTGGAATAATGGCCAACGCATGCCTAGACAACTGGAAAAATGCGCCTCATACTCTGTAACCGATAAACCATCATGTCTCAGACTCTCAAACCTCAAGCGACTCTCCTCTCTCACGCTTCATGGGATAAAACGATCTTGGAATGCACTAGCAAACTGCTCCCAAGTCACTGGAGGAGATCCAACTGTCAAACATCCCAAATAAGTCCTCCACCAGTCTCTCGTTGGTCCACGAAGCTGGAGTGTAGCATATCGAACCCCATGTGACTCAGCTAATCCAACCACCTCTAGTAAATCTCGGCATATAGTTAGAAACTCATGAGCGTCCTCGCTCTTCCCACCCTGAAACTGAGGTGCGTCCATCTTTCGAAATCTCTCATACCTACGCTGCTCATCCTCTGTCAGAACAACCACCAATGCAACTTGACCCCCAACTGCTGGTGAAACATCATTTTGAACCACGGGATCTACTAGTAGTTGCCTCACCGCATCCTGAACAATTGGAGATGGTTGTTGCTCTTGGGTCTGAGCCCCCTCTCTAGTACAATAGTCATGTGGTGTGGTAGTCGCCACACCATCCTGAGAAAAGCCCTCTAGCACATTTAACACCCTCAATAGTGTATCCTGAAGAAAAGGTGTGACTACAGGATCTGGAGGAACTTGGTCCTCTCTGCCATCAATATGAGGTTCTGTAGAGACCTCACTAGCACGACCTCTCACTGGTGTTGCTCCACGTCCACGACCTCTTGCTACTGTCGCACTACTATCACGACCCCTAGCTCGAGATCTACCCCTACCTCTAGCTGGGGCCTCAACAATTGCCTCGGGAAGTGCCTCCCCTCTACCACCAGTAACATTAGTTCTAGTCCTCGTCATCTGTCAAAAGAGTATAAAACAACTCTGTACTAAAGAAGGTGACTACGCACGATGAGAAAGAATGAACAAAAGGAAGTTTCCTAGTAATCTTTATAGTCTCTCAGAGATGAGTATAGACGTCTCCGTACTGATCCTTGAGACTCTATGTAGACTCGGCTTGTATACACGTGAGACCTATGAACCTGGGGCATTGATACCATTTTGTCAAGACCCAAAAATAGGTGTGATGACACTTGTCTTATCCCACCAAGACAAGTCAGCCTAAAACCCAATATCTAACAAAGTGCGGAAGTAAATGACACTCCAACAACAATTTCTTGTATGAAACCAAGTCATATTAATTCAATCCCCAAAACCAAGTTGTCACGTGCACAAGCCTCTAATGTAAATATTAGAATTGAAACAAAATGGAAGTCTAAAATGAAGTTGTCTTTCAAGTAAAAACAAAGTAATAAACTGGAGTAGGAAAGTCCGCTGAGATAACAAGCAGCTACGTCACAACCCTCCACAAGATGCCTCGGAAACGAAAAGAATGACAGGTGTCACGAAGATCCGGGCTCGTAACCTACAAAAATTTGTAAACGCAAGGGGTGAGTACCGAACCACGCGGTACCCAACAAGCAAACCTGTAAACACAAGTTAAGTGAACAAAATACGGGTACTTCTTACACCCTATCTAAACCTCCACACTACAGCCTAACAGTTTACAGTTTACCAAATACACAACTCAATAACCACACTCTATCAGTTTACACATTCTCAATAACAACTCAATATTCAACAGTCACAAGCTTCATAGAGAAACAATCACAAGATCAGCAAAACACGTGTTCAAGTTCATCAATAATAAAATGTGCAATGCCATTAGATGCAATGTCAAGTATAATGATGCATGTCTTTCTTAAAGATACACACCCGCTGTCTCTCAGTCCGAGACCCATGGGGGACATATGTGTCCATGCATCTGTCGCGGCGTACGACACGACCCTCGATAATAGTAACCTTCACGGCGCGCGATACGTTCCTCGAAATATAATATCCATAGCGACGCGCGATACGACCCTCGAAATGATACATCCTTATACCACAATCATGTCTCAGATACAATGCAATTGACATGCTCAAATGAAAATGAGGAGATAATCATTTTAATAACAAAACACAATTTACAGCAAGGAATACAACAATAACAAATAAGCAACAAGTCTCCAAATTGTTCTCAACACCACACAAGGAAATACACGAATTTCATACGCTTAACAAGAGTTTAGAAATCCACTTGCCTTAGCCAATCGAATAATTACTCTTAGACTTGAGCCTTCCCTTTCCGTTGAGCTTCTGAACCAATGGAATCTATTCAAGTATATATTCACAACAGGGTTTCAAAACTAACAACACTCACACTTTTATGTGTTTAACCTTGACCTAAAAATACACCCCAAATTTATAATCAAGTTTGTAATTCTTGATGTCAATTAAAATTTCCACTATCATAGTTTTCAAGTTTCAAGTTTAGAATTGCATCCCAAATTTTTTCAACGTCATAATTTAAATGGTACTCACAAAATTTTATTCATCTAGTATTTAAATTACATACCAATATATCAAGACTTGAACCATAATATAATAACTAATATTCTGAAATTTACGCCTAATGATGTCATTACGTATTCTGCATTATGTTTTTTTTTGTTCTTCTATTTTTAAAAATTTTTCAACCCACTAATGATTGGCTCATTATGAGCCAATGGCTCATTATGAGCCAATCATTGACCCACTATTGATTGGCTTATCATGAACCAATCATTGATCCACCTCAAATGGTTTCTTTTTCTTTACTGTTCACGTGATTTTTCTGTTCATTTTTTTTCATGCAATCTTCTTTCATTGTTTTACACACATATATAAAATTAACTATATAATATTGATATGTATGCACATGTATGTGCAGAAAATAAGAAACTAAAGGAAAAGAAACTTACCTTAAGTCATTCGTAGCCGCAAGTGCAGAAAAACCCTTCGCCCCTTTTTTTTTCTTTTCCTTATTTCTTTTTCTGAATTATTTATGTACTAAAGTGGTAAAATTTTACCCATTTTTTTTATATTAAATAGTCTAAAGGGTATAAGGTCTTAAAATATTTATCACTTTAGCCCATTACTATTAATTTAATCAACAATCAACAATTATTCATCCATTAATTAACTCAAGTTAAGCAAATATTCAAAATTTTCAAAAATGACCTTCTGGGTCATTACAGTTAATAATTAATAACTTCGCGTGTACGTAAATAGTCTTGAGTTATAAAATAAGAAGTTAGAAGTTTCACTTATCTTATCTTAAATGAATAAAGGGAGACTTGTTTTTTATACGACGAAACAGATAATTCGTTAGAGTTGAGCGACCTGTCGTATTATTAACAGCTCCCAAACGATTGTTTATTCGTTTTAAGTCAGCATTGAAGGACTTACCTTTATTATTTTCATAAACCCGTTAGATTGATGAACGACTTAACATTATTGCTATTTTAAAAAACCGTTGGATTTTGAAAAATCGTTTATATAGCTGTTACTAATTTTGACAAGTCGCTCAAAGTTTATCAAAAATGATAAAGGAAAATCAATTGCTTATAAAAAAAATATTAATAAAAGTAATTATGTCCTTCTAATAGCTGAAATAACGGTTAGATGAAGTTTATCGAGTTCGTTTAAAAATTTTCGATATTGTGTATCAACTAAACAAAAAAATATGAAATACGTTAAAAAATAATTATTTTGCGCGTAAAAAGTTTGTTGTGAGTTATGATATCTGAAGTTAGAAGGTTCACTTATCTTATCTGAAATGAATACTTATATTTTGTATGACTAAAACGGGTAATTCGTTAAAGTTGAACGACATGTCAGAATTATTAACGGATGTCTGTCAAACGACCGTTAATTCAGTTAAATTAATAATTTTTTGGTAAGTCAGCATTGAGAGACTTAACGTTGTTATTCTTGAAAATTTGTTATCCCCAGACCATCCCAACAATTTTTGCACAACCGCAATTGATTCCCCTGTACCAACAGAACCGGATTTTACAGCAAGCGATTCCGGCGGAGGCGGCGCAGCCGCAAATGAACCATGAATAGCCGGTACAAATGATGAGCTAGTAACAATAGAGTACACCATTGTTGAGTTGAGAGAAAAACTGAGTGACGAGTTTTTTACAGTGAGAGTTTTGCTGAAAGGGTTTTGGTTGTATGCAAAAAATGGGAATAGGTGTCTTAATATAATATATTGGGCATTACTTTAAAAAAAACAAAAAAAACTTTCATTATGTAATTTTCCAATTTTGTATAAATAATTAGGATTCATTTACGAAATTATAATATGAAAATTATAATATACAACACATATTATTAATTGATGAAAAACATTAAAAAATAATAAGAACAATAAAATTATCAAAACAAAAAAAGTAGTTTTTTTCTAACAAAACTAATTCTGTACTAGTTATAATAATAGAAATAACAACTATTTGAAGTTTATCGAATTTTTTTCGAAAACTTACCACATTGTTTAATTAGCTGAATGAAGATGTCGAATGTGTTACAATATAATAATTTCGTGTGTACATAAATAATCGTGGGTTTTGGAATTTGAAGTTAGAAAGTTCACTTATCTTATCTGAAATGCATAAATAAAAACTTATTTTTTATACGACTAAAACGGGTAAGTCGTTTAAGTTGACGACAAATCAGATTATTAATGGATGTCTGTCAAATGACGGTTAATCCAGTTAAATTAATATTTAAAAAATTCGTTGGATTGATGAACTTTCGCGACCCAAAACGAGTCGTGAGTGGCACCCACACTTAACCTACTAGGTGAGCGAACCAACAAATTTTAAACCCCAACATTTACCAATAGTTCAACTATAAATAACCAAAAATACTGCAGAAGATCCAAAACTTATTAATGGATTGATTATGACATTGTTAATTTTTTTAAAAAAAAAATAAATTATAAAGCACTATCTCCTAACCTATCGTTAATGGGAAAGTCAAAGGAACTACGAGATGTAGTTCCAATATTTAAATTAAACCGACGCGTCCCCGGAAGTACCACCTACCCATGAATTTCAAAAGTAATTATGTGTATTTATATGTAAATATTTATGTTCCTACATGCAAACTAAATCTTTTAAATCATTTTCAAAAAATATAAACTATTTTTTAAATAGACTGACCTCAAATCAAAATTATTTCTACGGTAGAGGAGCGCGATCAACAATATCGTGGCATCACTCCTATAAAGAAACAAATATTTTTTTTAATAAAAATTTCTATTCAAAACTTGCTCCATTTTCAAAACATTACTTTCCCACATATTAATTGCTTAATATTTTCCAATTTTGGTTATAACATAGTGTCGTATGTTAAAATAATAATAAAAATAAATTTGATTGTTTATTTATTGATATCACCTAGCCTTGCGTATCTAAATTAATAAAAATAATAAAATAGTCTTAATTGTTTTATATTTGTTATCACTTAGCAAGTATATTATTAAATAATAATGAAGTGACCTTGATTGCTACTTGTAACCCCCACATAGATTGCATGAGATACGGCCTGGACCCACATTTGTGGACCTCGCGCGATGCCTAACACCTTCCCCTCGAGGTAATTTGAACCTTTACCCTAACCTCTGGCTCGCTGACCTTAGGTAGACTTAGTTAGGCTAGATAGGTGCCCTAACGCGCCTTAATTCGTTAGATGGCGACTCCAAACTCACAATCCCAAAAGAGTTGTTAGGTCGTGCACAAAACTCATTTTTGTGAAAAATGGGGCGCGACAGAATGGAGACTCCGCTGGGGATATTAGGTTCTTACCATAACATGTTTCGTGCTTATTTATGTGGGGATTACTTTATTTTGTCATTTCATTATTTGTTAGGTGCTTACCATGTTTAGTTTATTTTTTGTCTTATTTACTATTTTCTCTCCATGTTCCATCTATTTCCCTTTTCCTTAATTGTTTATTACCATGTTCACCTCTTCCTTTTTCCCTTATTTGCTTAATTAAATGTTTAATACCATACCCTCTTTCCTTATTTGCGTAGTTTTTTTTATATCTTTATATGTTTAAATTCCTTATTTGTTCATGCTTATTTATCTATTTATTGTTAATAAACTGCCTATATATTACCACTTTCCAATTTAAATGCTAAGTGTTTATTGCTTTGATAATTGGCATTCCGCTCATACTTCCCCCAATTGGGACCCTCTTTCTTCTTTTTTTATTTTGTTCTCGTGATGTTAAGTCTTTGCACCTCTCACAACTACTCCAATTCTATTCAAATACCCATTATAGAGAGTCGGCATATGTGTGGACGTAACGGATAGTTTTACTACCGCAAAGCCACGAGACTCTCGCATAGAATCCCTTTCAAGTCCGTGTCAAGCCAACTCTTAGAAGTCCTGGTTAGGTCATACATGTTGCATAAGCCCTACGTGGTTTGAACCTTGGTGTCAATCCACATAATTAGTAGCCACCCTCTCGTCTAAAGGGCCCCAACACCCTTTGACAAATTGCATACTTATGTGTCAATGTGATCATAATAATTAAATCAAGCCAATTTTGCCAAAAATGGAGTTTAGAAGTTGTTTATTGTTTTGCTTGCAGGGTCATGGATGAGTATGAACCCCCAAACACTCAAATGGTGAAAGAAGTGAGTCAGAGACTTAAGAACTGGTGGATAGATATAAGAAGATATAAGGAAAGAGAGATTCATCAATTGTTGGGTGGCCTCACATTTCTTATTTTTGTCGTACCAAACCCTCACCTGACTAGGGCGCTACTAGAGTATTGGGACCCTGTGAGGATGGTGTTCAAGTTTAAAGATTGCAACTTGACACCAATAATTAAAGAACTTAGCGGTTTCATCTACCTTCCATACCATGAGTGTCAAATGATGGTACCATATAAGCCGTCATCAAGGGAATTTCTAAAAAGTATGGGGAATAAGTCTAATCCAACTTGGACTTCTTTAGACCTTGGGTGGACTATTTTACACTTCTTATATTCACGATTCGGTCGAGATGATGGCTACTACATTTATGACTATGAATTTGAGTGCTCCGTTGAAGAATGGGAAAAGTATCGTCTGGATGCCTTTGCCATCTCCTTATTGGGATCCTTGGTTTTTCTTAAATATAGAGGAAGAATCAATACATGCCTAAGGTAAGTGGTTCGAGACCTAGCTCAAAGAGGAGGTGAGCCTAGGAAAACTATAGTGCCCATGATCCTGGCAGAGATAATGAGGAGTCTGTTAGCATGTGTTGATGGTAGAATGTTCTTCGAGGGATGCAACCTTCTACTTCAACTATGGGATATCGATCACGTCCACAAGCGATCTGACATAGTAGATACCTATCTTGGTCAAGGCAACAAGATTGATAATCATCCAAGAAGGTTGGCACGTTTCGCCGCACCTGTAGGATTTGTGGACTGGCAGATATTTATGACTGAGCTTGAGAGCCGCCGAATTCAATGGAAGTTTCATTGGTTGTCCACGCCTAATGTCATAGTAAGAGGGGACGACTGATAATTCATCAAGCTTATTGGCTTAAAGGGTGTCCAACCATATGCGCCTCTTCGAGTACTTCGCCAATTTGGGAAAACTCAAGTCATACCACTCCGATCTGAAATAGAGCCATTTAAGTATTAGTTTGTACTAGATAAACCACAATTCCACAACATACTTCGACGATGGGAGCGTGTGTTGACTATTCCTATTGGTGAACGACAGACTTTATGCACGCATGAGTATCGCATATGGATCTTGATAGAATCTGAAGTCCCAATATCAAGTGGAGAAGGATACCATGGGCTTACCGATGAAAGGGAAAACATATGGGTACGGAGTGTGTTAAACGTGACACAAGAAGTCCCTCCCATCACAATAGGTCAAGTGGCGCCAAGCTCTTGGAGTCGATACCTCCAAGATTCCAGAATTTAGGGTGATTTTCCCCAAGTTATCCATTTTCCCTTAGTTTATTTCAGCTTTTTTATGATGTATTGTTTGAATTTTATAATAAATGAAAGTTCTGTTTCTTCTAATCTAAAATCCAAATTGGCAAATAAGGCTTGAATTAATTATTATGCATCACTTATGTGTCGTTTAGGCCTACCTCTGGCTCAACGAGGCTCTTTTACATTTTGGGCGTTTATCTTAAATAATGTGTTTGATATCCCAAATAATGCAAAAAATGAAAGTTCTGTTTCTTCTAATCTAAAATCTAAATTGGCAAATAAGGCTTGAATTAATTATTGTGCATCACTTATGTGTCGCTTAGGCCTACCTCTAGCTCAACGAGGCTCTTTTGCATTTAGGGCGTTTATCTTAAATAATGTGTTTGATATCCCAAATAATGCAATGTTCTAACTTGGGCTTTGTTTTGTTTTTATTTTTTATTTTCTTTACCCTTTCCCAATGGTTGATCTGTAGACCATGGTTTACCCCACGCGATCAAAGGGTTCATTTCCTCCTCTTTCTACTTAGAATTGCAAAGGAAAAGTGAAAGTGACTAATGCTAAGGTTATGTGCAAAACTATTGAAAAGAAGTGTCTTTCAAACAAGTTGGTATCAAACCTTGAGAAGAAAATAAAGAAGTTAGAAGAAGAGTGGTTGGACATGTGCGAGTGGGCAAAGTTGCTACTTCCGCCAATCCCACTTTGGAGACCAACATGGATATGCCACCTTTCGCAAGTCAAGTCACTCTCCGAAATAATCCTCCTCCAGACTACTCTGCCTATCAAAGTCAACCGAGCTCCATATCAAATGTCTCTGTACCAAAGACCTCCTATGTCATATCTTTTGGAACTACGTCAGACCTGTTTCCCGTTTAAGAGGTGATACGTAGGCGCTCCTATGGGGTTCGGTCTTATTATAAATGAAACTCCCATTTTCCCCTTCTATTGATAACTGGGGCAGAATTTTTGAGAGGATCTCAAAAATTCCATCAAGATTTCTCCTTGCACATCTTCATACTGGGGCAGAATTTTTGAGTAAACTCAAAAATTTTGCCAAAAGTTTCTTCTCAACAAGCAGTCAGCTTACAACGAAGATCAAATGATAAATCTACTATTGAGTCAGACGTTGTAAACTCTCAACCTATGCCATGGTCAAAGATTCGACATCAGCTTTTACTAAACGATAATTTCAAAATCATTCAAAGTTTCCTCTCCCTTTTTATGAAAAACAGACGCTCGAAGAGGTGTGGATGGCGAGCCAAAGGAGTAAGCTGCGCCAAATCATGGATGCAGATCAACCCCCCTTTTAAACTAACTTTTTTCTTTGAATGTAAAAAATACAGGTACATATACAAAGGCAGTTTGAACAATCAATATATCACTTTTGAGCCCGACAAATGAAACTCGACCCTCCAACAAGGCGGATGTCCAAGCTACTACATACCCTTCTCATTCAACTATGAAATTGCACTATGCCTGAGATCTATGATTGCATGATTACATTATGCCCGAGATAGCATTATGCTCGTAGAAATGCATCATTGGATGTGCTCGATACTGCATGTGCCCGATGAAATGCATCATTACATACGCTCGATACTGCATTTGCCCGATATTACATTGTGCCCGAAGAAGTGCATCATTGCATTGTGCTCGATATTGCATGTGTCTGAAGAAATGCATCATTGCATGTGCCCGAAGAAATACATCAATGCATATGCCCGAAGTAATGCATCATCGCATTGTGCCCGAATAAATGCATCATTACATTATGCCCGAAGAAATGCATTGTTGCATTGTGCTCGAGACTGCATTGCGCCAGAAACTTGCATAAGCCCAAGCTTGCATCACGCTCGAAGTTTGCATATGCCCGAATCAAACCAAGGCACAATAATATCAACAGATGCAAAAAACAGATACTCTCTCTTTACTCATTACTTATATCCCAAAGGAACTACGAGATGTAGTCCAATTTTAAAATTAAACCGACGCGTCCCCGGAAGTACCACCTACCCATGAATTTCAAAAGTAATTATGTGTATTTATATGTAAATATTTTTGTGCCTATATGCAGACTAAATCTTTTAAATCATTTTCAAAAAAATATAAACTATTTTTTTAATAGACCGACCTCAAATCAAAATTGTTTCTATGGTAGAGGAGCGCGATCAACAATATCGTGGCTTCACCCATATAAAGAAACAAACATTTTTTTATATAAAAATTCTTATTCAAAACTTGCTCCATTTTCAAAACTTTACTTTCGCACATATTAATTTCTTAATATTTGTCAATTTTTTTTATAACATAGTGTCGTATGTTAAAATAATAAAAAAATAAATTTAATTGTTTATTTATTGCTATCACCTAACCTTGCATATCTAAATTAATAAAAATAATAAAATAGTCTTAATTGTTTTATATTTGTTATCACTTAGCAAGTATATTATTAAATAATAATGAAATGATCTTGATTGCTACTTGTAACCCCCACATAGATTGAATGAGATACGGCCGCGACCCACATTTGTGGACCTCGAGGGATGCCTAACACCTTCCCCTCGAGGTAATTTGAACCCTTAACCTAATCTTTGGCTCGCTGACCTAAGCTAGACTTAGTTAGGCTAGATAGGTGCCCTAACGCGCCTTAATTCATTAGGTGGCGACTCCAAGCTCACAATCCCAAAAGAGTTGTTAGGTTGTGCACAAAACCCGTTTTTGTGAAAAATGGGGTGCGACAGTACTTTGACGGGGTTGCACATCGCGGCGGAGCTGGTGCTGGCGTGGTGTTCATCACTTCACAAGAAGAGATTCTACCATTCTCTTTTACTCTAAAACAAAGTTGCTCCAATAATGTCGCTGAATATCAAGCACTGATACTTGGACTTGAAATGGTCGTTGACATGAAACAATTACATTTACAGGTCTTTGGTGACTCTCAATTGGTGATTAATCAACTCTTAGAAAGTTATGAGGTAAAAAAGCCTGAATTGTGACCTTATCATGATTATGCTCAAAAATTGATAATATGGCTTGGGGATGTAACCCGTCAACATGTGCATCGAACAGAGAATAAGAAAGCTAATGCATTGGCTACTCTAGCTTCAACGCTAACCCTTCCTGATCAAATGCAAGTAATTGTCTGTCAAAAATGGATAGTACCACCATCAAATGAGGAAGAATATATTAAAAATAAGCTTTATCATATCGTCGCCATTGTTGAAGCTGCGAAGGAATATTGGAGACAACCCATCATTGACTACCTATGTTATGGGATACTTCTAGAAAGTCCAAGAAGAAGGACTGACGTACGTCGTCGTGCACATCGTTTCCTTTACTATAAGGATACATTATATAGAAGATCATTTGAGGGTATGTTATTACGATGTTTGGGAGAGGAAGACCCAATTCAAGCTCTGCAAGAAGCACACTCAGGAGTATGTGGATCACATCAATCTGGACCAAAACTTCATTTTCACATAAAGAGGATGGGGTATTACTGGTCAACCATGGTTAAAGATTGCTTATATTATGCCAGAAAATGTGATGCTTGTCAATTTCATGCGAATTTCATTTATCAGCCACCCGAAGTATTGCACCCAACCATCATATCTTGGCCATTTGACGCTTGGGGACTGGATATTGTAGGACCATTACCAAAGTCTTCTGGTGGACACTTGTACATCTTGGCCGCAACTGATTACTTTTCAAAATTGGCTGAAGTTGTCGCTCTTAAATAGGTGAAGAAAGAGAATGTTGCAAATTTTATCCGAGTAAATATTATCTATCGCTTTGGCATCCCTCTCGCTATATAATAACAGAGAATGGAAAACCATTTGATAACAAGTTAATGAACAAGATTTGTGATCTTTTTGACTTTAAGAAGCGTAAATCTTCTATATACCATGCTGCCGCTAATGGTCTTGCTGAAGCATTCAATAATACTCTATGCAACCTGCTCAAGAAAGTTGTCTCCAAATTCAAACGGGATTGGCATGAAAGAATGGAATAAGCTTTGTGGGCATATAGGACAACATATCGCACACCAACTCAATCAACACCATATTCACTTGCTTTTAGAGTTGAAGCAGTCCTGCCACTCGAGCGTCAAATACCCTACTTAAGACTTGCTATTCAAGAAGGGCTCGCTGAGGAAGAAAATGCTCAATTGCGTCTTGCTGAGTTAGAAGAACTTGATGAAAAGAGGTTAGAGGCCCAACAAAATCTTGAATGTTATCAAGCTCGTCTATCTCGTGCTTGTAATAAGAAGGTTTGCTTGAGGTGATTTCAAGTTGGAGATCAAGTTCTCGCGGTAAGAATACCAATCATTACTTCGCACAAGTCTGGGGCAAATTTACCTCAAAGTTGAATGGACCATATGTCGTACAAGAAGCATATTCAAATGGTGCTTACAAGCTTGTTGATGTTGATGGCTTAAGGATTGGTCCTATTAATGCCAAATTTCTAAAGAGATACTATCCTTGAAGGAAGATGATGCTTCTTAAGGTACGAGCCTAAACTGCATGTCACTCCTGGCCCGCAAGAGTATAAACTGTGTACCGCACAACCAAAAAAAAGAATAAGCACTCAAATCCCCAGAACAACGTTGTGACTTGATCCTCTTTATTGAGGTATGTAGGCGCTTAGAACCATATTCTAAGTTTAGTTGCATGAGTGTCAAAAAATGTTCCCACTTGATCTATTGCATGAAAGTCAAAGCGATATATATTTTATTTTTATCTTTTGACTCATCAAACTTAAGACTTGCATGAAGTATTGATGGGTTTATGGAAGGGGCAAACCCTTATAAAATATGAATCTCTTATTGGTACGGTGGAAGTCTTTAAATTAGATCAAGTATGCATATTGGAGTCTTTATATTCTTCGAGTTTATTATATGAAGTATCCAAATTCTCTAAGTATACAGGTTGAAGTGCTCAAATACTTTAAGTATGAAGGTAAGACTTCTAGTATATAAGTAGAAGTCTCCAAATGCGTATGTAATTGAATTCCATGACTAATGGTACGCGAGGTTTGTCCCTTTGCACCTTAAGCTAGCTTTGTTGCGGATTATCCCTCAATAGATCTTTGAATTTCTATGTTATAAGGTGGACAAACTTGTCCCTTTGCACCTTAGGCTAGGCCTTTTCACGGATGTATACTTAAAAGAATCTTTTTAAATTTTCATGTCTTAAGATGGACAATATTTTTCCCTTTTCACCTTAAGTTGACCTTTTCACTGGTGTATATTTAAAAGGATCTTTAAATTTTTCATGCCTTAAGGTGGACGATATTTTTCCCTTTTCACCTTAATCTAACTTTGTTGCAAATTTATCCTTCAAAGAATCTTTAAATTTCTATGCCTTAAGATGGACAAACTTGTCCCTTTGCACCTTAAGCTAGAGTTCCGACGGATTTATCTTTAAAAGGATCTTAAGATTTCCATGCCATAAGGTGGACAATATTTGTCCCTTTGCACCTTAAGCTAGAGTTCCGACGGATATATCTTTAGAAGGATCTTTAAATTTCCATGTCTTAAGGTGGACAATATTTGTCCCTTTGCACCTTAAACCGGTCTTTTCACGGGTTTATCCTGTCTCAAGTTGGTTAAGCATTCAGGACCTTGTAACACCTTGAGTTTATTTTTAAGGCGGGAGCATTACACAATATCCTATTAAAGCTTCAAGTTGGTCAAACATTCAGGACCATGTAACACCTTGAGGTTATCTTCAAGGCAGGAGCGTTACATGGTATTCTATTAAAGTTTCAAGATGGTTAAGCATTCAGGACCTTGTAACACCTTGAGTTTATCTTCAAGGCGGAAGCATTACACAATATCCTATTAAAGCTTCAAGTTGGTTAAACATTCGGAACCATGTAACACCTTAAGATTATTTTCATGGGGGGGTGACACGGTATCCTATTAAAGCTTCAAGTTGATCAAGCATTCAGGACCATGTAACACCATGGTTTATTTTCAAGGCGGGAGTGTTACACGGTATTCTAGTAAAGCTTCATGGTCAAACATTCATGACCTTGTAACACCTTGAGGTTATCTTCAAGGCAGGAGCGTTACATGGTATCTATTAAATCTTCAAGTTGGTCAAGCATTCGGGACCTTGTAACACCTTGAGTTTATTTTCAAAGCGGGAGTGTTACACGGTATTCAAGTAAAACTTCATGGTCAAACATTCAGGACCTTGTAACACCTTGAGGTTATATTCAAGGCGGGAGCGTTACATGGTATCCTATTAAAACTTCAAGTTGGTCAAGCATTCGGGACCTTGTAACACCTTGAATTTATTTTCAAGGCGGGAGCGATACATGGTATTTTAGTAAAGCTTCATGGTTAAGCATTCGGGATCTTGTAACACCTTGAGGATATCTTCAAGGCGGGAGCGTTACACGGTATTCTAGTAAAATCTTCAAGTTTGTTAAGCATGCGGGACCCTGTAAAACATTGAGGTTATTTTCAAGGCTGGAGCATTACACAGTATTCTAGTAAAGCATCAAGTTGGTTAAGCATTCAGGGCCATGGAACACCTTGAGAGTTTTATTTATTTATTTTGTTAAGTCATGGACGTTAAGCACATTTTTATGTGATAAATCCTTCCATTATGTAGCCTCTATAAAATATAAAATTCCTTTTGCTGAACTACAAAAAAAAACAAATGAAGGAGAGATTGTTACCCGTCAAGATATTGGAGACTCGAAAGGTATTAAATCTTGAATTCCTGGATGTGTTTTAGACCTTTATGTCTAGATTAGGAATCACCAAGTGGATTGTGATTTCGCTGTTTCTACGTCAAGACACGAGATTTTTAGTAAGTCACACAAATCTGAAAATTTTTAGCATGGCAGAATCTAGAGCTAACTTCAAAAAATCATTTAGAAAGATTCTGAAGGTGTTAAATTTTGAATTATGTATATGTTAGAGATCAAAAAGTCTAGTTTCTGAAAAATCAAACGGTTCATGATTTTGATTTTTCTACAATAAGATATGAATTTTCTACAACAAACATATCAGGCTGTAAAAAAGTGACGAATTTTTAGCATGACAGAATCTAGAGCTAACTTCAAAAAATCATCTAGAAAGATTCTGAAGGTATTAAATTTTAAATTTTGAATATGTTAGATATCAAAAAGCCTAGTTTTTGAAAAATCAAACGGTTCATGATTTTGATTTTTCTACAATGAGATATGAATTTTCTACGACGAACATGTCAGGCTGTAAAAAAGTGACGAATTTTTAGCATGACAGAATCTATAGCTAACTTTAAAAAGTCATCTAGAAAGATTCTGAAGGTATTAAATTTTAAATTTTGGGTATGTTAGAGATCGAAAAATCTTGTTTCTGAAAAGTCAAACGGTTCATGATTTTGATTTTTGTACAATGAGATATGAATTTTCTATGACAGACATGTCAAGCTGTAAAAAAGTGACAAAAATAAATAAAAAAAGAAGGAAAATTACCTTAAGTATGCCCTTTTCGTCGTAGGCTCACAATCCGTAATTGAAGATAAAATATTGAGACAATGTATCTATTTATAGATGTCATTTGGTGGGATAGAATCCTTCTCCCAGTTCAATTACAATTTCTTTTTGGCTTGGGCAATAAAACATATATATGAATATGAAATTGAGTAGGATTACAATTCCTAGTTCAATTACAATTTCTTTTTGGCTTGGGCAATAAAACATATATATGAATATGAAATTGAGTAGGATTACAATTCCTAATTGAATTATGATTTCCTTTTGGTTTGGGCTATAAACCATATATAGGAATATGAAATTGAGTAGGATTACAATTGTTAATTCAATTATAATTTATTTTTAACTAAGGTGAATTTAGTAACCGGTTAATGCTTCAAGCCTAGTCTCTAAAAGATAAAATATCTCGACAAGACTTGAAGCAGGGGGCATTTGTAATCATTTAAAATTTATTAAATATAAATTTATAAAATGATTCGGGTTATATTGAATTCATAAATATATTAATCCAAATAAATATTGTGGATTGATATAATTGAGTTAAATATTTAAGTCCAATAAATATGGATTTAATTAAAGTCTAAATTAATTGATTTGGGATACACTGGATGAACCCAATTTGTTAAACTCAATTTCATCTCATTCTAGAGCCCATCTTGGCGCCACGTGTGCAGATGATGTGGCATGCCAAGTCAAATAAGAAAACCAATAGAATCATGACATGTATCAAAGATGACAAGCCCGCTCCATAAAGCCCAAACGTCATGTCACTTCAATCTGATTGGATGAACGGAATCATATTCCAAACGCAACTCTTCTATTCTAAAACTATAAATAGGGGTCCTCATAATTCAGAAAAGATACAAAAAATTCTAAACAAGAAGGTAGAGAAACTTTGTGGTACAAACGTCATTTAATTCTCTACAGAGCTACAAGTTTAAGAATTCAAGCATTCAAGTTCAAGTACGATCAAGATCAAGACCACCGAATTCAAGAACGAGCTCGAAGCCCTTGAATTCAAAGAAAAGTCAAAATCAAGATAAATTTCAAGTTCAAGTTCATCATATATTCAAGAACAAGCTTTAAAGACCTTGAATTTATATTTGAAAAGGCGAATTTAGAGGAATTATAGAGATTGTAACACTCGCATTTGAAATAATAAAATTGATTGTTGCTGTAATTTTCCGTTCTTAATTATTGTTTTCTTGACGCGAATTTTATTATCTACAAGATTATTTGGTTAACTTTTAATTTTCAAAAAAATTGTTACTTTTCTATTAAATATTAAAAATGAATGTTAGTATGTATCCTCAAATTTTAAGCACTGGCCCTTGATTTCCTTACGTTCATCATTAATTGCAATTTTAAGTTTCGAATATTAAGTAGGGAAAGAAAATATGTAATTAAGAGAATTAATATTATTGCACATTATATCTAATAAAAAGATAATTAAAGTGGGAGGTGAAAAGTTGAGTAATTGAATGTAAAGACCTTTTAAGATATACAAATAAAATAATTAAATTAAATGAAGGGAAAATGACCAAAAAATATGAAATAGAATATATATATATATATATATATATATATAAAGGCTTAAACAAAGACCACGCTTGAAAAGCGTGCCCTTAGATAGTTTTTGAAATATTCATTAAGTGTACTTTAAAATTAGTGTGGTGTGGACCAAATTTGTTATAGTGTGAATTCCTAAATATCGTAGATTGTATATTATATTTTCATAAAATCGGTGAGTCTCCAAGTTTAATAGTGAATTATGTAACATACACAGTCGAAAGATCTCATAATCTAATATGAATAAAGACAACAATCACAAGTACGTATCATATACAAAGTATGCTGAAAATCAACTTAGAATTATCTCTTGAAGCGTGTGCGGATATTTTGAAACAAATCAAACTCCAACTTTAAATCTACGATTTTATACAGTGATTCCACATTAACAACTAAACTCTCTCAATATTTAGGTTAAGAAATATCAAATATAAAATATAAATATAACAATATGACAGTTAAATTGCATACGCGATGAAAATTATTACAAAGATAGCTAAATGGGGATTACATGAGAATTTCTAAAAAAAAATGATACAAATAGTAATAATGACTATATACACCTTATAAGGCATAATCAAATATGTCTAGTACACAAAATAGCAATATCGAATCTCTCTTTCACGCATTGACACACAAAATAACAATATCAAATCTCTGTCCACGTGTTACACACACATATGTTTGTGTGAGAGAGATAAAGCTAACGTAAATCAATATAATTTTACTTATAATCTATCTATATATAATAGGAGAAGAAAAAATGGCACGTGTCAATACTATAATTTTTTTTGAATTTTATTTTTTTAGTTAATTTAAATAATAAATTTAATTTAAATAACTTAATTATCTTTAATTAACTTAAATAAATTTAATTTTGAAAAACAAAATAACAATATAAAACATCTTTTTTGAAAATAAATAAATTATATACGATAGTTTAAAAAGTTACCGTTTATTAACTTAAAAAAGCAATATTAATGTAATATACGAAATTGTAAATAATATAAAAACATAAATTTTAAGAATTTCCCTCTTACCATAAAAGCATAATATTAAGGAGAAAACGGAAAAAGAAAGAATAATGCTAATATGAATTTGTACATTTTTGGAATCTATCCATTACTTATTAATTTACTCGACATTTTTGGACTCCTTTGTGTATTCAATTTAGAATTTAAAATTGATTTTAACCTAATAAATTATATATATTAAAAAATTATATGCATTTTGATTTGAGTTTAAATATAAAACTTTTATTTTTAAAATGATTTTACGAAATAAAAAAATAGAAAGACAAAGTTACGGTTTGGAGGTAGTTACAATTCCCTATGTATCACAATTATAGGAATTTTCAAATGTAAAATACATTTTAAATCCAACCTAACTTCACTTTCTCATCTTTATCATGAAATCATGTATTTTTTACATGAAATTGAAAGATTTAAAATAATCTATAATTCAAAAACAAAAAAATAAAGCAATTTTTGGAATAGTTAAAATTAAAAATTGTTTCTAAAACAAATACGAAAGCAGTTTTAATAAATACATGTTTATTAGTCGTAGAAAAAGTATAAATATAAATTAAAAATAATCATAAACGGTGATATAAAATATAAATTGTTTTTTTTTTACAGAAACCACAAGATAGTGGGTTACTATTTAAAAAGAGTTCTAATTTTTCTCTATTACTTTTATCAATTTAAAATATCATTTTCCAAAACAAAACAATTTTTGTTTTAGATTGTAGTCAAGTTTACTTATTTACAAAAAAAAATGTTTAGGATTTCAGAGTTGTTCTTGATTTTTTTCTTCAATTTGTTTATATTTTATAGTGCATGTTCTTTGTATTTTGGAAATAGTCTTCTATTTGATAGATCTGTTTGAAGAATCACTACAATATAAATAATTTTTAGTGGCATTAAATATTGACACTAATAAAGAATACTTAAGTCTTTAACGACATTAGTTAAATGTCATTAGAACCAATGTCGCTAAAGGTTTTAGGGACATATATAAAAAGTGACAATTGCTGCTAAAAATACATATTTAGCGACAATTAAGAATTAAATGTCGCTAATGATTATTTTTATTGAGTAAATCTCCATGTCGGGCAAAGAAATGTCGTCAAAGATGCATGAAATGAAGATTCTTGATTGATTTATTTATTTATTTCAATTCGCTTATACTTTGTAGTGTATCTTGTTTGTATTTCACGGTTTGTCTTTTATTTGGTTGATTTATTAAAGAATCTCCATGTAAGGCGAAAAAAATTCTCTCAAAGATGCACGAAAAGGAGATTTGAAAATGTGCAAAGAAAAAAAAAATTAATGGCAGTGTTTATATGAATATTTTTCACTATTTTTTTTTGTGTTAACATGGGAGTTTTGTAAAATTTCTTAAACTATAATCAAGTGAGAAATTTGTTATTGCGAAAACCTACACATCATATATCAATGTTAGAAGTCAATTATATCTTTCAAAATCTAAAAAAAATAATTTGAATATTAATGACTACTATATAAATATTGTGATTTATTTTGCAAAGATTCTTTTAAAGGAAATATATTATAAATGTTGACATGTGTCTTTTGTTTTCTTTTTTAGCAAGAAGTATTCAGAATAATGATCTTCGAGTCATGACCATATACACACAATAGTTCTATTTTTGGCCTTCTTTAATTTTAATATTTTAATGTCTGCTAATATTTTTTACGTACTTCACTTTACTTCAATTTTCTCACACACATAGCACATCAACAATATGTGACGATGGATGTGATGCTTATAAAGTAGCTAATGTATGATATATTTAAATAGGACCACCTTAAACATATTAGTGATTTAAAATAAAAATTAAATGAGATCTTCAACTTAAATTGTTAATAATTTTTATATAATTTATTTCTTCTAGTTTTTATTTGAAAATATAATCATTTTTATTTTAAATTATTTTTCATTAGATCTGCTCCAACTATGTCAAATTTTTTTATTAATCCCTTTATTTTTCATGAAATATTTACTTTTCCTATAAATAATATTCAATATTTGTTAAAATATAATAACTTATAACTTATTATTATAAAAGATGAGGCACCTTTAATTTGAGAGCCTAAAACACATTGTCTTTTTCTAACTATCGAGTCACCCTATATTTAAAATTAGTCAGTAGTTTCTTATATTTTGCAAAACTTCATATGCCAAGTTTAATTGTTGCATATATTTAAAAAATAATAATTGATGTATTTTTAAAAATTATACTTTTTACCAAATGGGAATCTTTATATGATATTAATAATGAAGTAGTTGATTCATTAATATTACTTCATCTGTTCTAATTTATGTGAATTAGTTTGACTTGACATAAAGATAATAAATAAAGACTTTTGAATAAACTGATTTTCCATCAAATTTTTTATTTTATTTTCTAAATATAAAATATATTAAAAAATTGAAAGATAAATTTTATTAAAATTAGTGTACTTATAAAGATAAATTTACTAAATATAATTAACTTTTTTAATTTAGAATTTTAATGGGAAGTTATTATCATTAAACTTCTAAAATTTGAATAAAAAACTAACTCTAAACTACATAAAGCCAAATTTCAATCTATTTTTACTATATATAATAATTTTCCATCATTTTTTAAATTTTTTTCTCTAATCATAAAGATACATATCAAAACTGGAAAGATGAAGTCTATTAAAACTAGTGTACAAACAAAGATAAATATGAATTGAAAACTAACCCTATACTAGATAAAATAAAAAATCAATGTATTTTTTGCTATATAAACTAAAATTTTCCATCAAAAATTTTGTTTTATTCTCTAAGTTATTTTGCGTCTATTTTTAAAATTTTCAGTTTCGTTTGTAAATTTTACATGATTCATTGAGGCAACACTTACATAAATATGTATGTCCTTAATTTGCTTACCGGTCAAAGAGTGATGTTAAGATAATTTTTTATTTTATTATAGTCTATCAACAATTTATGTCAAAAGAATAGTAAAAAAAATTTCTGTTGTAAGTTATTTTATTCAAATTAATGATTGTCTTTATAAAACATATATTTCATGAAATGAATAAATAAATAAAAAGTGTAGCTCTTTCAAATTGATTAAAGAAACCATGATGAAATTATATAGTTATCTTTTAGTAATGATGGTGTTGATGTTTTGCACTTTCTCATTTGCTGATCAATGATGATGATGAGCCTCATATTATCCCTTAAATATAAAAAAATTATTTGATTAACCTTCAATTTTCTAGAGAATTGTTATTTTTCTATTAAATATTACGTTCATCATTAATTGCAGTTTTAAGCTATGAAAATTAAGTAGGGAAAAAATATGTCTTTAAGAGAATTAATATTGTTACATATTATATCTAATAAAAAGAATCATTAAAATGAAAGGTGAAAAATTGAGGAAATGAATGTAAAGACTTTTTGAGATATTACAAATAAAATAAAAAAATTAAATGAAGGAAAAATGACCAAAAAAAACATGAAAAAGGATATATATATATATATATATATATATATATATATATATAAAGAGATGTTTGGATACACTTATAAAGTGTAATCTCTATTATTTACTAGATAGTGATGCCCGTGCTAAGCACGGGCCCAACATTTTGCATTTTTATTAACAGAGAAAAATGCGCAATTAAGCAAACTTAGACAATTTAATTACACATCATAGTCATAGCTTGCTATAATTACCACGCATGACTAATATTATACAATAATTATGTGGGCTGACTTCGACCTTGTATAATTAGCGACGTTTGTGTATGTATAATTCGCTAGAATATACAAATACATATGCATAATATACAATTATCTAACCAAAATACATATATAATTCATTTCTCTCCCGCTCTTTGCCCTCTCTCGTTCACCTCTCTCCTCTCTCTACCAATTTCACTTGCCATATATATAAGTGCATATATATAATATACAATTATCTAACCTACTCATCTCTCTGCCCTCTGTCACTTGCCTCTCTCCTCCCGCTCCCAATCTCGCTCACCTCTCTCCTTCCTCTCTCAATCTCTCTTGCCATATATACAAATACATATGTAGAATATACTATTATCTAACTTATATACATATACAATTCACCTCGCTTCCATTCTTTGTCCTCTCTCACTCGCCTCACTTCTCTCTATAACATGTAACTACAAATTTTAATTATTAAACTATAGCTATAAAAAATAATTAAACTATTTTTGAGCGACTATATGTCAAAGTTCCCCCTATTAACAGGGAGCAAGAAGCATAATAGGGAAAGTTAGATTAGTTTGGTTTTCACAAAAACCTTATAGCATTAAACATGAATTGTTCAAAGGCTTTTACAACCACAACAGGTTACAGGCAGAAATAGCTTCTTGTAAAGAAAAGAAAAGCGTTGGTACAACTTGACCTCGACCTTGTTGTCTCAAAAGTATTCTCAGCAGTTAGACCTTTTTTTTATGGGGGGGGGGGGGGGGGGTGTCAAACAAGACTATTTGCATAATGGGCTAACAAATAGAGTTGAAGCATCTTCATACTTAAAACATCTAAAGAAAATCAAACCATACCATGTGTGTTAACAAAATTCTACTGAGAACCCGAAAAAAAGAACTTCAAAGTTTAACATTTATAACAATACCAAACATAAATCCTCCAAGAAACTAAATCCATAAGGAGTAGCAGATGCTATAATGCCTACATGAAAACATAAATGAAAAAATAACATAACCAATAGAGTAAGTACTCTTTCTATATATGGGCTATGGTTTAGTCTAACACTTAAATAAAATTGTCTTCCACACAAAGTAAAAAAGAAAGGGAAAAAGAGTACTCCTTCAAAGAACAGCCCTAAATGTTGCTAAAAACACAATATTTATCCTACTATTGTTACTAATTTAATAGTATATAGTAATATGCAGGGCTAACATATGCTCCTTTGCACATCTCATATTATGTCGCTTACATTGACATCATAGTAGGTGCAAGCTAGACATTGTTAAGAAGTATCAAAATGTTTTCTCTTCACAAATAAAGAAAGGGAGCATTTTATGAGCAAACATCTTTGAAAGAACATCAACAAAACATATCTTCTCCGAGGAAATCATTCACTAAATATATTTTATGAGTTGCGTACTACATACAGAGAAAAGAAACATTGTTCTTCAGCCTTTTACTTTTCGAAATATGAGCTAGAAACGTCAAAACTTTATTGTGTGCTAACATGTTTAATGTGAAACAAACCATAATTTGTCTACTCTTGTATTTTTGTATTGAAGCATAGTACAAAAAGTACAAGGACCCGAAATAGCCCTTTGAATATTAAAATCAGAGATTTGACCTTGAAGAGAAAATAGGTCAATTAGGCAAATTGAAAAACATGTAAATTTACCTTAAATCTTGAGAAAACATCGATAAGGCATCCTAAACAAACAAAAATCTTGAGGCAGAGAGATTTAGTTTCTACACAAAGAGAAGAAACTTAGCAACACATAGATTCACCATTGAAGAGTTGAGATCTACAAAAAAAGAGTTGAGAAAATAAACCAAGCTTAGCAAAAATCTATAGAGAATTGTAAGAAAATAGTGCAGAAGTTGTACACAAAGTCAAGCAAAATGAGACAAATATTTGTTCATCAATGAAAAAGAGCAAAATTTACTATACAATCTGTACTACCTTTAGTACAATTAGAAGATATAGTGTTTGTCCTTTTTAATTCTCATGTCTAAATAAGGAGATATATATCTACCAACCAGTATTGTGAAAATCCTAGTATCTACCAACCAGTATTGTGAAAATCCTAAAACAATTCATGAAACAAACATACAACAACAAGAAGATAATGTAGTCCCACAAATTCGAGTCCCTCTCTGATAGACAGTCGGTTCAACGAAAAACAAATCAAAGCAATCCGATAAAAGAAGTAATTTATGTGAAAGCATAACAAGGCATGTTGAACAGTATCTACAACAATATAACACTATGATCAAAGTAGAAGAAATAAGATAGTAACAAAAACCGATCAATGAAAAACTACAAAAGTAATCCTCACACCAGTAGTTTAAAAGATAGCAGATTCTCAGATCAGAAACTCCCAGTAATGGAAAATGAACAAGGAGGATTTCTACTTTATCAAAAAATCAAGCTCATTAAGCTTGAAACTACTATGATTCAGAAAGCAATAAAACTAACGATGATCTGGGTCTGGATTTGTAGGCTTACCAAAACAGGTTGTTCTACGTGATCCTCGTGGTCATGATGAAAAGAATCAATATAGCCATTCCTTCCGAGCAGTCTGCTTTATACAAAAATTAGAAGCTTTTGCCTGCAACTTCTTTCAGTATAACTTTTGCCTCTTTCCTAGGACAAACTTATTCAAATCTGCAGCTGCAGAGATGAAACTCTAATTTTTCAAACAGTATCCAAACTCCAAATAATTAAAATTTAACATAGATGTAGACAACTTTTGTTGAGAAATATGCAATGATGTTGAATCTTCAGGATAGCTCAAATAAGGATCAGATTGACATCTTTAATGGAAACATGTCAAATATTAAGTTGAGGCCTGATTTCGCCATTGAGAAAGTTGTCCTGAAACTAAAAGTGTCGGCACAATAGCAATGTTTCAACAACAGCTTGCAATAGTTTCTCGTCAAATACTTATTTCGGTTGATTAGGAAAAGAAATCAGCTGTACATTTTGACTTCCTATAATCCCAAATTGAGGTATTCATTCACTTGTTGGTAAGACCATAAAAAAGACCATGTTCGACATGAAACATGTACTACACATTTTACTAAGTTTGAGCTTGAACCTTCTATAACCAAATGAATATCTTATCAAATGAAGAGTTGTAGTTCAACACTAATGATAAAAGAAATACAGGAGCAAAAGGAAGTACAAATGTCTATGTTAATTGTCATTGAAGCATGAAGGAACAAAATGAATGTAAGCAACCATATGTCTAGAAAAGACAAATAGAGTTAACATTTTAGAGTTAAGGGCTAACCATCTCCAAACAATATTTACTCAGATTTGAGGGTTAACTCGGAAAAACACCTTTGTGTACTAATATACGACTCACAACATCCATTTGAAGACAACATACATGAATCCTACTACGAATTTGAGAAAGAAGATTCTTGAAATCACATTATACACCTATTCAACCATCAAAGTTAAGAGAGATCAAATAGATATGATGGAGTACTTCAATCCATCCTTCATTTAGTCCTCTAAGAAGTTTTCATTTAAGAGGATGACGATAATTATCAAATTTAAGCACCCCAATAAAATTTGAGTGGAAAAAAATTAAGAAAGAAAGCACCTCACTATATAAAGAGAAGTATATTATACATTTGAAACATATTTCTAAATATAAATGATAACAAGAGATTGAAGTTGTCCATAGTAACATACTTATTGATTTATTGACTAATGAAGTAGAAATTTTTTGTCCAAAAAACAAGGAAAAGCTTATTCAAAACTTTCACGGAACACCACATATGCATGTACAACTTCTTCATGCTTTACCTTTAACCAAAAAAAGGAAAAAATAGTTCATAACTCTATCATCTAGCCGATGTCCTTGGTCTTTTAAAATCTATGTATTGCCCTTATATGTTGACATTCTTATTTCGAGAAATATTTTATCTTGATAAAAATAATATTTACAGTTTAATGGAGTGCTGAAAAAACTGTACATTATATCTAAATTTATGCATGTACAACTTCTTCATGCTTTACCTTTAACCAAAAAAAGGTAAAAGTAGTCCATAACTCTATCATCTAGCCGATGTCCTTGGTCTTTTAAAATCTATGTATTGCCCTCATATGTTGACATTCTTACTTCGAGAAATATTTTATCTTGATAAAAATAATATTTATAGTTTAATAGAGTGCTGAAAAAACTGTACATTATATCTAAATTTTTTCGCTAACACAGAGTTTAACTAATAGCAACAACTTGCAATTGAAATAGATGCAAACAAAGGACAAACCATTTCTTGGGATAAATAAATAAAATATATATAAACAACAGACATCTAGTAGAAACAAAGCACCAACCTTTTGGATCATTCACGTAGAAATGAACACATAGTAGAAAATCTGTAAAAAAAAAAAAAAATTAGTTAGTTTAGGCATACTATCAAACACCTTAAGTGTGTCACTTAAATTGAATTAGTTGTTGCAACTACAGAATACTTGTTAGAATTAAAAAAAAAATAAGCGGAGGCACATCTAGTTACATAGATTTTAACAGCACAAACGAAAAAGTAAATTTATAAAAGAGACTTTGAGATAGAATCCAGACATGCATGAATAAATTAAAAAAAATTTGTTAATAAGTACATATAAAATCTAATAAGAGACGATTTAAAAGTTGTCATAATGATTAAAATCAAAGAAAGTGCACTAAAACAACAAAAAATTAGGGAAGAGATACATCAGCAAAAATAGCACACAATTAGAAGGCCGAACAATCAAGGAAGAAGAGGTGAAATTTGAGATTCCAAATAGAAAAATTAATTTTCATAGAAAAAGTAAAATGGAGAAAGAGGAGATAAATTACCAAAACAAATGATAGAGAAACTATGAGAAGAGTGAAGAACAAAGCCAATGTTTAAAAGAGAAGGATGATAGAAATCTGTAAGATAGTCTGTTTGCAATATGAAGTGGTACGTGGTTTCTAGAGGACAATACACGTGTTAGCAGAAAAAAATAGGAAAAACTAAGTTTGTTGTACAATTCAGAAAACCTTTTGTACAATCTGCTTATGCTGTGTTCGTCCTCTAATCTGTCATTTCTAAAAAGGGGGAGATAAGGGGACATTTTTCAAGGGCTGCTTAATTTTTTTTTAAGCCAAAAGGCTTAAACAAAGACCACGTTCAAAGAGCGTGCCCTTAGTAGACTGCTATATGTAGGAATTCACACTACAATAAATTTGATCCACGCCACACTAATTTTACATGTATATAGACAACAGTCACAAATACGTATCAGAAACAAAGTATGATGAAAATTAACTCAAAATTATCTCTTGAAACGTATGCAGATATATAGAAACAAATCAAACTTCAACTCCACAGTCTTCTATAGTAATCTCAAATTAACAATATTTGGGTGGGGAAGTATCCAGGGGCGGTTCTATTCTTTGGCATTTAAGCCCTTCGCATTAGGCCCCCACATTTTTGGGACCCCAAAATTTTGTTAAGATTAAACTGTAAAATTTTTATAGATAAATTAATTGTTTATGATAAAAAGTATAACTCTTAAAAAATAAATTATTCTATTCACTTTAACATCTTTTGTACTTTGTTAAAAATAATAATTAATAGTGAAAAGTGTTGCAAAACGTGAATTACAGTTTTTCTAATTTTCTTTTTAAAAATTTAGTTTCAAGCATTACTAGAGTATAAACATATTAAAATGAGGTATATCAATTCATCAACTTCTTGAGTCAAATTCTATTATTCTTACTCTTATCTTTGTTTAGTATTTATCAACTCATTACTTATAGCACTATATTAGCAATACATATAATAATTGTCTCACTTAAAAGATGTTTTTCAATGTTGAGTTGATAAAATCTTACCTAAAACTAGTAACTGAAAAAACAATATTAAGGAATAATAATTTCCATCTAAGTAGTGTAAAAAATAAATTTTGAATAAATACGTATACAAAGTGTATTATATATTAGGCCGCAACTTGAAATTTCACTTTAGGCCCCCAATTACGTAGACCCGCCCTGCAAGTATCATATCTAAAACTTAATCTTCTTCTAGGTTAGAAAAATTAGTACTTATTAAGATTTCTTTCCAATCCAAAAAGGAGAGGAAAACACAAATCTTTTTCTTCGATAAGAAGAAACGGGTGTTTCTCCTCTTTCTTGAAAAAAATTCGCACGCTACATTTTATTCTACCAGAAAATAGGATTCTAAAATCTAGTTAAATATGAGCAATGGACCACATAATTAGTTAATGATAATTCCTATAAATACATGTAACAGTTTAGAGAATATATTTTTATCAATCAGTCTAAAATTTCTATCTTTACTCGGTCCCATTCAATACATACAAAATGTACTAGCACGAGAAGTTGAGACTATACCGTTCTCATAATCAAGAAAATTTATATATAATCTTGTGCTATAATTGTATCGATGACATGTCCAATTTTATCCTAGATTGTGAATTCTTTTTTATACTTATAAGAACCGATGATTTAGTCTTCTGTATATAAGCTAAAACTCTTTACACTAAATCATTTACTATATAATAAAACAAACACCATAAACGATTATATGATTTTTAAAAATCGAATAAATAAATACTCTATAATAAATATTATATCTAACAATATGATTAATAGTTTGTGTATATATATATATATATATATATATTTGACAACACTTATAAAACTATAAAATATATATATATATATATATATATATTTGACAACACTTATAAAACTATAAAACGTAATCTATATTATTTAAGGGCACATTTTTCCAGGGATGCTTAATTATTAGTAGCCAAAAGGCTTAAATAAAGACCACACATGAAAAATGTGCCTTTAAATAGTTGACAATGTTTTCTAAATGTTCTTTAAATTTAGTGTGACGTAGACCAAATATGTTGTAGTGTGAATTCTTAGACACAGTAGATTGCTTTTTAGATTTTTGTGAAATTAGTGAGGCTCAAGTTTAATAGTGAATCTTGTAACATAAACAACTGTAGCATTTTAGGATCTTACATGAATGTAGACAACAATCGCAAATACATATCACATATAAAATATGCTGAAAATTAACTTGGGATTATCAATTGAATCGCATTCAAATATCTTGAAACAAATCAAACTCCACTCAACGGTCTTCTATAGGAATCCTAAATTAACAATTGAACTCTCTTAGGACTTGGGTGGACAAGTATCGTATATTAAACTTAATTTTCCTCTAGGTTAGAAAAATCACTACTTATTAAGATTTCTTCCCAATCCAAAAAGAGAAGAAAATACAAATCTTTTTTCTTTGAGAAGAAGATACTCACGGTTCTCCTCTTTCTTGAAAAAAAAAGATCTGCACGTTACTTTTCTTTTATCTACCAAAAAATAGGATTTTAAATACTAGTTAAACATGGGCACTGTCGGGACCATTAATTAATTACCGAGGCTTTCTATTATGGAAATATTACTTTCAAATTATTAATTTGAATTTATTCTTACCATGATAAATTACAAATCATTTCACTAGAAATTTGTAATAGCACTCCTCTCTTTATATTTTGAAATTTCTCAGTAAACACTTTGTAATTCCCCATGTAAAAAGCAATAAAAATTCTCCATTTAAGGTTACAGATACTAATCAATAAATTAAATTTATGCTGAATTTAATTCAATGCTTAATTTCTTTTAGATCGATATTTAACTTATTTCATGTGTGAGATTCATAAATCTACAAGTCAGATTTACAGATGAAAATTTATAAGTTTCTCATAAAAGATGTATCATCAATCTCTATTGAGACATGGATTTCATCAAAAAAAATTAATTATTCCACCAACATATAATATTATCATCCAATCTACCAAGCATATTGACCCATCTCAGAATCTCACCTTTTAATAAGTGAAAACGATAGTTAATGTTCACTAATCATAATCATTATATCAAGATTAAGAATATAACTACAGTTAACAATTTATAGAATATGTTTTTATCAACTAATCTAAAACATTCATCTCTACTCGATCCCGTCCAATACATACAAAATGTACTAGCACAAGAAGTTGAAACTATGCCGGTACCATAATCATCATAAATTATATATAATCTTGTGCTAAATCATACCGACTACATGTTCAATTTTCATCCTAACTAGATTGTGAACAAATTCTTTTATACTTGTAAGACCTGATGATTTATTTGTATATAAACTAAAACTCTATACACTAAGTCATCTACTATAAAAGTAAATAGACACCATAAGTAAATATATAATTTATTAAAACTGAATAAATAAATATTCTATAATAAATATCATATTTAGCCATATGGTTAAGAGTATATTTCCCAACACTTCCTTGCAAGACCAATGCATAAAATAGCAAGACTAACAAAATATGAATATAGCAACATGACAATTAAATTGCATACCGATTAAAAATATTATAAAAATAGCTAAATGGGAATTACTGGAGAATTTATAATTTTTTTAAAATAATGACTATATTCTCCTTATCGGGCATAATCAATATTTCTAAATTCTAATACAAAAAAATAGCAATATCAAATCTCTCTTTCAGGTGCTGACAAACAAAATAACAATATCAGATCTCTTTCATGCGCGCTCGACACATGTGTGAGAGAGATCAATCACATGTACATCAATATACAAATTGTGATGATTGGTAAAAAAGAAAGAAGATGTATTTATGAAAATTATATTCCATGAAATGAATAAATAAATAAATAAATAATGTACCTCTTCCAAATTTATTAGAGAAACCATGATGGAATTATATTATAATCTCTTAGTAGTAGTGTTGTTGTCTTGCACTTTCTCCTTTGCTGATCGGTAATTATGATGAGCCTCATATTATTTATTAAATGGAAAAGGTTCCAAACACCCTTGAACTATTTGAAAAAATTTAAATATATTCCTCATCCACCTATTTGGTTAAGAATACCCTTCACTCCACCTTTTTTGCCCACTCTTATCCTTCAACTAACATAATTTTCTAATCATTATTATAATGATATGACATATTTTTATTTACTGAAATTAGAATTTTACTTTCACCCATTTGTTTAACCCATTTCATGACTCAATGACACATCAAATTAAAACTAAAACATCCGCCCCTTTCATTCTGAAATCCAAAAAAATACTAATTTCGTTTTCTGAGAAAGAGTCATTTCAGTTTTCTTGAAAAAATGAAACAGTAGCAAGGGGTTCATTAAATTTCCCTCAAAAAAGTTACATGACATATTTAAAGAATCGTTCAAAAAATTTGAGCCTCTTTAATTAGTGATTGAGGGTTCACAAAGAGAAAAAAAATCTATTATTCTAAAATTGTTATTTTGCATAAAATTATTTAATAGTTTTCCTCAATTAGTATACCTATCTTTCATCTAAAACAAAGTGCATTTCTTTAAGTCACCAATCTGATAATATTTAATCTGCAGCAATTGGTCGTGCTACGAAAAGTTTCTATTATTCGACAAGTCATAAATATAAATCTAACAAAAATTCAATTATCATTAATATCAGTATTTAGTTAGACGCAAATTAAAATTAACAATGCTAGATTAAACTTTCAGAAATAATCTTTTGTATTTGTAATGATTATAAACATGAGATTATAAAAGGGAAAAAAGTTTAAATTACCCCTCAACTTTGTTTTATTGGTTGATTATACCCTTACCATTAAAACGAAGTTAGTTTTACCCCTGTCATCTGCAAACATATCATTTGTACCCTCCCAATTAACGGTTTGCCCCAAATCAAGATCAAATTTTCTATTTTAACCTGAATTACTTATTTAAAATAAATTATCAATTAAATTCGACCCATAACCCGTTTAATTTGGTCTTACATGCCAAATGTATAAAAATAAGTGATAAATTTACCAAAACACATTTCAATTCCTAATAAAAAAAATTAATTTTCAGCCATTAATGAGCTTTTAAGAAGTAATGTTGAAAGCAAAAACAGAGAATGAAGACGTGCCAAGCTTGTGTTCATGGACAAAAATAAGAACAATATTGTCATTGAAATAATTCAATAACCTTCTTTCCCAAAAGTCACTGATCTGATTGTTCAAATTCGCCGCACACGATAGCGAAAATGGAAGTGTTCAAATTCCACTAGGAAACAACAACAACAACAACAAAGAAAGAAACTAAAATGTTCAAGCTGCTGCAATTTTTGGTGGGAAATCATCTAATTACACAAATCCAGATCTGTAATTTCAATTGTAAAGAAATGGGTGTTTGTTTTCGATTTGCGTGTTTTGGAGAAAAAACTTAAAATTATTGATTTTTCGAAATTGAAAATTTAAAACTCAAGCTCCAAGCTCCAATAACGGGCTATGAAGTTTTCATGGTATGTTCTACAAGTTTCAAGCTCTAATTCAAGAACTTATACCCTTAGAAGCTTTTTACAATGGTTTTGATGACATTACATATGGAGCAGCAACTACAACAAATTCAATAACAAGGGGCAAATCCATTTTTTTTGTTTTTGTTGACTTAACAACATTGAGAAAATTGAAAATCAAATTCGGTTTTGTTTATAATGGTGGCAGATTTTATATGGATTGACTTACAAAAGAATTTCCTCAATGAGTTTTAAATAGGTAATCCGGGTGAAAATTTGAAATTTAACTTTGATTTGGGGCAAATCGTTGGTTTGGAGGGTATAAATGATAAGTTTGCAGACGAAAGGGGTAAAACTAATTTCGTTTTAAAGGATATTTTTAACCCTTTTCCCATTATAAAATAATGTAACTTACTAAAAGACCGGATGACTTAATGTGATGCGCCATTGGGTAGGTTAAATAAAGGGGTAAAGGTGGGATTCTAATTTTAGCAAATAAAAATCTGTCACCATCACCATAATAATACTAAAATAACTTAAAGAATATTTTGTTAGTTTGAAGGCTAAGAGTGAGCCAAAAAGTGAAGTAAGGGGTATTATTAACCAAATAGTTGAATGAGGGGTATATCAAAACCTTTTGAAATAATCTAAGGATATTTTTGACCTTTTTCGTTTCTTATATATAAATTATTGTTTGTCTAACCTTTAATCTTCTAGAGAATTGTTACTTAGCTATTAAATATTAAAGAAGAATGTTAGTGTGTACCTCCCAAATTTTATGTTTAACTAGGGGAAGAAAATATGTAATTAAGAGAATTAGGATTGTTGCACATTATATCTAATAAAAAGAATTATTAAAGTGGGAGATGAAAATCGAGTAATTGAATGTAAAGATCTTTTGAGATATTACAAATAGAATAATTAATTAAACGAAAGAAAAATGACCAAAAAAAGGAAGAAAAAAGATAAATAGCAATGTAGGCCATAGAGAGGTGTCACGTCACCTTTCCTATGTTCTTCCTATATATATATATATATATATATATATGTATATATATATATATATATATATGTATATATATATATATATATATATATATATATATATATAATGTGTTGAATGACGTATTTTTCCCAACGATGACATTTGATGTCATTCTTAATGGCAAAAGACGTCAAATGACCGATTTTGACCGAATCGGGGGAAGTGTGAGTACCCCAAGGGAATGGGTAGTACGGGTTTTGTTTGAATTTGACAATGTATGTGTTCAAGTTTTTTCGAGGCTACGGGTTCATTTTGAAAAATGGGGTAGAAAACTGGTACGAAGTGCCATTTGGCGAGGCAAGTTGGGCTCACCAAGTGGTTTTGCAGTTCGCCAAGTTCCCCAGATCGCCCTTAATTGCAATCAATTTTTGAGTTTTGTTCTTTAACTTCTGGCAAGATGCCTAAGCTCGCTGATTTCACTCGATGACTCAGCGAAAGGTTTTCTTGGTCTCCCTCTGCTCCCCTAACCCCTAAAATACACTGTAATTTTTGGAGAGCTACTTGTAGCTCATCGATTGGCGTCGAAAATTTGCCAAATTACCCTCAACATCCCGACCATTCTTGAATTTTGAACTTTTTTTGTGCTAGTACTTTCAGTAAGCCTAATATGGCTCACCAAAGTAACTCGACGAATCTTTCTGCAAATCTTCTGGAACTTTTTCTAAGTCTTTCTTCATTGTTTTTCCAAATGTGGCTAGAACCAACATGCCATATAGTTGCATGCCGCCCTGAAACAGGGCACATATAGTCATCATAATTAAGGAGCAACTTCTTCAAATACCAAGGCAAAGAAACTACCTCCAAAGGAAGGAAAGGGAAAAGGCAAGACACCTTTAAGTGAGACACCGTAGTACAACTCCAGCAATGAGGGAGAGTGTTATGATTCTCAGGCTTCATTCTTGAGCCTGAGGACAATTAATTACTGCAAGCTCGGAGAGAAGAGCTTCACTCCAAGACGACACATGATCCTTCTAGGATCCTGACAATTCAATGTCCTCCTTCTCCAGCTCAAACACAAATGGTGGTCCCAATACCACCAGTTAGGGTCCTCTTCCCCGGTCACTTAATTGATTAAAATCTAAGGGATGACGACCATTTTATAGGAAACGAGACTGTCAACAGATTGTGTAGTGGACATACATCTAGCAATATGGGACACCCTCATGTTTCACAGGTTCGAGGTCATCACCAAGACCTGTATCCCATACATTTCTACCTGGGTCAGGGAGTTCTACGCAGCTTACAGTGATTTGTTACCTCAGGGGAAGAAGAAGGCTAGTGCCTTCGAGCCGGTAGACTTCGTTATGGTCCGATGGAAGAAAGTTAGATGCAATAGTGATGATATAAGTGTTGTTTTTTCCAGAGGGCTACAGGTTTTGTGCATGACTACCAGAGTATGATTAAGACAAAAACTCTGGATGACCTTATGGATTGGTTAGCACCCCTGATTTCTAACACTACCTCGAGGTGGATTGAGGTCGGAGCGCTATTAGAGAAGAATGACCTCAATATAGAAGCTTAGTATTGGTTTGGATTCATCAGCACCACAATCATGTTTTTGCAAAATGAGTCCACTCTCTGCCACCCAAAGGTGGACTGTCTTGGGTCTATCATAGCCAGGAAATGACTTAATTTAGGTCTAATTATTAAGTAGGAGATGTCCATGGGGGACAAAAAATGCCAGACATCTCTCTCATTCTGGTATTGATTATAGAGTTATGTCGACCGACCAGAAATCCACGTGATGAGAAGACGAATGTTGTTATTACACCCACATCTTCTACTGACATCCGATGTGTAGAGGCCGAGTACAATAAGGTTGAGGATGAAACGAATAGAGCAGCTCCGATTGACACATCCCCAGAGGTCGATATTGATTTACTACCTATAGAGGCATTCATGCCTGCTCCGGCGACTGACCTTCAGGTACTTCTAGCTTTTCTCCTTCAGACACTTCTGGGACTTCCATGCCCCATAGATCTGTTGTTGGTACTACTTCCTCTAAGTGTCTGATCACCTAGTCCATGCTTCTTAAGATGGTACACCTAGCCTATTGTTGTGATATCTGTGCCTCTTGGCTAGAGGCCGCAGTTCATGGGATGATTAAGAGATCTATTATTCTTGAATTGAAGCCTCTGAGGGCTTCTATTGATTTCCTCACAAACGAGAGTCGATGTTTGAGTGGCAGGATAGGGTTCCACTAAGGAGGTGGCGGTCTTGAAGGCTAATTTTGCTAAGCTGAGGAAGGATGTAGACTATCTGAAGTCCATAGATATTACCTCATCACTCGGGATGGTTGAGATACTAGATGACCTCAGTGTAGATATTCCATTTTTTTTAAGATGCCTTCGTCTTCCACCAGAGATGATATTAAGTATAACGTTGATGCTAATGAGTTTGAGGCCGAGATAGATGAGGAGCATCTGGGTGTGTGTGAGGAGGCTGTTTATGAGGACCTGACTGACTTAGAGGGTGCCATGTTCTAGAAAGTTAGAAAGAACTCCCTGAGGGATACTTCGATGGTGTGCTTTAGTGGAGCCAAGGTTGATGAGACACTGCACACTGATGCCCCGATAGATTGAGTGTCTGAGATGCAGACTTCACTTAGGCTTAGACTTGCATGAAAATATTTTCTCTCCCTTTTTGTTACTTTTTTTTATATATATATTATGTTTTGGTTGCATTTGAGGACAAGTGCTAATTTTGTTGGGTGGGGTGAGGTATTACCTATATCTTATGGTTATTATGTGAATATTTTCTCTGTTCTGATGGTGATTTTGTGAATATTGAGTCGATTGCTTAATTTGTGGCCCATTGTTTTAATGTGAAAAAGGGATTTTGGACTAGTTTTAAAAATTTTGTCACCTCTTTTGTGTGTCTATGATTGTTGTTGTACAAATTTGAGTGTTGGTTGTGCTCAATACCAATGACTTAAATAGTGCTCTTAATTTAAAATAATGAATGTGCATCTACAATGAGGCAAACTAAGTTATATAGACAATAAGTAAACTTGTATCATCGATGTGACTAGCTGGTTGTCGAATGAATCTTATGTAATGAGCATTGCACACTAACTAGAGTCTTGTTTGATATTGGTATCAACGCCTTGTGTGGTGAGGTTATCCCGAACATTGTACTTAATGAAACCTAGAACTTGCCCCCATTGGTCCGATTGAATAAGCGAAGCAAAATAATTGAATTGATGTTAGGCAAGAATTTTGAAGAGTGAGCCAATTTGACAATATACCTTTTTGTGGCCAACCTTGTGAGATATGTGAACCTAGCTTGACACCTTTTGAGTATACCCTTTTTTTGAAAGAAACTTGAGCAACTTTGACCTCTTTATCCCATCACCTAAAACCTTCATGAAGTATTGGTATGTTTAAATAGCCAACTTAGGACAAAATCCTATTTTGGGGATGTGGTGAAAAAAGAGGAAAGTCAAGAAGTGTGAAGAATTTCCCCTTTTATGGATTGTTTTGAAATAGATGGAACCCCTTCATGTAAAAACACTAATAAACAAAAGAAAAAGACAAAAAAATATCAAGAATTGTGAAATAAAATATGTGAACTTAGTGAAAAATGGGGTATTTGGTGATTCGTATCTAGCTGAATAATGGGATGGAGTTTGAGCATGTTTGAACGAGAAAGAGAATGAGAAAGAGTGATTTTCATTTTATACTTCGTGAAGTTAGAAGCCACTAAGCCCAAATGACCACACATTTACACTCAACCCCGTTTCAAGCCTTGAAAAGACCTTTGTGATCTTTAGTGACCTGAAACAAAATTTGATTGGAAAATAAGGGAAAGCCTATAGGTTAAGTCATTCATGTTCATATTTTTGAGTGTGAGAGTTGTATGTGATTCTGACACTTTAAATTGATGATGAATTTTGTGTGAATGTGGAATCATCTTTGATATGAGGGAATTTGAATACATTTGTTGAGCTTGAAGTTGCATTTGAGGCAAGTATTGTGAAGTTGAGTACCCTTGATAATGGTGAGTCACAATTGAATCTTTAAGTGCAGAAATCATCATTATATGTGTAGCTTGAACCCTGTTGTGTGCATTCATGTAAAGTCTTATGTAACATTATTTTTAGGCATAATCGATGATCTTGAGTTCTACTTAAGGACAAACAAAAGTTTGAGTTGGGGTGTTGATGAGTCCCAGATTTGGACTCACTTAGGACTCTGTTATGATAGTATAAGTGTTCTCAAATTCCAAGTTCATGCTATACACTGATGTTAAATCCTTAATTTTAAGCTATGTGAACTAAGGAGCAAGGTAAGGACAGTAACAGGCAAAAAGGAGCAAAACAAGTTGAAGAAGTTGAGAAAAGCGATCATTCTAATTGCTAAGATCACTCGATGAACCGTCGAATGACTCTTTAGCATGCCTAAAGTTCCAGTGTGCCAACTCGGGGGAGAAGAAACCATGTCGGCGATACAAATGGGCATTCAACGAATCACTGGTCGGTTCTGTGACAGAAGAATGGATCGCCTAATGTTATAGTATATGGGATGATGAGAACCAATGCGAAATGGCGATGAAAGAAAGCAAAGGGCAGATCACTGAACCACTCGGTGAACCCAAGTTATTTCGCCTAATGGCTTTTCAGGCCAAATTTTGGGCAACTATAAATTGATTTTTCAACTGTAATTTTATTATCATGCCATCATTAACTATATTTTTCTTTTGAGTTTTAGAGTTTCATTGTAGACTTCGAAGCTTTTTGAGGGTTAAACTTGAAGATTTTCAAGTGTAGTATTTTAATTTAACCTTTGGAAAACATTGAAAAGGCTTGGAGACTATTACCAGCTAATGAATAATCAATTTGGTAATTGTTTTTATACTTTTATAATATTAAGCTAAAATCATAATTCTTGGGGTTTGATCATGTGATTATGGATTGAATTATCTTATCGATATTGTTAATTACTTATTTAAATGCTATATTGAAGTGGGTTTAATCATTAGCTTTGTTTTGATCTATGAATAAACGCAATTCTAATTTTGAGTTCATAGATTGCTTGAGAGACATGTTTTCAAACCAAAGCTTTTGATTAATTGTTTGTGGATTGGGCTGTTGTGGATTCAGCTCGGAAGAGTGAATCCTAAACCCAATCCTTCCGATCTTGCGAGAGAGAAAGAGAGAGAGAGGATGTATTAAGGTTGTGGGTTGTTCTTATTTTCTAAGTTTATTGATGTTTGAAAGAAATAACTTGAAATGTTATAGTTATTCGAGAGAAAACTTTTCACTCAAAGTCTAGCTTACCTACTTATATTTAGATACTCCATCCGTTTAAAAAAGGATGACCTAGTTTGACTTGTAACGAAGTTTAAGAAAAGAAAGAATACTTTTTAATCTTGTTGTTCTAAATTAAAGTTATGTCAGATGTACCAAAATGCCCTTCAATCTTATGGTTATAAACATACCACGTGGAAAGTTAAAGTCAAATTGTTGCCAAAAGAGAAAATGGGTCAATCTTTTTGAAACTGACTAAAAAGGAAAAATGGTCATTCTTTTTGAAACGGAGGGAGTATTTATTGGTAGTTTAAACTAACCATATAGTGAAATTTTCCTATAATCGATCACATTCAAAAATTCCTTTCTATATTGTTATTTTCTCTTGTTTTGATTGTGTTGTAGCTGATAATTGCAAAGTAACCCCCCCCCCCCCCCCCGTCTGACATTTGTGTCACCCCATTTAGACTTGTTTACATGTATTTTAGATAATTTCTATCTATATATCTAATTAGACCACAGTTGTACTTCCTAATTGAATTTGTACATGTACTTCTCCCTATGGGTTCGCCCCCAACCTTTCCTTGGAATTTATATTGACTAACAATCGTTTGTACCTAGGAATGGATGAGGTATGCCTGAAACGTTAATCATATCTTAAGTGGATCCACTAACTAATTTATATCTAAGGCAAACCTATGATTGCACATAGTTACGAGATAGGGAGATTGCTACTACAAACCCGACATCTACTATGGGAGAGTTTCCATTTCAATACCCTCTTGGTGCTAAGAATGAATCCCACAATATAGTCATTAATCATATTCATCTTATTATCCATGAAGCATAATGAAGTAGTCAATCCAAGAATGAATTCAGTAGAATAGCTCTTTAATCTTGATTCAAAGTTTACTTGAGAAAACCTTTATACCCTATGAATCCTTTATGGGAGAATAACCTTTCAAAATAACAACATCGATGTTTTTACTCTTAAGGCGCCTTAAAATAATTCATAATAACTTCATGCAAACACGCATATCCCCATAATTTCATATGTTTATGGGTTTATCATAAGATTATGGTTGAAAATCATAATTGAAGCATGGAAAGGTGCAATTTCAACTAAATATCATAGATTAACATCAAATAATTCATTAGAAGACTCAATTGATCATAAGAAATCATAATTGGAAGAAACCTATATTCTTTGATTTGAAACCCTAACTTGATAATTTGAGAAATTGAATTGAAAACTCGAAATGTTTAGGGACCCATGGAGGAAAGGACTCGATGGGTGAATGCAGACATATCTTAATACCAAATGCCAAGAACAATGGAGAATTTGGAGACTTCAATGGAACTCTAGCTATTCTTCTTCTTCTTTCTTAAACTTCAGAGGATTTGGGAGGAAGAACTTGGTCAATTTTTAGGAAATGAGTTCAATTGGGTGATTTGGAGGTTTGAAATGTTTATATAGGTCCTAGGGTAGAGGGTAAAATGACATAGTATTGGATTAGAATAATTAGAAAAAGATCAAAAATCTCTTAAATAAAATTGTCGAACCCTCACCAACGGTTAGACCTATGGACCATCCTCGTGAACCATTGGTGGGATTAAGGGACATATTCTTAGACCTTCGAATGACGGGGCCCATGTACGGTTGGTAGGTCTACCTATGGATAGTACATGGCTCGTAGGTCCTAAAATTGCATTTTTCCATTCTTTTCAAATATGAGGTGTTACACTTTTAATCTTTCAACCTCTCCTAAGGATAAGAACTTGATCTTATAGATACATTGTCACCCAATGGGCTTCTTTCCAGGTGGTAAGTCTGCTATGCTTCAAGTTTTATTACTTCCCAAATAATCAACTTCCAAATCCATAGCCTTCACCCAATCAGGATCAACAACAACCTCTTTGAGAGAACATGTTCACTGAGAGCTGAATAAGCCTTCAATACTTGTATATAGTCAGGATATTTGATTAGTCAGTGGATAAGTAAAGTCATCTTATTAGGCTTAGTTACAAAGTCTTACAGCCACAGCGGTGGTTTACTTGACGTGCCTCATATTACAATCCAAAAGTTTTAAATTAAAAATATTTAAACATTAGAACCCAAAAAAATACAAGAAAATAAAACAAATATATGTATTTTATATTAATAAGAAGAGCTGTTGATTATATTAAATCAAGTGATAAGTTAATAAACATCAATTTTAGCAAACTAATATTTTCAAATATTGAACATTGTAATAAAGAAAATATGAAACATAAAAGTTACTTTGATAATTGGAAGATTATCTTCTATTCATGTAGATTTGATTATGGAGAGATACCAGAAGGAGGATTATATTTCATTAAGAAACAATATAATAGTTAATGGATAAATATAACATGACTTAACATGTTTGAACAACACACCGAATATTAAAACAAACAATTGAAAATAATACTTTAATTGTCGCTAAAACAAGAAGTTACTCTTCTTTAATTTCTAAAAATTCCAGCCCCATATGTAGAGAGATGAGAGAAACAAGGAAGGGAAATTGCAGAAGCACAAATGAAGTAATGGGTAGGCAAGCGATTGTCGCGACTGGTATAAGAACCCATGCTTTCTTCTGCCCAAACATGAGATACACAGTTGAGCTGAAGCGAACCATCATGAATGTTATGGAAAGAATCAGAGTTAGCGCCCCTGAATAAGACTCCTTGGCAAAGTATGCAGGAAATTTTCTTCTGCATAATGAGACGTCAAAACTTACAAGAACTCTAATAGAGAGGTGCTTGAAGTGAACAATGAAGCTGCATTTGAGATGGAAAAAATGATAACAGCAATGTTTCTAGAGAAAATGAGGAGTTAACTTTGTTCGTGGTAGCAATCAGTGCAGCCGCAATCGTGCATAAGGTTGGTGTATGTATCTTTCATCCATTTCTCTCCATCTGCTTTCAACTTCTCATGTTCCTCAGTAAATACCACATATGGAGCTTTCTTCTCACGGTTTGAGCTTTCCCAGAACAGAGGTGGGACTATCTGCTTTACTTCCTAATATATATATATATATATATATATATATATATATATAAATACAATGTAAGTCAACCAGCCAGAATGGTTGGACTCATGCCTCATATTAAACTACCAGTAAAATGAATTAAAAAAAAAAGGAAAATTGAAATTTATATGCAAAAAGTAAAATCTGCAAATATATGACAGTTCTACAGAGTAGAGACTAACTTGGGTCTAGGCTGGAGTGGTACATATCTAAAGCCTTAAACATAAAGAGTTCACGAGATGCAGTACTAATCACAAGGACTCTTGTAAGAGACTATTATTTCTAATAATATTACATGCCTGACCTATACCAAATATCCTTGTACATATATTTGACATCAGTATTATATGCAACAAGACTATTCAACAGCACATAATAGAATGCTTATTTAGAGTCGATGCAAAAGAGGTTACTCTCCCTTTGTCTCATATTAGTTGTCATGTATCACTTTTCAAGAGTCAAACTATATAACTTTGACTAATATTTTAAAATATATTGCAACTTGTCTTACTAGTTTTTTAATGTGAAAACTTGATCTAATCCAATTTATCATTGAAAATGAGGGAATTCGACTTTTTAAAAGGGAAACATGACAACTAATTTGGGATAAAAGGAGTACTAATTCTTGATTACATAATGAGATAAATTTGATTGGGGTGTATGGTACAGAAGTTAAGTCATCTTTAACCAGTGTAGTTCTCGTTGCATCTGAAAAGCTGGTCCAGAGACAAGGTTTGCCTATTTGGTGGTGCCAACTTTCCAACCAAATTCAAGATTGTATTGCCAGAGGAGTCTGGAGTAATCATCAAATGGTGAAGAAGTTGGCTCATCTGACAGACCAACTTAAACACATTTTTGCAGCGATTCTCTATTGCAATGAAGAAGATATTCTTTCGATTATGATCTCTATAATAAGCTAAAGAAGAAAATATTTTGAGTATAAGTTCAACAAGCTCATAGTTGTCATAGAATGCTGCAACAGGCAGAGAAGGTCCAACAATAGAGAAGCCAACTTCTTTGTCATACCTATTTTCTATTTTCTTGCATAAGCATGCTGCATACATAAATACATTATGATGAATTGATTTTTTGTCTCGGATGTGTTTTAAATGAGGCACTGCAACACAACAACACAAAAAGAGCATTTTTTTGATACTTAAAGTATAAAAATATTAGTGTAGGGGCAAAACAACAACTCTTAACTGGCCTAGAGAATATCTGAAATCCTTAGGCATATATAAATAAATTTGCTGATCGATTTATTTCAAGATTGCATGGATACATCCAAGAAAGTAATAATCAAAGTTAGAGGGAAAGAATTAGATGACTTGTATCGAAAGTCAAGGACACAAGAAGGAGAAAACTAAATGTATAATGGAGGAAAAGAGAGGTCAAGTGCATTAAGGAAAAGCCCCAGATAGTGAGATCAGAAGTATTAGGGAGCCTGGCCATTTTGCTCACTTATTTAACTCACACTAGGATAATTTTTGCAGATCTTCGTACTTAAATACGTGGTATATCAGAGAAGAATTTTAGCTACAGTAATGGAATTAGACCCGCAAATGAAAAAATAAAACGAAAAGCTTGTGGATTGGTCTAAAGTGCCTTGGAAAGGTTGGAGTAGAATGTCTTGACAAGTTATTTGATGTTATACTTACAACTGGAAAGAAGCCAACACAGTTGAGCTAGGAACAATACTTTGGTGTAACAACATGTAATGACCTGGACGGTTATTTTTGAAAAGTTCCGTGAATTGACTGTTTTTCCCCTCCTGATATTGACCCTGAGTCTGTTATGATTGAGCTTGAAAAGTTGGTTGAACTTTGAGTTAAAAGTTGAGAATTTTGTAAAGTTTTGAATTTGAAAGTTGAAAAATGCATTTAGGAAAAATAAGGTTGAAAATGACCTTCCACCTCCATGACTCACAAGAATCATACTTGGTTGAGAGTTTCTCAATTACCTAGAGTTACAGCTTCACCTTCTAGACTTCCTGGATATAATGTAGAACATAATTAGACAAAAAAAAGAATATTTTGAGAGTTTTTGTATTGGAAGGACAATTTTCTACACATAATCTTGATGTAATGCACATTGAAAAGAATTATTTTGACAATTTTTTTAGCACAGTGACGAATGTTAAGGATAAGACAAAAGACAACCCAAAAGCTATAATGGACATAAAACAATTGCAGGAATTACATATTGGTAACATAATTAAGCCCAAAGCCAACTTTTCATTCAAATTCTATGTGAAACATTTTTTTCAATAATTCTTTCGCTTAGAAGTTTTTTTAACGGTGGCCATGTTAGAACTGGTCTTGTTGCTACTTGCCAGACTAAGGAGATATCAAAATAGATTTAGTGGGATACTATCTAATATGCTAGTGTTGATTGGTGCAAAGTAATAAGTAAGTCATACAACGAATATGATGTCTAATATGAAGTAAAAATAAGGGTTTGTAAATTATACACACGTAGCCAGACCAAGGTACGAGGTGAAATTCTCTAGATGTCGGACCAAGGATTTAGAGATACATAACTTATCACTTTGTACGCAAAAAAATAGGGAAGAATTGCTATTGTTAGGAGTAAGACATTATGAACTAATGGGGAACACATATACCCTAGTTAGTCTCACAACTTGATAAAAACTCAATTTTTATGTTTGATTACTTTCTAATTTAGAAGTGTTAAAGAAACTTATTTCACAAAACTCCCCTTTAATTACTTGTTTTCAAAAAAACCTTGGCTAAATAGATATAATTGTACATTGAAGTTAAATCTAAACAATTTTCCTCATGGAATCGACCAACCTACTAGTTCGGTTCTCTACTTGATTACGACCGCTTATACTTCTTTAGGGAGGTGTCATTTAAACGTACCAAATTTTGGCGCCGCTGCCGGGGAATCTGAATTTTAGATTAACTTTGATACATTATTGATATTTAGTCAACAATTTCCTGATTTTACGTATTATTTTTCTTGTTATCTCGTTCATGTCTAGTTTTAGTGTATGCCAAGTACACGAAGACGAGGAGAACCACTCATTCCATTCGATTATGAACTTAATCGTATATTGTGAAGAATGGAAAATCAATATAAACCAGCCAATCTAGGTGATGGGGCAATTCGTCAACCTCCATCATTGGTTGAGGCACACAATCAAGTTCAAGTTGAAAATCAATTGGAGAATGATTTGAGGATGCAACCCACAACACCACAACCTCAAGATTACTATAGGGGCAACTTTAACATTGCCGACTCTGATGGACCTCTTGTCCTACCCCCTTTTCCACTTGGGCACACATTCATGGTGACGAGTAGTTCGATGCAGATGCTCACCGCGAGGGTTTGTTCTCAGGACTGTCATCAGAGGACTCTCTACTCACATAGACAAACTAATATCTGTGTATAAGAGTTGTGTGGGTAGGCCATATTTGGATATGAATATTATCGGGTTGCAAGTGTTTTCTCTATGACCGACAGGAGATGCCGCCATATGGTTTACTGAGTTTCCCTACAGCTCCATTTATACTTGGGATCAGTTGATAGATGCATTCTTAGCAAGGTATTACCCAGTGTCCAAGAAGCTCAACCACAAAGATAAAATAAACAACTTTGTGTCATTACCGGGGAGACAATGAGTAGCTCTTAGGACCGATTTACTGCACTTGTACGAGGCTTCCCAAACCACAGTATTGATAATGAGTCGTTGAAGGAGTACTTCTATCGGGGTCAATATGATAACAATAAAGCAGTACTCGACACTATTGCGGGGGGTTCCTATGGAGAGTGCACATATGCAGAGATCGTAGAAAAGTTAGAGAAGATATCTCACAACAACAAGTCTCGGAGCACTATAATGTGGGACACTAAGAGAAACACCTTTGCAGTACAAGCTACAAACAACCTAACAGCAGATGAAACGCGTGAAGAATTGGCACAGATGAGAAATGAGGTAGGGTTGATTTTGAAACATGTGAGCAGAGTGCAGAAAAGGTAAATGCAATGAACTACTTGACTAAACCACTACTATCAGTACATGAGTTCTATTATGAAGAAGATGCTTATGCAGTGAATGACCATACGAGGTGTTTCCGACCAAACACCCAACGCTCCAATCAGGAGAATTGGCGCTAAGGTCAAGGAAATCAAGGTCGGAACTATGGTAACTACAATTGAGAGGGTTAATATTTTTGAGATGGAAACTACACCACGACAACAACTTCAACCGGGGTAACTATGGTACTAGGATTGATTAAAATGGGTCCTATATTCCCCCACAAAATTGGGAAGTTGCTCTTATGGACGGTGAAGATAGTGGCGTGAGTTAATAATATGATACAAAAGATGATGAGGAGATTTGACACTAGTGATGAGAATGCCAAGGAGATAAGAGGTGATTTAGCTAATATTTTGCAGAAGGTGGATGAATATGTGATTTCAATTAAGCATTTTGAGCTATAGATAACTCAATTGTCTATTATTGTGAACCATGCCAACCTGGCACTCTTCCTAGCAACACCATCCAAAATCCTAAAAATGATGGGCATTGCATGGTGGTCACTACTCGAGGAGGTAAGCAAACCATTGATCCACCTATGTCGTCTGTTGTAGAAGATGATAGGATAAAAGACAAAAAGGTTGTAGAGGCTAGTGGAGAGTTAGTGGAAAACACGATTATAAAAGCAGAGGTGTCTCAGAAAGTGGTCCCCGTTCCTAGACCTCCACCTCCATTCTCTCAGAGATTAGTTATGAAGACTGAAGATGGTACATACCGGCGATTTATCACTATATTGAAACAACTTTCCATCAATGTCCCTTTGATACAAGCTTTGGAAGAAAATGCCCGATTATGCTAAGTTTATGAAGGATATGGTGACAAAGAAGAGATCAGTGAGTTTTGAGGATGATGACAAAAAACGGTGTTGTAGTGCTATTGCTACAAGATCTCTTGTGCAGAAAAAGGAAGATCCTGGCGCTTTCACTATTCCACGTACAATCGGGTTGCTACACTTTGCTAAAGCATTATGTGATATTGGTGCAAGCATAAACCTCATGCCTCTTTCCATTTATAAGAAGTTAGGCTTGGGTGACCCAAAACCTACTACGATGCGATTACTGATGGTTGATCGAACAGTGAACAGGCCTATTAATATACTCCATGATGTGCTTGTGAAAGTAAAGTCATTCATATTTTCGATCGATTTTGTGATTCTTCACTGTGAGGTTGATTTTGAGGTTCCCATTATTCTAGGGAGGCCATTCCTTGACACCGGGCGTGCATTGGTTGATATGGAAAAGGGGCAGGTGATGTTTAGATTGAACAATGAAGAAGAAACTTTCCGCATGTATAGGTCCATGAAGAAAAGTGGTGATCTCCAAACGGTATCAACTATATCTTATAAGGTTGAGAGTATATACGAGGTACAAACTGAAGAGCGACTAGGCGTCGAGGCACTAGCGTAGTGATTATGAATTTTGAGAGTGATGGTATTGAAGATTATGGGTCTCTAGTGGTTGCACTTGAACAAAATCAATATCGGTCAAAATCAAAGAAATTTGAGTTATATATGAAGCATCGCGAGTCTCCACCTAGGAAACCATCTATTGAAGAGGCTCCAAAATTAGATCTTAAAGCTCTACCACCTCATCTGATGTATGTGTTGTTGGGTAGAGATGACACTTTGTAGGTGATAATCGCAGTGGATTTGAATGGGTAACAAGTAGAGTGTTTAGTGCAGGTTTTGAAGAGGTCCAAACGAGCCTATGGTTGGACTATTACGGACATAATTGGGATTCCCCTTGGTTTTTTTTCACAGTAAATACAAATCATACCCGATCACAAACCAAGCATGGAGCACCAAAGAATATTGAATTCACATATGCAAGAGGTAGTGAAAAAGGAGATCATCAAGTAGTTGGATGGTGGAATAATTTATCCTATTGCAAACAGTAGTTGGGTGTGCCCTGTTTAGTAAAAAGGGTGGGATGACAGTGGTGCCTAATGAGAGGAACAAGCTCGTTCCAATGTGGCCAGTGACCGGATTGAGAGTTTGTATGGATTACCAGAAGTTGAATGCATGGACTAAGAAGGACCATTTCCCCATGCCCTTTATGGATCATATGTTAGATAGACTTACATTAAAAGGGTGATATTATTTTCTTGATGGCTATTTGGGTTACAATCAAATCTCTATTGCCCTAAGGATCAAGATAAGACCACTTTTACTTAGCCTTATGGGACATTCACATTCAAAAGAATGTCGTTTGGGTTGTATAATGCACCGTCCACTTTCCAAAGTGATGTATGATGTCGATATTCTCAGATATGGTCGAAGACACTATTGAGGTGTTCATGGATGACTTTTCTGTGGTTAGACACTCCTTTGATCGGTGTTTGAGCAATTTGACTGAGGTGCTCAAAAGGTGTTAGGACTGTAATCTAGTGCTTAATTGGGAAAATTTTAACTTCATGGTGAAAGAAGGTATAGTGTTTGGCCATCGCATCTTGGAGAAGAGGATAGAGGTTGATTAAGCTAAAGTCGAAGTTATAGAGAGTCTTCCTCTATCCATCTCTGTAAACGGTGTGATAAGTTTTCTTAGACATGCGGGTTTTTACCGGAGGTTTATCAATGATTTTTCAAAAATTGCACATCCTTTTTCTGAATTGATATAAAAGGAATGTAAGTTTTATTTCGATGAATCCTATCTGAAAGTATTTGGAGAATTGAAAGAGAAGTTGGTGTCCATGCGTATTGTTAATTCCCTAGATTGGCGTAAACCATTTGAGGTGATCTGTGATGACAGTGGGGTTGCTCTTGGTGTGGTATTGGGATAGAGAAGGAGAAAATCATTTACCACATTTACTATGCAAGTAAGGCCCTGGATGAAGCTCAAAAGAACTACACACTAATCAAACAAGAGCTTCTTGAGGTGGTGCTTTCTTTTGAAAAATTTCACTCTTATTTGCTTGACACGAGGTTCATTGTGCATACAGACCACTCCGCGTTGAGGTATTTGATGTCGAAGAAGGATGTGAAGCCAAGGTTGATTAGATGGGTGTTGTTACTGCAGGATTTTAACTTTGAGGTAAAAGACAAAAAGGGGACTGAAAATCAAGTTATCGACTTGTCTAGGTTAGAGGATGAAGTTATGCGTGAAATGGGAGATAAGGCTGAAATTGATGATGCATTCCCTGATGAACATGTATTGTCTGCTTCTCAAGATATGATTCCATAATTCGCATATTTTGTGAGTTATCTGGATAGTGATATAGTTCTATCGAAGATGTATTTCCATCAGAGGAAGAAGCTCGTGTATGATGTGAAAAATTTCTTTTGGGATGAGCCTTACTAATACCGATGTTGTGCAGTTGGGATTATTTGTTGTTGTGTACCAGAAGCTAAGATGTTGAGTGTTTTGGAGGCATGTCACTCCTCTACTGTGTGTGTGCAACATAATGGTTTCTAGACTGCGCATAAGATTTTGCAATGTGGGTAATATCGGCCAACCATTCATCAAAATGCTCACGAGTTTGCCAAATCATGTGATCGGTGCTAGCGAGATAGATTAATTTCGAAGAGGATAAAGCTCTCGTTAAATCCTATTCTAGTGATTGAGTTATTTGATGTATGTGCATTTATTTTATGGGCCCATTTATGAGTTCTCATGGGATGAAATATATACTTGTGGCAGTTGACTATGTGTCTAAATGGGTGGAAGTTGTAGCACTTCTAACAATGAAGGAAAGAGTGTCACCACGTTCTTGAAAAAGATTATCTTTTCCAAATTCAGCACACCTTTGTGGCTCTCATCTTTGTAATAAGTTGTTCAAAGGGCTATTGGAGAAATATGGGGTTCGCCATAATGTGGCTACTCCTTATCATCCAAGGACTAGCGGGAAAGTTGAGGTGTCCAACTAATAGATCAAGCAAATTCTAGTGAAAACGGTGAATGTTACTAAATGGATTGATCAAGTAGGCCTAATGATACTCTTTGGGCCTACAGGACTGCATACAAGACTCCCATTGGATGTCACCATACAACTTGTATATGCGAAAGCTTGTCACTTGCCAGTTGAGTTAGAGCACAAAACAATGTGGGCAAAGAATAAAATGAAGATGGATTGGAATGAATAGGCGGAACAAAGACTAAATGGGTTGAATGAGTTTGATGAGTTTCGCCTCAAAGCCTATGTAAGTTCAGTCATCTACAAAGAGAAGATGAAGAAGTACCACGACCAAAAGATTGGAAAGCGAGAATTTGTAGTTGGTTATTTGGTGCTTCTATTCAACTCTAGAATATGCTTGTTTCCGGGAAGCTCAAGTCCAAGTGGACAGGGCCATTGCTCAACACTAAAGTGTTCTCACACGAGCGGTTAAAATGAAGAATAAGGAGGGTGCAAAGTTAACAGTCAACGGGCAAAGGATTAAGATCTACCTGGGGCATGCGGAGAGTGTCCATGAAGTGGTTGAGTCCTATCACCTTGATGAAGTTTGAGTAATCAAGAAGCATGTGTCGTGCCGCGACGTTAAATCAAGCTCTTCTTTGGAGGCAAGACAAGGTGTATCCTCTAGCTAACGATAGGTTTTATTTTCTTTGTAGGAACAATTGTATTTTCGTATTTCATTTTGTTTTTATTCTTATTTCATTCGTACTTGACTGCTAGTGTTGGATAGAGATTAGTATAGGGTCCGCATCTCAAAAGTGTCCAGAAAAACACAAAAAGAATGGACTAACGGGTGTTACATGTGTAGGGACCAAAATGAAAAAAATCTGTAGAAAAATGATCGATGCATAGGTCTACGGACCCCATTGACGGGTCGTCGTTCAATCGACGGAACGTCGATGGTGTCCGTAGATCACAGGTATGTCCCTTAAATTTTCTAAGTCTAGATGGAAATGATAGTCAGAGTCGACGGACCGTCGGCTGACCTACAAACTATTGATAGAGTTTCGTAGGTCTAAAATGCCAGTGGCCCGACCCTACCCGGTCGGTAATATTAAAGGACATAACGGTTTATATTCATTCCTACCTTCAATTCCTTTAGAAAATTCTTCCAAAATCATTTATATTCCTTTATTTTTTTTCCTTTCTCACACACCATCATATACTCCCATCTTCCATATCAATCCCAAATCAGAATCCCCTAAAAACTCCTAATTTTGTCTTCCCATACACTCTTGTTTCCCCGTTGTTCTTCGACCGGTGATCAAAGCTCGAGCGCATAGGCTACTGTTAAAAGTTCATATCACAACCACACCACTACGAACTGAAGGTACATCAATTTACACTTTGAATTCTCATTCATAGTTGTTTAACCAAAATTTAAATGTAGGTCTTGACTGAGTGACTATGTTAATTGATCTTGCATGCTAATAACTCGTGTATTACGTCCCTCGAAATGAAAGAATGTTGTTGTACCGCTAATCAGTATGCCTATAATTTGAATTTCTCTGTAGTTTTAGAAATTTCAACTTAGTGTTTCATAGTATGGATGAACTAGAACACAAATTATGTGAAACCAAAATTCTAGGAATGATGAATACGTTTTTTTGGGTGTTATAATTCTTGTCTACACTTGCGGGGGTCCAAAATTGTCCATAAAATTAATCTTGCAAAAAAGGCGTGAAGTATGTCTCAGGCTAACAGTACGAGACCCCGTAGACGGACCGTCAATGGATCGACGGGCCGTCGATGGATCGAACGGGCTATTGATGGGGTCCATCGATTGTACCACCCATACATTGTTGAAGTCTGAAATAACGGAAGTGGAATACGGTTCCGCACGTGCGTCATTTCTTTCCGACATGTTAGACGACGGAAGTGGACTGTATGTCGATTGATCGATGGTCCATTATGCTCGTCCGTCATTTCGATATGAGAGGTCTGATTTTTTACTTAGATAAATAATTCCAAGTGTCGACCGACGAACCCTATTGACAGACCGTCATTTGATCGACGGACTGTCAATAGTGTCGTCGACATGAAAATGCAGAACTGAAATCTTTGATTATTTTTTATGTTTTTCTAGTTATGTGTGTTTCAAGTGTGTAGTAATGCTGAATTGATGTAACAACTACTCTAAAGGTACTAATGTCTCTCAAAAAGGATATGGTCTACCAAAAGGTCAAGTCCTAGTCAGTGGCCCCTACCGTCGGCTGATTTACGACTCCGATAATGAACAAGACCTAACATACATTCCCACAGGTGCTACAACAACAACACCAGCTACACGAGTCACTCGGGTACCCCCGAAAGGTAGATACCAGTGTAGTCACTTCCTCCAAGTCTAATGAGGAGTGCACATTGACCGGCACACCTTTCGAAGCTACCTCGAGTTCTAAAAGAGCATCTGACTCTGAATCTGCCTCAACATCAGGGTCGGCCCACTCTTCAGGGTCGAATGAGGACACTGCCTCAGGTTTCGTCTCTCAAGGGAACACTCAGCTAGAGGTCCATAATCACCAAGTGTCTTCTGATGAGGCTACCAGCTCGGAGTCTTCCTTTGCACCCCGAGCAGATGTCCCTACGCCGGTTGTTGAGGAATCTTACCGGTGGTGCATCGATAGTCAGTATCATGTCTATAGATATGCCTGAATGTTTAATGAGAAAGGGATTATAAATCGGTTGGCAAGTGTTGAGCTTCGGATTCTTACGGGAAGTTTGCATACAGTCCCTGAGGTGCATAGATTATTCAACTGGCACAACTTTGAGTCGATGGCGTGGAGCTTAGGGTCCTATAGCGAGGAGATAGCCAGGGAGTTCTACACTTCCTATCTGTCTACTCTCAGGGGCTCTATTGATAGGTGGGCGAGACCTACCAAACAGGACCCGCTCACCTCTTTCCTAGTCGGGGGTGCCAAGTTGATATTTGGGAGGACTCTCTCTGCCGGTTCCTGAATGGTCCCACCACTAAGACACAATTGGCCCCAATTACTCTAGAATTCGAACACAGGTGGGACACGGTCAAAAGTGGCGCTATTCAAAGGACCACAGAGCAAAGAGAGTCTATGAAAAGGTGACTGGCCTAACATCTAGCGACTGATGGTGAGAGGGAGACTTGGTGTTAGACCCCATAGGGTTGATTTAGAAGGCCACCCTTACATTCATGGACAAGTTCTTCTGGTTGGTAGTCCGACATCGTCTATCGCCGATAATGACGAGTATGTTCTTACTTGGGATAGGGCGCTGTTGGTAAAAGTCATGGTTGCGGGGTTAGAGATAGATTTTGATAAGGTGCTGATCACGGTGATCCCTAAGAGGGCTTTCAAGAACTCTTTTACTTACGCATTACTTGTTTGCTCTTCCAGCTTTGTAGGAGGTAGGGGTACCTTTTGGAATTGCGACACACTACGTCACCTGGCAAGGACAGTCGATATCGGACTCATCAGAGATAAGGCCAATGTAGCAGCGCCACGAGAGGGCCCAGGATTGAGGTGCCACCATTGAGCGAGAATTTTGTGGAAACAGGGGATGTAGCCCAAGGGGCTGATCCAGCTACATTTGATCCTGTTGACACCACCCCGATTGACTCTACTCATGCTGCCATCAGGGCCCCCATCTCGTCCTAATCCACACCAACATTTGCAGCACTGTTCCTTTAGTATGGGTACAGAAGTTGGAGGCATAGATGGCTACCATACTCCACCGTATGCAGCGATGGATGCAGAAGTCCATCGTTGAGGCCGAAGAATGGATTAAGAAGTGGGTGGCTCAGCAGACTTAGTAGAAAATTCAGGCGGTCTATCAACGCCTAGACGCCTTCGAGCTTTGTATGCTAGCTCACCCATCCCGCTTGATAGACCTTACTACTCTTCAGGAGGCGGTTGATAGTTTGCATAATGATGTATATGTCATTTTGTAGATGAGGAATACAGATCCAGAGAGTGTGTCTATCGAGCTCGCATAGGACACAGTGCTTAACGCTTTGTTCAAGCCTTCTACCGAGCCGCAGTCTGAGCCACGTGCTTGTGCCAAGAGGCACAGTTCCAGCCATACTATGATGCACGAGATGATTCCCGTGAGAGGAAGAAAGAGAGGACAGACCTTGATGCATCTAGGAGGGCTTTGTTGGTAGATGAGGAGGCCCGCCAGATTAGGCCACGAGAGATGGTTGTTGGGGCGTCTAGTTACATACCTATGACCGGTGAGAGGAGCAACACTTATGGTGCGTAGATTGATGTGGGAACCACTGAGATTGACCCAAGCACTGATGTTGCGGGTTTCAGGAAACCAGACCCGCACAATTGTTGAGAGATCGTCAGCGCTATGCACCTCAGGTTTTCTTCACCTACCACTCTATACTTATGTTTTTATGCATTAGGGACAATGGCATGCTCTTTTTTTTGGGGGGTGTGGGGTAAATGGAAAGTGAGTGTTAGGGTGAAGTCTGAGTATCCCAACTCACAATCCTCTCTTATGGTTTTCTTGCCTATGTTCTTTTTCCCCAAGAGAGTGGTTAATTTTTCTGTTGAACCGACATGTCGCTATGTGTGCAAAAGTATAAAAAGATGAATAGTGATGGCTAAAAATACATGATATCTCGTCCTAGAAAGTGCTTGCATGAATAGGTGAAAATGAGTTGAATGTGTTGTCTCTAACATGACATGGATAAGCACCCGCTGCATGAACCTCAAATAACACCTAAATTGGGAAATCTAACAATCTGATAGTGTAATGAGGTGTCAAGGTAGTGTGAGGGGTTTGGAGTGTTCAATAGTTGGTACTTATCTACAACTTGCCCGGTTAGTCATGCGAAGAGATTCTGTGTTAGAAGACTAGGAAAGGATCATAGTCCTTGTTCAAATAAGCAAACATCTAGCATAAAATGAAGTTAACCAAACGAATGATTTGTTCCTTTTGATCCAAATCTGTTGAGCCTAACAGACCTATTTTTTCTCACCAACTCACCTTTCCATGGTTTAATGTTTTGGCCCCGGTCCCTCCTTGGACATGTCCACTTCAATTTAGGCCAAAAGCCTAAGCTGAGGGTGGCTAATGCAGAAAATGACCTCTTCATGGACCTGAAGCAACCTCGGGTATTGTGTACCTTAACTCGTGGAAAAGTCAGGAGTTGAGGGTGACTATTATGAGTGAGAACCCAAAAATGGGTATGAGAGAAGTTAAATGCTGAAAAGAAAAGAGAAAGTGAGTGAAAGATGTGACTCGGTGAAATTATCAATGTGAATGAAAGTGAAAATAAAAGTAAAGTAAAAGAAAGAAAAGAGTTTGAAAAAGTTAAAAAATAAATATGAGTCATATCTAAAAAAAAGTGAAGCAAAGAAAAGTAGGGCGTAAAAGGCAATGAAAAGAGGTAGGAAGCTTAGTAGAAGTGAAAATGAGGGCAAAAGTCACTAAAAATATATCTAAATGTACCACACCTGACCCAGAGCCTACGGTTACAAGCCAAGAAAGTCTTATTGTGATCCTAGAGTCTAGTGCGGTGAACCTAAGCAGAGAAAATAAGGGCAAACTTATGGCGATGAGTACTAGCTATGTATGAACTTGTTTTCGAGCATGAATGTTTAATAAAGATCCTTGTACCCAAACTTAAAATCACTATGTAAAAAATGAGGATTTCTTTTGAAGTGAGAGCACTAGTTGCAATGTTGAAAAGTTGGTACCTTGGTGAGAGGCAAAATAGTAGAAGTGTATGTGCATGGTGATTTTGTGTCAATGGTGTGATCCATACGAGTTAGCTTGTTTACACCTAATAGCGTAAGCATGTACTAAATCAAAGAAAGATTCAGGATTAATAGCCATGTGATTGTGAAAGCTTAAAAGAGTATACTTTTGTACAAATATGGTTTTGAGTCATATTACATCGCTTGAGGACAAACAACGAATTTAAGTTGAGGGTGTTGATGTACCGTGATTTCACGGTGCTTTTTGTAGTAGTTTTAACATGTTTTTATGTTTGTTTTGCAGGAAAGATTTCCAGCATAAAAATGTAGAAGGCAGCTGGAAAATAGTGCAGAAAAACAACCTACGGAGGCCATCGACGGCCCGTCGTTCAACCAACGGTCTGTAGGTGGTGGCCATCGATTGCACTTCAGGCTGATGGAGAAACTCGAGAAAATCTGACCAAGTTTAGAACTATGGAAGGTATCGATGGTTCATTGATTGATCGACAGACCATACTGGCTGACCGTTGATTTGATCACAGATAGTTATAGTACCCGAAGTTGAAGAAATTCTAAGGATGGAGCGACGGAGGGCATCGACGGACAATAGGTGCATCGACACACCGTGCTGTTGGTCCCTTAATTTATTAAAAGAAGATGCTATCTAAAGAAGAGAAAAATATTCTAAGTCTTGATTGACGAAGGTAGTCGACGGACCGTCGTCAGTAGGGGTTGTTGATCAATGCCGCGTTTTTGGACAAACTTTCCTTATTTCAATTTCTTTTAATTTAGGACAACGTTTTCTATAAATAGAGATTAAAACCTCATTTTTGGCGTTAGATATTGTTAGTATTGTTCTTGTTTTATTTGGAGATTGGTTTTTGCAAACTTAGGCAATAAATCAATTTTCGGATTTGGTTTGAAGATTAATCTTGCAATTTCAAGTTGATTTCCTGGGTTTATTCTTATTGTTGAAGTATGTTCATGATTTCTTCCTTAAAAATTATCAATTGTGATCTTTCTTGCATGGGTAACTAAATCCACAACTAGCGTTGTGGGAACCACAAAGTAAACCTAATAAATAAGTAATTCTTAAATAGGTTCTTGCATTTATTGATAATTCTTTCGATTAGAAGTCTTTTTAACGGTGACCAACGTTAGAGCTCGTCTTACTTGCCGCAACAAGGAGGTATTAATAGGCAAAGAATTATCGACATAGATTTAGTGGGATACTATCTAATAGGCTAGTCGATTGGTGCAATGTAATAACTAAGTCATACATCGATTATGATGTCTAATATGAAGTAAAGATAAGGTTTTGTAAATTATACACACGTAGCAGGACCAAGGACGAGGTGCAATTCTTTAGATGTTGGACCAAATATTTAGAGATAACATAATTTATCACTTTGCATGCAAAACACTAGGGAAAAATTGATATTGTTGGGAATACGACATTATGAACCTATGGGAACACATATACCCTAGTTAGTCTCACAACTTGATAAAAACTCAATTGTTACTTTTGCTTGCTTGTTAATTTAGAAGTGTTAAAATAACTTGTTTCACAACCCCCCCCCCCCCCCCACACACAAAACTAATTAATTGTTTTCAAATAAACCTTGACTAAATAGATATAATTGTACATTAAAGTTAAATCTAAACTATTTTCCTCGTGGGATCGACCCCAACTTACTAGTTGGGTTCTCTACTTGATAACGACATCTTAAACTTCTTAAGGGAGGTGTAATTTGAGCATATCAGGTTGTTATAAAAAGTAATTGTATGGGGATAATTGAAATTGACAATGTTTTAAATGTGGTGTATAAAATGATGTTGGAATTGTTCAACAACAAGTTGATGTTGAATTGGAAACCACACTACAACATCTTCAACACATATTAGAAGAAGTATATGATGATGAGATACAAAATCTTGAGGAAGAAATATATGAGAATGAGGAAAATGAATTATTTGATGACGAAGAATGGGACGATAATGAAAATGAAACGATTGAGAAGGAAGAATGGGAGAATGATGGAATTGAAACAAGCGAGAAAAAATAGTATAGAGTTAAAGCTAGCTAGTATATATGTAACTTACTGTATTTTGCTAATTTTATTTAATTTATGGTATTTAGATATATTATACATGTAAATTTACATATAAATGTTATCAGGCGATGACGGTGATAGACATCGCGAGCGTACTAAAGTTAGCCAGACTAAACAAGCTAAAAAGAATAAGTATAAGTCTAATGAGGATATTGCAGGATCTATTTCTTCTTATCGGCAGAGACAATCAGCCATGATACTCATATATTTATTTTTTCGTTTGGCACGACAGATCCACAACAATATTATTCTAATTACCATCTATTAGTGGGTGGTTCCTCTAATTCACATCTATTGCCTCCTCAATGCTACGAGAATTATCTTTACTGGATATTCATCGAGCACAATCCTTATCGGCAGGTACTCCATCTACCACAGGTAAATCTCTTAAGTTATCTACCATGAGGATTGGAGATTCTAGAAGTTAGCAGTTAGATTTTATGGCTGGTAAGCCTCCATTGAATCAATGTTTTGTGCATTATGATGTATCACCTTCATCTACAGCTACACGTAGTGCTAAACCAGATGATGAGATGCATGCTCTAGCTCCTAGTTAGAAGGACAGACTTTGTAGAGTCATGATTGAGCCGGATGGATCATCATAAGTTTGTTTTGTTATCTATTTGTTAGTTTATTTTATATATTTCTTATACTTTAATATATTATTAATGAACTAAACTATTGATTGTGTTTTGCAGGTGGCATCTTGCAAAGGATGCTATCCAGGCTTTAAAAGACTGTGTTAGAAGACTTTATCCACAGACTTATCACTCTCAGAAAGAGTTTCCAAATAGTATACGCTAGACGATTTTTAATGAATTTAAGGTAAATATTATTTAGTGAAGTTTAGAATACTTCACTTATTTAGTATGATATAATTAATATTATTAAATTTTTTCAGACTATGTGTACTTGGGAGACGAGGTACAATATGTTCATTACAACAACATACGAGTGGATGGCATCCGCCAGACTGTCTAGCTGGATAAAGAAAGTTTGGGATAGTGGTGAAAAATCCGGATTGGATACTGCCACATGTTTTTGATTAATTAGGTTTGTATGGGAACACAGACAAGTTTAAGACAATTTCAAAACAAGCCAAAAATGCTAGATGCAATCTTAAGAGTGGTTCGTTGCACACCGGAGGTGCAAAGAGTATTGAAACAATAGCAAGAGAGATGGTAACTTATAATTCAAACTTTTAAATAAATAATTAGTTAGTCATATATATTGTTATAAATTTCAGATTTTGTATACAGGAAAAAGAATTGGGACGCACTCCCACGGGTCTGAAAGTTTTCAAGAAGACTCACATCAGGATAAAGAAATGAAACAGATTTGAATGTGTGAATGGAGGAAAGGGTCGGACGAACTTTTATAAGTTATTTTAATATGAATAATATATATTAAGAGTGAATATATTTATGATATGTATAAATATTGATGTCAATATTTATATTTAATATGCACAATAAGCTTCATCAGTACGTCACCAAGAATCTAGATAGTTTGGTTGAAATAACACTTGAACTGTCTAGCCATATTTGGAAAGAGAAAGTGGTAAGGGGACACATAATGGTAGAGTCTATGGTATAGGCTCTCGAAACGATGTAAGACGACTGCAGTCAATCTTAGAAGGTATTGGATTGTCACATCAAGCCGATGCACTTGACGATGTTCAAATTGTTTTTATGTCGTATCAAATAACACAACATACATCAGAAGTAGCAGACTCAGAGTGAAGAAGAATAGCTGAACAACAAAGCATGAGTGAGACAATTTAGCAAATCAAATAAAAAAGTGATGAACCTCACTAGTTGACCTACTACTTCGGCTCCTGAGGATACCGACGACGACAGTGTTGAGGATTACTGTGTAGATCTTACTCCCTAGTTTAGATCTCTAGACATTTATGAACTTTTCAGAATTTTGAAACGAATTTTGAAAGACTTTATAAGTCTTTGCAATGTGATTTAGGTACTTTTTTTATATTATTTTAAGTTTGTTGTTTTATGTTTTGTGTAAATTGTTTATAATTGTGTGTTTGATTGGGATGAATAGTGTAGAATTAAATTGAATGGAATTTGCAAATGGGCAGTAGAAACCGTCAAATTGACAGTTTCTGCTATCAAAAGAATTGCTGACAACGTGATTTTGTCCGTCGCTTTTTTAGATTTTCCAAAAACATAAATTTCAGAAAAGCGACGAAGACAGGGTCCTGTTGTCTGTAGCTTTTCTGGGATTTTCAAAAAAAAATCTAAAAAAGCGACGAACTATGTCGCCTTTTGGAAATTATAAAAATGAAAACTGAATAAAGCGACGAAGTCCATCGCTTTTCTATTAAAAATATTCAAAAAGCAACACAATCTGTCACTTTCTGAAAAGCGTCGAGCTAAAACGTGACGAAAGTGACTAGGTCGCTTTTCCATGAATTTTGGCCAAAAAGTGACACGATTCGTCGTTTTTTATCGTTGTTTTTTTTGGCATTTTTTTAGTAGTGACGATCTTAAAACTATTTCCATTGGTATTAGGGGAATCTATAGCATAAAGTGAATGATTATGGTCCTTAAAATCTATTATGAAAATATCATGGACGGTGAAGGATTTTCTCAAGCATGTTATAAGGAGCTATCTTATGATAAGACAAGTGGCGACTATGTATATCCTTAAATGATTTTAAAGATAAGACAAGTTAATATTAATAACTACTCCGTGGGATTTATGCTTAGCACCGAGAGGATATTGAGATGGAAGCTCTCCCGAGTTGAGGCAAAATTTCTTATAACAATCTCCTTATCCCTTACCTATGTGCCCCATAGGATGATTGTCGAGATAGAAATTAGATCAACTTTAGCTCAGATTCATGGTTTTACCTTGGCAAGTAGGACAACCATTTTTGGTGTGTGAGACACCGGGTTCCATGTTAAATCTCACATAGTCTCTATGTCGATTAAGACTAATTTCCATAATAATGAACAAAGGCGGCCAAATTATCTCACAAGTGTGCAAAAATTATTTTACTTGCATTGGTCGTGATAACGATTATGTTTTATATCCTCTTATTTATGTTTTGACTTGGTCTTTGCAAATCACAGAAATGTCCCTTTTAGTATGATTTCTTTTGTGGCTAAGGATCTATCAGTAGAAGATTGAAGATTGGTGAATCTTCATGTTCCGAAAACCAAGCCTTTACTTCATTTTGTCTTTACTTTCAGTTTTATAACTTGATGTATGGGATACACCCCGATCATCTTCTTATATACTAGATGGCTTGTAGACGATTTTTAGACTTTCATTTTTCTCTATAAAGATTTATATGTTGAAAATGTCTTTTAAAATCTCTTGATTTTCTATAATCTTATATGATGTATGTTAATTGGCTTATATAGGGCCTCTCGGGGTTTTGTATGTCACTTCACATCTAGAGTATACTTTAGGTCGTGACAAATAAATGACAAGCCATAGGAATGACCTAAGATATTGGCTTCAGTAGTTGGTCCTATGACTGACCAGGGTCGAAGTCATATGACCAACCTAATAATTATTTTAAAGTGTATCTTGGTATTTTTTTATACTTATAATTCCTATACAACATCGTTTTGCCTATAAAAAGGGACCTATGATTCATTTTACCCCTAAGTTATAAGCATTCTCTTCATTCCTCAAAAAAATAAAAAAACTTATCCAAGGTGCTCTCCAAAATCCTCTCTCTAGATCAAGGAAGAATAAGTTAGGATTCTTCAAGTTCAAGTCTTCTCTAGTTCATTGATCATGATTTAGACTATAAATCTTGATTTACATGAATTTATGTAGAAGTTTAACGTATGAATATATTTTATGAAGGCATGATTTATGAAACAAAAGATTATATTATCGAGATTGGTCATGGATGAGTATCAATGAAATCGTGAAGAACTTACTCACATATTAAGGGATCATGGCTTGGTGAAAGGTTTACTCACTTAGACTTGATTCAAAATTTAATGATCTACTCTATAATGTTTAAGCTTGGATCAGCATTTGATTTATGATTTTCCATGTATGATGATGACTTTATGAAAATGACTATTTCGTTGGCATTTAACTTAGCACCGAAAGAACTTTGAGGTGGAGACTCAAATAGAATAGTCTCTAGTAGCAACCTCTACTTTCAAAATACATGCCCCAGCATATTTGCCTTCAATGGCCTAGCTAGTGGATCCACATATAGCACATGTTATAAACATAGTTCTACCTTAGCATATGTACTCTCCCTTCTCGATGTGGGATTTACATTGGATTCCATGTAATAGCTCGCACGGTCTATGTCGGTCAAAGCTAATACCTCACATAATAAACTAAGTTACTTACAATTGCTTTATCAAGCATTATTTATGATCTTAAGATTCATTCACCATGCTCATGATTTACGATCCTTTCTAAACAATTTTACTATGTTAGCTTAATCATGCGTATCATTTTCTCGATTATATGTTTCCCCTATGATCATGATTCAAAGAGGAGATAATACATGTTTTCTTCAAATTCTTAACCAATTCTCGGTAATCTCACAAACTCATCTTCCAAAACCATAACTCCTCCCTTGTTTGTAATTATATATTGGGATAATACACAAGTACCCCCTCAACATATGCTCAAAATCTCAAAGACACACTTATACTATACTAAGGTCCTATTACCCCCCTGAACATATTTATTAATAATTTGTTACCTCTTTTCAGCATACGTGGCAATATCTAATGGGCCCACTGCTGGTTGACTTTTTTTTTCAAAATAGTGCCACGTAGGTTTAAAAGGGGTAGAAAATTACTTATAAAATAAGTTCATGGGGGTAATAGGACCTCAGTATAGTATAAGTGTGTCTCTGAAATTTCGGACATAGATTAAGGGGGTACTTGTGCATTTTCTCTTATATTTTTTTAAGTATCAGTATTCGCTGAACCAAAATATATTGGATCAATAAATCTTGATACTCTAAAAAATTTCAGAACTAAATAAGAAAGAAAATTTGCAGCAACAAAGATACCCTAAATAAAGTCAAACGAACACCCAAACCAAATTAGTAAAGATCAAACCAAATAAGTAAGAAAAATGAATTCAAAGAAGTTTGACCCTAGAAAACTTTTCAAAAATTACCCGTTAACTCTAAGTGTAAAAAGTTATCCAATGAATCAGACAAGACAAAATCAAGAATAGGGAACCAAATAGAGAATCAATATGGAAGGAAAAAGATCCAACCGAAATAATCCAATTTGTTCTATCTGTATATGAAACTTGAAGTTGCAATATCAGGGATAAATTGAAAAAAACTATCAAAAATAGAACCAATAGAGACCATAGAAATTTTCTATGAAAGACTAAGTGTACCCTTTAGCAATTACTAACAAAGAAACAGCCTATTGAAGTCGACTCGAGGATATAGGATTTGCTTTTGCTCTGATACCATGTAATCGAATGGAAGAACTTCTCTTATTATTTATTTTTGATGACATAGTATTCGAGACAGCTTTCACTTACCTTGATTAACTCCATGGAATATTTATCACCTCTCACCAACAACATGTACCGAGTAACACTTTCCACCAAGGTTAGGACAAATGGGAAGAATCGCCTATGCTTTGTTCGGATCGGATGGTTGTTATGTATTATATATTTCATAATATATCATATTGTATTTTACTTTTTGTAATGAATAAAACTTTAAAGAATGTGTATTCACCTTACACCTGAGCTTCAGGGAGAGGATTCACAATTAGGATAGACATAATTGTCTAGCCTAATCATTATACAAGAATGATTGATGTGTTCTTGTTAGTTTTGATTTCATCATCATATAGGGGTTAGATTAAGTTTATTTCACAGTAATTTCTAAAATTGTTTATGTAGTGAAGTAAATATTATCTCTAGGTAGACAAAGAAAAATGGACATTCAAATATATAGAGATGTAATGAAACAAAAATAGTGAATTCATTAAGGATAGTGGGAGATGTTACCTAATAATTCTAAAATATAAAAAAGAAGAGTATGCAACTTATTGATCACTGTGATAAAAACAAACACAAGATTTAGTTTTTGATAAGTTCATTTGCTCTATAAAATTCTTGAGGCCATCTGTCATAAAAGAAATCGATATATTAAAGAAACAAAAGGAAGATGATAAAATTGACCAGTCCTGAAGTAAAGTCTTTCATACTTTGTCTTAGTTACCATTTGTGAGTCATTTCAAGATCATTGGAATTTTGTTGATTCCGTGATGTTGACCTGATAGGAACTCCTTAATAGCAGATAAAAGGCGATTAATCAGCGAAAGATAACATGAATTAGGTAAACAAATAATTAGGAAAAGGTTAAACTCAAAATAGTAGAGTAATTGTTGCCAAAATTTTAGACGAATTCTGTCGATGTAAGTAAATTCCTTATTGGAAAGGTCCTTCAAAGCAGATCTTCCGTGTTCCACATATTCTTCCCAATGAGTGAACTCTTCAACCAACTTGTTGCAATATCTATCATAGCACTTTCTACTTACAGTTTGTATCACAATTTCAATAAATTGAAATGAGATGTACAGATATGAATGAGCAAATATTACAGAGAGGTCTAAATGAACCTAGCAACACAAACAATTGTTGGCCTGCCGCTTTTTGCTTTAAATTGAAACCACACAAACATAGTGACATGAAGTTGAAAAAAGAAACGGTGATGACAGGATATTGACCCTGTTGAATTATATATTCATCAAGAATCAACTGAACAGTAACCGAATGTTCGATGTGTTATTTTTAATGTGTACTTATTTGTCTTTATATACTTTTTACAATCAACAGACTAATTTAACTTCCTAACTAAATTTGTAACTAAAGTTGTATTCACAAAAGAACCTGCTAGATTCTTTCATATCCTCAACACTCCCCCTCAAACTTAGTACTGCAAAGTAATCAGCAATTCCATGTTTGGATATCAAGTAGACATGCCGAACCTTGTTATTTTAATTGTGCCTTAAAGGGGTCAGGGACTTAGCAACACCCTCAGGCCTAACATATATAAATAAACAAAAATTACAAGCAGGGGGCGAGAACCTAACCTTTAATCTTATGGTGGTTCATAAGGTTACTTCGCCTACTAAGGCTTGTCCACTTATCCCCAATAATAGAAAAGGAAGCCTAGAACTACGCACCTAGAAGAGAGGACTTCTCTCAATACGAAGATACAAGGAAATCATAAATAAGGGAGAGTCTCTCATTATAAAATAAAGAAAGAGACTAACAAAAATTGTACCTCTTCCTAGAAGCTATACTGATACTATATAGCTATAAGGAAGAGGATTGTTCAAATGTCACAAAATGAACCAGTGGTAACCTGTTCTAGGAGGGCTGATCAACCATCTTTCAAATGAGACTTTTTTTTATTAAGACATTAGCATGTAGATATGTATTGTGTATTTATGAGATATCTTGTTGAATCTTTCCCTGATGAAGTGAGGTACAATTTATTTCTATGTGTTTAGTTCTTTCGTGATACACTAACTTAGCAGTCATTTGAATAAGAATGGTGAATGATGTGATTGGTAAAGGTCATCACATGACACACGATTTTGAAATTGATCGACATTATTTTCTGACTCTTTTTTAGAAAAAGTTTTTAAGCTTGCTTTCACTCGCTTCTTTTTCATTTTTTATCTTCTCTTAATTACTATTCTTTATTAACCCAAATTATTTCCTTTTTTTGAATTAATTAACTATTATTTTATATTAGTGAGTATCAAATTTTTAAAAATTTCATAAATATTAGTAAGCATATATTTACTTTAAAGTTTAAAAGTTATTTTCATCGTTTAATATTATTCGTGTCAAGTATAGACGATTGGGTTGAAGCTATAATTCTTGATATTTTTCATAAGTATATATCTGTAACAACACCTAAGATCAAGTACGAATATACTGAGATAATAATATTAGATGATTTATACATGTTCAAAATTTTAATGTGAAAAATCAGTTTTTTCTCAACATTTTATTAAACAAGGCCTTAATCATGTTAGAAAAAAATGAAATGCTAAAGAATATTTAATTTCAAAATATCTAGAAGAAAATATTGCTAAAAAAATTTACATAGTCGATCGATTATCCTATATAAATTGAAAAGATATATAACCCGAATCGAAGCCCAAAATTAAACAAATCCACTTGTTTATCTTATTTTGACGATGTTGCGCCTGGAATATCCAAATCTTGAATCTCCCTCTGGCACTATTCATAAGAGTAGGTGCTCTACACTAAGCCCAGCTTTTATATAAGCTCAAGAGCATACTTCCTTAGGTACATAACAATATCTTGTTGAGATTTTGCAAATTTAATACCTAAGAAATACCTTAGTTCTCCTAGATCATTTATCATAAAGGTCTTCTGCAGTGTTGTTTTGGTTGATAGTATTGGATCAAATCAACTCAATTGGATAAGAAACAAAGTAGGAATCGCGATTTGAAATTGTCTATTAAGGCTTAAGCGAAAATTTGCACTTTTTCAGTTTTCTCTATATATGGATGCTTTCTATCTCTTGTTATTCTCTCAAATAAGACCTAAAAGAAAGTCTTATATATGCACCATAATATTGGGCTAAATTTATCCACAAAGGAAAGGAAGGAAGACCCAAAATCTTAAATTTTTATTTATCCACATAGAAAGGGAAAAAGACCCAAAACCCAACATCTACTTCATTAATAGATTTGTACTTGAGATTATATATCCACTTGCAGCAATTGAATTCTTGCCTTCAGGTAGTGGTGCTAGGTGTTTTTACTTTTAAGAGAAGATATCTCATCTTTTCTTGCTTATTCTAACACGCATAAATAGAAAGAACTAGAAAGAAATTAAAAATTGGAAATAGTTATTTTTGGAAAGAATATAAAATCTGGAAAATTTGCCAAGTATGTTAAGTTGGATATTTTGGTCAACTTCAAACAACCATAACTCCTAAATCGGGATGACTTAGGTGTATTTCCACATATCGTAACAAAGATCTAGGAATAACTTTTCCAATGTCGCTGAGTTTGCACCATTCTGAGTGCGTATGAGTAAGATATGCCCATTGGAAGTTGGATTTCTTCGATAAGGAAGGTCCAATCCAAATTTTAGAAGGGTATTATGGTATTTTAACCACCCAATTAATTAATTTCATTTTTGATAATTAAGTGGGGTCTACACATATTGGATTCATTTTACGCTTTTGAGAAACAAGTTAGGGTTTTGAGAGAAGAGAAAAGAAGAGGAGAAGGAGCAAGGAATCGTCAAGTTTTGCAAAATACGCTCGTGGATTTCATCAAGAGGTAATTACTACAAGGTATGTGAGTCTTTCATAGCTTTGGGTTCGTTCAGTGTAATGCCAATCACGTTTATTTTAGAGAAGTTCGTTCTAGAAAGTTAAAATATGATGAATCTTGAATGGTGTTCTTGAATCTGTTTTTTGTTCTTGAATTGGGATGAATTAAGAAGTTTTTGAGATCTTTACGTCGAGTTTTAGAGATGTTTCGAGATAGCTTCATGGGTACATATGATGAGTATCTAAATCTAAAGAAAAATTGAGAAGAATAGTCGAGTTTAGGTAAATTGGGACTGAAAAACGAAGAGGGAAAAAGTCGAGCAAATCTAGTGCCCTAGTCGAGTCATGGACTTGTCCCATAATTTCATAAAAATTCTCTTCACTTGGCGGAGCGGTCATGGACCGTACTACTTCAAATATTATTTTCGCGATCAAAATTTAAATACACCTCCGCATCGTGGACTAGTTTCCGTGCACTGATTTGTTGATCATGTTTAGCTATCTAACATCATGAGATATTTCCTATCACAAATCACAATCCTTGAATCCATAAATCAATTCAATGAAAGTTAAGAGTCAAGTCAAGATAAGTTCATAAAGTTTTCCAAAAAGAATTAAAGAATTTTACAAATGTTTCAACTTTGTTTTAAGACTTGAGTTTTGAGTTGAGTAAAGAGTAAAGTTTGAAGTTTATTTCTTCAAAAAGAGTATATCGGGACTATGTGTTCCCTAAGAGTAAATTTTTTCACATTTAAGAAAGAAATGAAACTTTGATTTACAAAAGAGCCTTTGGGCCAATTTTTTTGTGAAGAGTCTTTGAGCTAGTTTTTCAGTACAGAGCTTTGAGCTAGTTTTTTCAATAAAGGGCTTTTGAGCTAGTTTTTCAGTAAAGAACCTTTGAGATAGTTTTTCAATTAAAGAGTAAATGGTTTCATAATTAAGTATTAGAGGAAACTGAGATTTTCAACATAGCTTTTGAGCTAATTAAGTTTTGAGCAATTATCTCAAACCACTGAAATAATTTATGTTTTTAACATAAAGAGCTAATATATTTTGGGAGTATTATTGCGCACCGATATTGGGGAGAGTTCAGAAAACTCCGACCCATGAACCATGTAGCCACCATAAGTAGAAAAGGATCATACTTTTTAGATGATTTTTTTGTGCTTCTAAGCATAGACTAGTGTGTCCACTTAGTAGTTCAGGTTCTATAATCATGGAAAGGTATAGAATGACCCTGGCAGCGTGAGACAAAATGTTGTATCATCACGATATCGGTTAGAAAACTCACACAACAGTATTTTGTATTTTATATACATCTGAAATATTAGTATTTTCATATACAAATAGAGTTGATATTATATCTTTGCTTAACATATAAAGTTATTATTGTATTTCTAAATATACAGAGTTGAAAATCATGTTTTAAAGCTTTTCTTTACATTTATTTACACTGCTTTCTATTAAAATCAGTTCAGTTATGTTGAGTTGAGTGAAGCTAAGGCAAGTATCTCTTTCATATCCTTTTCAATCTTAAGTTATATTAGCATTCCAATTCTCATAATCATACATTTAATGTATTGATGACAATTTTCCTTCATCGTCTCATGATGCAAGCGTAGCAAGGATAGGCATCCAGCTCATCGTTGATCAGGTTGAACACTCAGAGTCTGGTGGTGAACCTCCTTGCTTTTTGGAGGATCCCTTTTATTGCTTTCAATATTCTAGTTCATTATGATGTTGTTGGTATTGTCCCGAAATCCATCTCAATTATCAGAGGCTGCATAGATAGTAAGTTAGTTACTTCATTTGTCATTATCTTGTTATTGACTGATGTACATATTTGAGTTGTCACTTTGGCTAAATTAAATGTTTCTTTTAAAATATTTTGAGTTTAGTTTGAGACAATAGAGTTATTTAGAATTTGAAATCTTTTCTTAAAGTTTTAAGTCTTCCGCTGAGTTAGTAAATAAGACCAAGAGTTCACTTGGGGCCAGCAACCTCTCGAGTCTCAGGCTCTTCCAGGGTGTAGGCTCGGGGCATGACATCTACCCACATAAAATCTTTAACAGCTTATGCATAGATGTTAGGTTCAACAATATTAGACAACTGAGATAAGTAACAGTAGTATTTAGGCAGTCAGTGGTGCCGTAACAACAAGAATAATATTAGTAAGAGGAATCATTTGACGGATTATACCCAGTTTATATGGCATACAGTTAATCAAGAAAGAAGTCATGGAAACTGCATTTGTCCAAAATTATTTAGGGGTTTTCATAAGAATTATCAATGTCCATGTTGTCTGAAGTAGATGTCAGTTCTTTCTTTCAGCAACTCCATTTTTTAAAGGTATATCAATACAAGATGTCTGGTGAAGAATTTCATGTTGTCTCATGTAAGACTGAAATGATTCAGACACATAGTCTTTAGCATTATCACTTCTTATTGTGTATACAGTAGTATGAAGTTGGGTTCAACTTTCAGCACAAAGGAAATAAAAGTGAGAGAATATTTCAGAACAATTTTCATAAAATAAACCCAAGTCACTTGAAAAATCATCCATAAAAATAACAAAATACTTTAATTTTAGTGGATACAACTGGACATGATCCCCATACATCAGAATGAACTAACTTAAAAATAAACTTTTCTAGTTTATTAACTCTGGCACCTAACGAGTTATGATGATGTTTCACTGACTAACAAGATTCACTCTTCAATGAAGAAACACTCTGGAACTAAGGATAGAGCTTCTTCAAAGTAGGTAAAAGAAGAATGGCCCAAGAGACAATGTGTGAGGACATGACACTGGAGCAGATAACAAACTAAGGCACCTATTAATCAAGGATATAGATATCTTACATTTCCTTTACCAATAATTTTCTTCTTCACAAGGTCTCGAAACAAGCAATGATCAGGAAAGATGGAGATGAAATAACTCAGAGCTTCGTTAAGTCACACAAAAGTCAAATTAAAGACAAAATTGGGTAGACATAATACAAATGACAGGCTAATAGAAGATGCTGATAAATTATCCAAATCCCGTAGCATTAAACTAATCCATCAGCTATGATCACAAAATTAAGAGGGTAATGTGTGGGAAGGAAAGCTGAAAAAGATACTTGAATTACCTGTCAAGTGGATTGCAGCACCAAAATTAATCAATCATTTATTTAAGGAAGATACATGACATGCTTTACTTAACTCATCAACATAAATAAAAATAGAGTTCTCTATTGATTCCTAAGCCTAAATGGTTCTAGCAAACTCCTCAGCTAAGACAAGAAATGTTCTAATAGAAGATGGGTTAGGAGCGACCGCAATATTATCCTTTTCCTTCTAAAATATTTTGAATATGAGTACACAGTTTATTACTGTTCTACTTCTAGTGACAAAGATCATGGCAATTGTGATTTCATAGTCTTATTTCCTCGTCCCTTATAATTTGTCCATTTTCCCGAATAAGTTACTACTACTCTAGAAATAAGAATATTTTGTTAAACAGATGTCATATTAGTACCTTAAGAGGTGTAATTTCAGAGCTAGAAAGAAATATGAGATTAAGCCATTTCAAATTCTGAAGGGACGACGGCTAAAAAACTCATTGTAGCTATTAGTTTTCTTTGAGTCTATTGCATTTTAATATCAATATTAAGGGTGTGTATAGTAGGTAGGAAAATGTTTTCTTAGAAAACAAGAAGAATTTGAGGGTAGGTATGAAAAAATTAAAATGTTGAATTAAAAAGATAATATTAATCTTTTTTTCTTTTTTTTTCTTTTTTCTTTTTTTTTGGGGGGGGGGGGGGGGGGGCAGGTAGGAAGCTAGTGGGGTGGGTCGAGGGTATGGGTAAAGAAAATGATATTTTGAAGTTTAAAATACTTTTTTAAAAATAAACTTAAATTTTTTTTAGGGGGAGGAGTGGGGGGCTTTGAGGGAAGAGGTGAAAAAATTAAAATTTGAAGTTGAGGGGGTGGGTGGGGAGGGGTGAAAAAATAAAATTTTGAAGTTGAAAATATTTTTAAAAAAATAAACTTCAAAAAAAAATTAGATTGGGGGGGGGGGGGGGGGGTCAAGGGTAGGGGTGAAAAAAATGAGTCAAAAATATTTTTTAAAAGATAAAAACTTAAATATTTTTAAGGTAGGGGGATGGGTAGGGGATGGTAGTGTGGGTGGGGGGCTGGTAGTCGGGTGGGTTAGGGGCTCCCAAGTCTAAATTTTCCCTTTCAATTTGAACTAAGAGAAGTCAAACCAATCAAGCAATATGAAGAATGGACAACAAGTATATCAACTAAACAAAAACAACAAGATAAGAATAAGACAATCACACAAGATACAGAGATTTACGTTGAAAACCCTTCGATGTGATTTCACTCAAAAACGAGCTATTGTTCACGCTCAAAAATTAGAAGCTACAGACCTGCATATTCGATCTACACCATTGAATTGCAAGAATCGATGCTGAGAACTCAAGTTCAAATTGGGGCACGATCCAACAATTAATGAAGCAGCATACTCTATCTGAAGTAGACTGCCTGAGCAGAAAATTTTCAAAAGCAAAAACGCAATTTTTTTCTTTTTCTCTCAAACTCTAAAATGAATCTCTCTTGATTTCTCTCTCTCGTATTTTTGAAAATAAGACCAAATAAGCCTTATATGTGCCACATAATAATGGGGTTGTGATCTAAAGTAGGTTGGTCATAATAATACTTTTATTTGGGGAAAAATTACACGGTTAAGTAAACTTCTACTATTTAATTACTCATCATAGTTATAGTTTGATGTAATTACCACTCGTGTCTAACATAATACATTAATTATGTGGGCTGACTTCGAGTTTATATAATTAGTGACACGTGTATATGTATAATTCGCCAGAATATAAAAATACATATGTATAATGTATAATGTACAATTGTCTAACCGATATACATATAAAATTTACCTCTCTCCTACCCTGTGTCCACTCTCCTCCCTCTCCCAATCTCATTCGCCTCTCCCCTCCCTCTCCGAATCTCGCTTGCGATATATACAAATGCCTATGTATAATATACAATTATCTAACAAATATATATCTACAATTCACTTCTCTCCCACTCTTTCTAGCCTCTCTCCCCCTTTACCAATCTCTCTTGTCATATATGCAAATACATATGTATAATATACAATTATCTAACTTATATGCATATACGATTCACCTCTCTCCCACTCTTTGCCCTCTCTCTCGTGCCTCTCTCCTCTCGCTCTCGCTCTCGGTCGCTCTCTCCTCTATAACATGTCGTTACAAATTGTAATTATCAAATTATAGGTATGGAGAGTAAATATGCTAATTTTGAGTGGCTATATGTGAAAGTTCCTCTGAAATTATCCACATGGGAAGGAAAAAAAGATCCTAAACCCAACAATATCGTTCATCACAATCATTGTATGTTAATACATACACTTAGTTATTCTAATGTATACTGTTGATGGATGTAATTGTTCATCTTATATACAACAAAAACAGAATGTATTTATGCTTTTGTCATTGGTTAGGGAGGAAGTTCCTCCATTCGTTTACACTGAAATGAAACTGTTTCTCTCATTTTTTTTGTTATTTAAAAGTTTTAGAATTCATTAACTATTATATTGTTTTTAGTATACTCTATATCATCTCATTTTGAATATTTGTGGGATGAACATAATGTACATCTGAAGTTGTATAATTTATTGTGATTTTCTATATTAATATTTACAGTATTCATAAAATTTAAGTTGAGTATTATGTCATCTACAAATAACATACAACATAGAACCTCACTTGAGTATGCATGGTCAATACATCAATAACCAAGCCAAACAAAAATGGGCTAACATCAGTCCCTAGTGCAAATCCACCTCGACTGGGAAGTGCTCTGAGTTGTTTCCCACTATTTTTATATGAGTTTTGGGTCTGACGTATCTTTTCGTCATCGCCCTAATGTAAGTTACCGATATACCTCTATGTTCGAATTAATGCATCAATGTTTAGTCTTTTGAAATTATCTCTTAATTTTTCAAGAAGTCTTTTAGAATTTCATAATACATATATCTAGTAAATTATGATACATATATCTAATTATTTCTGCAAGACTTTTGATTTACATTATTACTAGTATAAATAGAGATGTAGCTGATGATTGTAATCATCTCAAGTGGTCGTAAGTAGACTATATAAAACTTGAACATTTTCTAAAGATAGTATTCTCCTTCTATATTTCCTAAAAATTGTTAACAGGAGCAGGTTTCGTTATTAATATGGGGTTAGGTGAAGAAAAAATATGGCATCCAAAACACATGAAGGTGTTTATTTTTCAATTGTTCTTACTCCATTTTTCGATGGAACTGATTTTAAAAACTGGAAGATAAGAAAATGAGAACATATTTGAAAGCTGAAGATTTGTGGACTACTGTTGCAAATCGCTTTGAAGAGCCACAAAACGATGGTGAACTTACAGCAGCAGAGATGAAAAATCTTGAGGTTAAGTATCGTCAAGATGCAAAGGCCTTGCAAAAAATCAAAATGGGAGTCTCAAGAGCATATTTTGCAAAAATTATTATTTGTGAGACTGCAAAGAAAGTTTGAGATTCTATGGAAATTGAGGTGTATGGTGACAAAAAGGTAAGCACTATAAATCTTCAAATTCTTAGAAGAGAGTTTCAAGATTTGAAGATGATAGAATTTGAAAAATAGATGAATATAAATGTCAAAACTAACAAACTTGTTGTTAGTATTAGAGATGTAATTTTTTATGAAAAAACATGGAATTAGAAGGATAAAAATATAGAGAATACTTATATCATATCTTTAGATGTGTCAAATCAAGAAGAAGATGTGAAAGAGGAATATGTCCCTCAATTGGGAGAAATCCCAGATTTAGATGATGAAGAACAACCTCCAAGAGGAACAAAAATGTTGAGTGACATTTATTAAAGATGTAACTTTTTCAATGGTGAGCTAGAAAAGTATGAGGAGGCAACAAAGCATGATGTTTGGAATAAAGTCATGGAAGAAGAAATTCGGATAATTGAAAAAAATATACTTGGGAGCTTGTGGTTATAACCAGAGAAAGAGAAGTTGTAAGTCTAAAATGAATTTACAAAATCAAACTCAATCAGGAAGGAGTGATTCAAAAGCACAAAACAAGGGGCACTGCTAGAGGATTCCACACAAATCATGTATTGATTTTTATGAAACTTTCTCTCCAGTTGCTCATCTTGAGACAATTAGAACAGTCTTTGTTCTTGTTTCAGAAAAGAAAGGGAAGATACTTCAACTTAATGTTAAATCTGCATTTCTTAATGGAATATTTGATGAAGAGATTTATATGAGAAACCTCAAGGATTTTTTTGTTCAAGGGGGAGAAGAGAAAGTGTACAGGCTAAAAAAAAAAGCTCTTTATCGGCTGAAGCAAGCTTCAAGTGCCTCGTACAATGAAATAAATACGTACTTTCTAAAAAATAATTTTGAGAGAAGTAAAAATGAAGCCCCTTTGTATGTGAAAAAAGACTATGACAGCATCGTAATTGTTTGTCTCTATGTGGATGATCTGCTCTTTACATGAAATGATGTGAAGATGATGCAAAATTCAAGCAAGATATGATTCAAGCCTATGCAATGAGTGATCTTACGTTGTTAAATTATTTCTTAGGCATCGAAGTTTCTCAAGTGAAAGAAGGAATTTTCAAATTTCAGAAAAAAGTATATTAAAAGTATTCTTCAAAAATTCAAAATGATGGACTGCGGGTCTTTGGTCATACCATTAGTAGCAAATGAGAAGTTCTATTGAGATGATGGAGAAAATAAAGCTAATAGCTCAATTTATAGGAGCTTGATTGGAAGTTTGTTATATCTTAGTTCAACAAGGCCTGACATTATGTTTGTTGGTAGTTTATTATCCAAATTCATGCAAGAACCAAAAGAAGTACATTTTGAAGCTGCAAAGCGTGTTCTATGCTACTTGCAAGGAACAATGGATTATGGGATAATGCACAAATTCGGTGGAGACTTGAACTTAATTGGTTATTTTGATAGTGATTGGTCTGGAAGTAAAGATGACATGAAGAGTACTTCTTGTTATGTTTTCTTATTTGGATCAAATATTTGTTCTTGGTTATCAATAAAGCAATGTTCTGTTGCTCAATCCACTGCCGAAGTAGAATATGTCTCAGCAGCTAAGGCTACTTCTCAAGCTATTTGGCTTAGGAGAATATTTGAAGACATTGGTGAAAAACAAAAAAGAGAGATTGTTTTGCATTGTGATAACAAATCAACAATTGCAATTGCCAAAAATCCAGTCAACCATGAAAGATCAAATCTTATTTTCATCAAGTATCATATTATCTGAGCAGCACAAGAGAAAGGCGAAATTCGATTGCATTATTGCTAGATAGGAGAACAACTTGTTGACATATTCACCAAAGTACTTCCTAGAGAAAAATTTTTGCTATCTTTGAGAACGCATTGGAGTTGTCAAGCAAATGCATTAAGGGGGATGTTGGAATTAATGCATCAATGTTTAGTCTTCCGAAATAGTCTCATAGTTTTTCAAGAAGTCTCTTAGAATTTCGTAATATACATGTATCTAGTAAATTGTGATTTACATTATTACTAATATACATAGAGATGTAGTTCATAGAGATGTAGTTGATGATTGTAATCATCCCAAGTGATCTTAAGTAGCCTATATAAAATTTGAATATTCTCTAACAATAGTATTCTCCTTCTATATTTTCTACACCCTAGCCTCAAGGCATATCCATAGAAGTTCCCTCGAGACTTCATCATTGGCTTATTCTTGATCAATGAATAGGATTTTGCTAACCTACTGCATGAAGGTGGTAACATAGCACCCTCCTTATTTTTAATTTCCCCAAAAAGTCGTTACTATTTCTGACCAACTAATCAAAATTAGGAACTTCTTTGTCATTTCAACCAGAAAGCCCCCAAATCCATTTCATTCTTTCCCACGTCATTAAAAAACATTATAATAAGAGTTGAGATGGATATAAAGTAATAAGAGATGGTGAATGCTTACCATACAAGTCTGAGTGGATTAATCTGTAGAGAAGCCTAAGACCTTTAAGGTCAGTATAAGGAGCTGAGTCTTAAGTGACACTTAAAAAGTAAGCAAACAGATCCACAGACACGTTTCCATATTCAGCTGCATAATGAATTGGATATAGACCAACATAACAATAAAGATATAGTAAAGGAGGATAAGTTGTTGCAAGGATTTTAGCTGCGTCTAAGTTGCCAAATCTAGCAGCATAATAAAGAGCAGATTTTACCAAGGCAATCTTGTATGGCTATATCTTCATCATTTTCTATAGTCGCCACCAACTTCTCCACAAAATGCTTGCCTTTTTCACCCTTTACCTCAACTGCTACATGGAGTGCTGTCTGTAAAATAGAGCTGCGTCGAATCCCAAATGTGCATCTTTGAGTGTTTCAGCCGATCCCCAATATCTTTTCTCAAGAATTCTTCTGCTTTCTCCCAATCTCCAGTTAGTGAAGCTCTGTATAGTTGCAATTAAGAGCTATAATCTTTGTGTGATTCAAATATGTTTCCACGCTCGGTCGTGTGAGCTGTACAATGAAAAACCAAGAGCCTGTTTGGCCATTTAAGAGAAATCGTGAATTGAAATCATATGAAATTGAAGTTCGACTTTTATTTTGTTTAGACATGCAATTTGAATTTTTGAATTATATTTTTTTCTCATAAAACATAAAAATTCTATAAGTTATGAAAAAAACTAATAAAATTGCCCCAAAATTTTGTACAATCACACAGAATAGGGAAAATACATCAGTATCCCTAAACTATGACCAAAATTCTAAAAAAATACATTGACTAAACTAAGGTCTTATTACTCCCTAACATATTTCATTTTGTAATTTTCTGTGCACCTTTTGTCTTACGTGGCACACTCCTTGACTGTGCATAATTGTGACACATGAGAGATATTTGGATATTACGTAAGTCCAGAGGTACACAAAATTATAAAATAAAAAAAGGTAAGTTGAAGGGCTAATAGGACTTTAGTTTAATTATGGTGTGTCTATAAGATTTTGATTATTGTCTAGGGGGTACTTGTATATTTTCCCTACAAAATAAGCAAAAGTACAGTAGCTCTCACAAAGTTATTATGAGATAAGTTATTTTGAAATTATTTCTTATTTATTGTTTGATTCATTGTATTGTTGCATAAATTATAAAAACAAGTTGCTTGTATTAAAATATATCCTTCTTTTATTTATTTTCTTATATTTTTTTGTCGGCTTTCTTTATTTATTTATTTTTAAAAACACATTCATTTTATTTAAATTATATATTTTTGTGTGTGCATTTTCATGATGATATCCAACATATTTAAAATTTAAATTTTCGTCTTATTTAGCTTAAGAATATATTTTCTATCTTAATTAAGTTTGTTAAAGTAAAAAAAGAAAAAGACTATTACTTATATATATCACTTTATTTAAGTATATCACTCTTAAATCATAAACTATTAAAATTATTTTCATTTTAATTGATATAAAAAATACAAGCTTTCAAGTGACTAAAAGAATAAATAACTAAAAATATGTAACTCAATAGTAAAGAAATAAAAATATAAATAAACATAAGAATTGGTCAGACAAACTCAATATATAAAAATGGAAAAATGTACAAATACCCCCTCAACCTATGTCTGAAATTCCAGAGACACACTTATACTATATTAAGGCCCTATTATCCCCTGAACTTATTTTATAAGTAATTTTCTACCACTTTTCGGTCTACGTGGCACTAGCTTGAAAAAAAAGTCAATCAGCGTTGAGCCCACAAGATAGTGTCACGTAGGCCAAAAAGGGTAGAAAATTATTAATAAAATAAGTTCAGGGGGTAATAGGACCATAATATAGTATAAGTGTGTCTCTGAGATTTCGTGCACAGATTGAGGGAGTACTTATGCATTATTCCTATAAAAATTATACTTATATAGTGTAATTTTCTAATAGAAAAGTGTAAATACATAAAAATAAGAGTAGTGAAGATTGAGTTATTACATATGATATTAAAAATAATGTGAATACAAAGAATGAGAAAGTGATGTATAAAAATGTTTAAAGAGATGTCTTTGTCATTTTATTTTTAAATAAGTTTCCTAGGAATTACTATACTACCCAAAGCAATACAAATTTTTAATTTTGGGATAAATTATCAGACTTGTCAGTCAAACAAAAAATTAAATGACAATACAATATAATGGCTTGTTAATATATTTCACACCAAACTACCCCTTAGAGTTCGTTTGTTATGGCCATATGGGAAATGAAATTAAAAAAATGCCTCAAATTTAAATTTCTAGGAAACAAATACTCCTTGTGTCCAAATTCATATTTTCTCTTTTAGTTTGTCCAATAAAGAATGACATATTTTTATATTAAGATAGATTTAACTTTCAAATGTTTATTTTATTTTTAATGAACATGAATTTGTAAATTTCTATAGCCCATTAATGATATTTTGGTTCAATAATTAATACAAGTTAAATCCTAAATATGTGTGGAAAAGTGGGGAAATGGGGAAGTGGGGAAGTATGTGTGGAGAAGTGGGAAAGTGGGTAAGTTACTTAGTAACTTCAACTACCCATTAAGTCTTCCACTACCCATTACCTCTTCCGACTACCCATTAAGTGGGGAGTTACTTGGTAATTCTAAAACAACTCATTATCTTCATTACTCACCATGATGGAAAGGTGAGAATGATATTAAAAATATTCTTGTTTAAATGGTCTTTTCTCTGTCATAAAGTTATAGTCTTATCTATCAAAGTTATTTATAAAGTATAAGCCAAGAGAGAGAAATATTTTCAGAAGAACGAAAAAAAAGACTTTCGCTCAATTCAAGTCAAGATTCTTGAAAATCACTATGGCAGATTCGGATTTGTATTCTTGACTGAATTATCATAGTAATATATTTATATGAAAACCATATAGTTCTACAATTATAAATAATTAATAGGATTTATGAATGCATAAATTCTTTATGTTTTCACAATTACAAAAATCCTAACATGTGGTATCAAGAGCCTAGTTTAAAAACTAGTGATTTTTCATAGAATCAATGTTTTTTGTATTTGAAAATGGCAATCGGTAGTATTAAGTGAAATAATTATTCACTATCAGGATGTATTGTATTTTGAAATTATATGTATGAGATTAGTTACACCAAAGTGGTCTAATTTTTGAAGAATTAATTCAAAATAATAATGGTTAAATGTACATTCAATTGTCCATTATTTTGATCCTTAATATTGGTATAACACTTATGGATATATTGAAGTTTTTGGTTGTAAGATATTTATGGATCACCTAAAGGTTGATTATTTCATTTTTATAATCATTGAGCATTAAGGAGATAATTTAGATATGTCATTTGTTTATTTATTTATCCAAAAATAATTAAAAGTTATTTAATTACGTTAAGTTCTTATGTCTAAAGTTGTATTTTGATGTTTCACTAAAAGGAGGGCATCAATATACATTTGAACTTTATAAACCATTTCTCAACTTCTCAGACTGGTGCGAACAGATCAAATTCATTTGCAGCATTTGTTCTTCATTTGCTTTCTGCTTCTGTTACGACCGTTAATGGTCTTAACTTCTCAGACTGGTGCGAAAAGATCAAATTCCATCTCGGAGTTTTAGTATTGATGTTGAACTTTACAATGAAAAGTCAATTGCTATTACTGAGACTAGAAGTACTGAAGAAAGAACTTATTATAAGCATTGTGATTGATCTAATACATTAGGCATAATGTTTATGCGAATGAATATTGCGGGCAACATTAAGACTACTCTTCCCAAGATTGAAAATGCAAAACATTAAACACTAATGGATACTTTGACCACCATGAAGTTTGATGGTTCACGTACCATGCATGAAAATGTCATTGAAATGACAAATGTAGTAGCAAAACTTAAGTCTTTAGAAACGGAAGTGGAACAAAATTTCCTTGTACAACTCATTATCAACTCATTACCATTTGAGTACAATCCTTTCGAAATGAACTACAACACCATCAAAGACAAATAGAATGTGCATGAATTGCACAGAATGTTGGTTCAGGAGGAAGTAAGGCTCAAGAATCAAGGAACACACACCATCAACTTTGTAAGTCATTAAGGAGTTGGAAAGACAGGAAAGAAACATGCTAAGGGAAACAGAGACACCATAATGTTAATGAGTCCTCCTTTCAAGTACGTGAGAAGGAACACGAGAATGATAAGTGTTGATCTGTGGAAAATCTGAACACTTGAAAAAAGATTGCCTAAAATTTAAGACATGACTCGAGAAGAAAGGTATGCCTAGTGCTTTTACATGTCTCGAATCAAATCTAACTGATGTTCCTTATGATACCTGGTGGATTGACTCCGATTGTATTGTTCATGTTTCTAAACGAAGCAGAAATTTCTTACAACACAAACCATAAACTATAATGAAAGATATGTGTATGTGGGGAATAGAGTGAAGGCTCCAGTTGAAGTTATAGGAACTTACTGTTTGGTCCTTAATACTGGGCATTACTTAGATTTACTTGAAACTTGTAATGTACCTTTTCTTTCGAGAAATTTAGTTTCTTTGTCTAAGTCAGATAAGACAGGATACTCGTTTAATTTCGGTAATGAGTGTTTTTAGTTTGTTTACATAATTATTTATTTGGTACTGCACTCTTTGTCATAACTTATATAAACTGAATCTTGATAATCTATTTGTTGAAACACTCTTAACTCAGCATCATAATATTAGAACCAAACGAAGTTTGATGAATGAACATTCTGCTTTCTTGCGACACAAACAATTAGGTCACATATCCAAACAAAGATTGAAAAGATTAGTTAAGAATGAAATTCTTACAAATTTGAATTTTACAAACCTTAACATTTGTGTGGATTGTATTAAAGGAAACCAAACAAGATATACAAATAAAGGAGTCACAAGAAGCACACAACTTCTTGAAATTATACACACTTATCTATGTAGTCCTTTTGATATTGCATCTTTCAGTGAAGAAAAATATTTCTTCACTTTTATTGACGATTTTTAACGTTATGGATACATCTATTTGTTATATGAACAATCTCGAGAAATAAATGCCTTAGAGACCTTTATTACTGAGGTTGAAAGACAACTAGGTAGAAAGGTGAAAATAATTAGGTCAGTTAGAGGTGGTGAATATTATGGAATATATGATGAAAATGGACAACATCCAGGTCCATTTTCTAAATTCCATGAAAAGCATGACATATGTACTCAATATAATGCAGGGAACACCACAACAAAATAGTGTAGTAGAAAGGCATAATCGTATATTAATGTACATTGTTAGGAGTATGTTAAGTAATTCATCTATTCCTCTTTCATTATGGATGTATGCTTTAAGGACTGTCCTTTACTTACTTAATAGGGTTCCTAGTAAAGTAGCCCCAAAGACTCCTTTTAAACTATGGACTGGTAGGAAACCTAGTTTAAGGAACCTGCGTGTTTGGGTTACTCGACAAAGTTAGAGTTTATAACCCACGAGAAAAGAAACTGAATTCAAGAACAATCAGTGGTTTCTATTCATTAGTTATCTAGAAAAATCAAAAGGGTATAAATTTTACTATCCTAATCACATTATAAGAATAGTTGAAACTGGAAATGCTAGGTTCATTGTAAATGGTGAATTTAGTGGGAGTGAAGAACCACATAAAGTGGAAATTAAAGAAGTTAGGGTGAGAGTTTCTCTACCTTTAACTTCTTTTAAAGATGTTGTTCCTAAAGTTGCCGCACAACATAACAATCAATAAGAACAGCAAATTGATGGTCATGTTAATTTTAGCGAAGCGATAATTAATGAACCTGCAGTAGATGTACCACAAGAAATAACATTAAAAAAATTCAAAAACAAAAGAGATATGCCATTTCTGATGACTATTTGGTATATTTACACGCGTCAGAATTTGGCTTGGGAATTGATAATGATCCATTTTCATTTTCACAAGATATCGAAAGTAATAATTAGGGAAAATGCACAATTACCCCCTCAACCTATGCCCGAAATTCCAGAGACACACTTATACTATACTAAGGTCATATTACCCCCCCTGAACTTATTTTATAAGTAATTTTCTACCCCTTTTTAGCCTACGTGGCACTAGTTTGAAAAAAAAGTCAACCATCGTTGAGCCCACCAGATAGTGCCACGTAGGCTAAAAAGGGGTAAAAAGTTATTAATAAAATAAGTTTAGGGGGATAATAGGACCTAAGTATAGTATAAGTGTGTCTCTGAGATATCTAGCAAGGCTGAGGAGGTACTTGGACATTATCCCTAATAAATATGTTGATGAATAAATTTTATGAAAGATAAGTTGAAATATGTGGAACAACATGATGTATGAGACCTTGTTAAATTACCATAAGGTTGAAAAAGATTTGGGTGTGAGTGGATCTTTAAGACCAAACGTGACTCAACTTGCAACATCCAACGTCACAAGGCCAAACTTGTTGCAAAAGGTTTCACCTAAAAAGATGACATCGACTATAGAGAATTTCACCCTTCTCTAGAAAAGATTCACTCAAAATTATAATGGTTTTAGTATCTCATTATAAATTAGAGCTACATCAAATGAATGTGAAAATAGTCTTTCTAAATGAAAATTTGGAGGAAAAAGTTTAATGAATCAACCTGAGGGGTTTTCTTGTAAAGGAAAGGAACACATGGTGTGTAAACTTAAGAATTCATTATACGAACTTAAACAAGCTTCCCGACAATGGTATCTTAATTTTGATGAAACTCTTGTAACTTTTGAATTTAAGAAAAACACTATTGATCGATGTATATATCTGAAGGTTAGTGGGAGTAAATTTATTGTGTTAGTCTTGTACGTTGATGACATCTTGCTTGATACTAATTATATTGGTTTGTAGCACAATATCAAGAGATATTTATCTAACAATTTTGAAAAGAAAAATATGAGAGAGACATCGTATGTGATTGAGATATAAATATTTCAAAATAGATCACAAGGATCATTAGGTTTGTCTCAGAAGCCTATATTAATAAATTGTTAGAGAGATTTAGAATGGAAAAATGCTCATCAAGTCCCGTTTCAATTCTAGAAGGAGATAAATTTAGTCTCAATTAATGTTTGAAGAATGGATTGGAATGTAAACAAAGGAGTGACATTTCTTATTCATCAATAGTTGAGAGTCTAATATATGTACAAACATGTGCGAGACCAGACATCAGTTTCACTGTTGGAATGTTGGTCCGTTATCAAAGTAATCCAAGAATAAATCGCTGGAAAGTTGCAAAGAAAGTGTTGTGATACTTGAAAGAAACTAAAGATCATATGCTCACTTATAGAAGATCCAATCATCTTGATATGATTGGATATTTCGATTCAGAGTATGCTGGTTGTGTGGATATAAGAAAATCCACATTTGGATATTTATTTCAGTTAGCAGGAGGAGCAACATCATGAAAGAGTGCGAGTCAGTTATAGTTGCATACCACTATGGAAGTTGAGTTTGTGGCGTGCTTTGAGGCCATAGTTCAGGTTAATTGGCTGCGGAACTTTATTTCAGAACTTGGGCTAGTCGACAATATTTTCAAACCACTGAAAATTTATTGTGATAATACCGTAGCAACAGTCTTCATCTCTAAAATGATAAGTATTCTAAGGATGCCAAACATATGGAATTGAAATATTTTTCAGTTAAGGAAGAAGTTCAGAAATTTAAAGTGATTGTTCAGCAAATCAAAAAATAAGTCATGAACCTCCCTCGTCAACCTACTACTTCAGCTCCCGATGACACCGACGACGAGAGTGATGAGGATGATTATATAGTATTTACTCCCTAGTTTAGGTCTTTGGACATTTATGAATTTTTTTAAATTTTGAAACGAATTTTGAGAGACTTTATAAGTCTTAAATTTGTGATTTAGATACTTTTGAATGTTATTTTAAGTTTTGTTCTTTTATGTTTTGCTTAGATTTTTTAAACTTAAGTGTGTTTAATTAGGTTGTATAGAATTGAATTGAATTGTATTTGCAGGTGAGCAGCGTGGGTTTGTTCGTCGCTTTCTAGGTTTTATTTTTTAAAAAGTTCCAGAAAAGAGACGGTCAGTGTCCTTTTGTCCGTTTCTTTTTTGGGATTTTTAACAAATAAAATCCTTTGTCCGACATTTTTTAAGGATTTAGAAAAAAAATATTAAAAAATCAACGGACGGCATCACAATTTAGAAATAAAAAAATGAAATTTAAAATAAAGCGACAGAGTGCGTCTCTTTTGTTTAAAAAAATCTAAAAAAAAAAGTCAATAAGAGACGCAGTCTATTGCTTTTTCTAAAAGCGTCAAGCTAAAAAGCGACGGAAGTGACTGCATCGCTTTTCTGACACTTTTGGCCAAAATAGCGACGGACTATGTTGCTTTTGTCCAACACTTTTTTGCAGTTTTTAAGTTGTGAAACTTATGATTGTTGATCCTTTGATGAAAGGATTACTCTCCAAAACATTTGTTGGACATGTTGAAAGAATGGGTCTTATAGATAGCAATAAATGACTTTCTATAAAGATTTTATTATGTTTATGCAATTGACACTTTGAGCTCAACTATATATATATTTTTGTTATTACTAGTTTTCTCTTGTATATGTTATTTTGAGAATGATGATGACAAATTTTTTTTAAGATAGAGATATTCTAAGCATTATGGTGGATCCATTTATTTGAAAGGTTGTGTTAGGCAATAGACTATATTGTAGTAATGGAAGGGACTATGCCAAATAAAGTGTTCTACAACCGACATGACTTGTATTAGTTGATTTAGTTAATAACGACGAATGATGTTGGATTTAACATTGTGCGCATGATGATTAACTTCAATAGTCAGAGGTTGTGCGCCAAGTGGGGGAATGTAAATTTCTATAGCCCACTAATTATATTTTGGTTTAATAACTAATATAAGTTAAATCCTAAATATGTGTAGGAAAGTGGAGAAGTGGCTTATATGTGTGGAGAAGTGGGAAGTTACTTAGTAACTTTCAACTACCCATTATCTCCACTACTCACCATGATGGAAAACTGAAAATGATATTAAAAACACTCTTATTTAAAGGGTCCTCTCTCTGCCATAAAATTATAGTCTTATCCATCAAAGTTATTCATAAAGTAGAGGACATGAGAGAGAAACAACTTCTGAATAACGAAAAGAAAAAGACTTCCACTCAATTCAAGTCAAAACTCTTGTAAATCACTATGATTGATTCGGGTATGTAATTTTTTACTCATAGTAATATATTTATGTGAAAATCATATAGTTCTACAATCATGAATAATTTATAAAATTTATGAATGCAAAGATTATTTATGTTTTCACAATCATAAAAATCCTAACAAAATTTTCAATCATTATTTTATACCACAAATTTAAAAAATCTTATTATCTGTTTTGCCGAGTAAAATTAGCTAAGTATATTAGTGAAAATATATTTATAATTTGAGCAAAAAAATAGAGTAATAAGGAATGGGATTTTAAACCTTTAGATTTAGGGCTGTAACATTGCTTTAAAATCAACCAAACTTGTCTTGCAGTATCTAATTTATGAATGGCTTTATCCCGAAGAAGTTGATCACTAAGAGAAGCCAAGATGCATGCTTTAACCAACCCATCATTCTTTTTCCTTTGCAATTTATCTTCTTCATTTCTGATCTCATCATCATTTACTTGGATTGTTCCATCAACGAATCCAAGTAAATGGTGATTGTTAAGGAGAAAAACAACTTGGGTATTCCATGGGATGTAGTTTGATTCACCACATAGCTTGATTGATACAAAGCATGCTTTATCAACCAATCGGTTTCAAATATAAAATTTCTTGAAGAATAGAAGAACCAAATGATCAATATGGCCATGATAATGAGGCAAGTTTTATAAAAAAGCAATTGACATAACACTTCATAAAATCGTAGAAAAGATTCAGGTACCTGAAAAATGAAGAGATCTCGATAAGTTATGTCTTGTTGGAATCGATATCAAATAACCGTCGATGGTGTTTTTGAATTCAAATTTGTCATATAGTGTGGACAAATAAATGATTGGTCAAGTAAAATGCATGATTCAAGTATATTTTATTTCACTTAGAAAAGTTACATTTTGGACTGATAGTTCATAAAGTATAATGTCAATGGAGTACAATATATTATTATGTGATAGTATAACCGTAAGATATCAAGTAGGGCTTGTGCCTCGGGGCATAATGGTTTGTCGCAAAAATTCTAACATTATTGGAAATGTTTTCTCCTATGGTGGATGCAATGAAGTTTTTTTTTTATCTGGAAACATAAAACTTGAATGCATATAATGAATAATTGTCATGTCTGGCTAGACAATGAAGGTTATATGAAAATTCTTGAAGCAATCGAGGTGTCTGAAGCATATAACTTGAAGGAAACTTTTTCAATAAAGCTTCAAGAATCCTTATATGGATTGAAATAGTCAAGGAAGAAAGGGATTCAAAAGGATGACCCTAATTGTCCTTGTATTTTTATGAAAAGGTCTTGGTAAGACAGAATTTTGTCTTGACCTACAGATTAGTAATTTGACAAATAAAATATTTAGACATACACGGAAAAGTTTTGATGCAATTTTATATGGATAAATCACATTCATTGAGTACCCCAATGATTATGAGAACGCTTGAAATAAATGATGATACATTTTGATCTCAAGAGAAGGATGAAGAAGAGCTTCTTGGTGATGAAACTCCACATCTTAGTGCAATAGGACGACTAATGCATTTTGCTAGCAATACTCGACCAAATATCTGTTTTGCAGTAAATTTACTGGCAAGATTCAGTTCCTCCCCAACAAAATGACATTGATATGGTGTTATGTATATACTTAAATATCTTTGAAGGACCATAGGCATGGGTTCATCTATTTCGAAGATTTCAAGTCAGAGTTGATTGGTTACACAAATGCAGAATATTTATCTGATCCGCATAGAGCACGATCTCAAACACACTTTATTTTTATATGGAGGCACAATAATATTATGGCGATCAATAAAGCAAATGTAGCTATGCAAAATAAAAACCCTCCATGAAGCAAGTCGAGAGTGCATCTGGTTGAGATAAATGACACAGCATATTCAAGAATTGTACGAAGATTGAGACATCATCGCAAGAAATTAAGTGATATTTTAATCAGGGAGAGTATAATACGTGTTGCACTCTTTTTCCCATGATCGAGATTTTGTCCCACTGAATTTTCCTGGCAAGGTTTTTAATGAGGCAACAAATAATGCATATCAAAAGATATGTGTACTCTTTTTCCTTCAGTAGAATTTTTCTCACATAATTTTTTTTCTAGTAAGGTTTTAACGAGGCACAATATCTATGGACATCCAAGGGGGAGTGTTATAAATCCATTGAATGAGTGGATAGTCCATAAAGTAGGTACATGAACAAATATCCATATTCACTAGGTTTCATAAACATTTTTGGATAAGAATATATCTATTTATTATGATACTTAATATGATGACTTTTAGAGTGATTTCTCAACCTATAAATAGGGTTGTTCATTCACTATTGTATGATATACATATGAGACTTACATACACTTGAATAAGAAGAAAGTCTTCTCCTACATCTACTTCTCTTATCTTCTTCCTTTATACTTATATTATTTTGAGCTTATATTTTATAACAGACACAATATTATTAATTGATAGTCCAATTATTTTTATTTTCTTATATTTTTTTTAATTATCTATATCGTATATACATACAAAATTAATCATATACAAAGCGATATGATACTTTTTTACAACAAAAAATCGTAATATTATTTTTTTCTTATTCTCGCTATTGTTTTCATCTAATTTTTTTTAAAGAATCTAATATATATTAATAAAAGAAATCATAATAAAAAATCTGTTGGCGACACCTTTTCTATGATCAATATTTATATTTATTTTTTTAATTATCTTTTCTTCCTATTTCTTTCATTTACTTGTGTTAAAAGAATATAGAAGAAGACAAAGGAAAAAAGAATGTTCAGTATATTAGCATTAATTATGTATATCAATAATGATAACATATAAATGTAAAAATTAAAAGAGAATGAAACAATTGTTTAAGAGGAAAGTCTTAGTTAGCTCTAATCTTCTTTATTTCTACTTAATTTATAAAACGTTCATTCTAAATTATTATTACACCGTATAAAGTGCAGACACATTTCCTATTAACCTATATGACCAAATAATTTGTAATGATTCTCACGGTCATTTTGTGGTTCATGTTTCTATTTTCCTGCTTGATCATCCTCATAGCTTTCTTTGGTTGTTTACATAATTATTTTATAGAAAAAGGTTGTTTGTTACTTGTAAGAATGAGTAACACGATTTCTTATTAAAATCAAATGTATTTGGGGAAGAATTGTAGTTCTGAAAAATACAAATTTAGAAAGATAGACCAAAGTCAATATTTTTTCCTAACAAGGTTTTAATGATTTTACTGGGTTTAGGGGTTAACTTATGACTTGATTGAATTGTTTGTGCGAATCTCAAGGTGTTTACTAGTATCTTTGATAATCACTCAACTATCAACTCTTTTCACAGAAAGTCATTTAATTTTTATTTTAAATCAAAAGTGATTCAAGTATCACTTCTTTTCATAGATAGTCACTCAGTCTATTTTATTATTTTTTCTCCACAATTTGTTGACATAAAAATTTTATTTTTAACCAAAATTTTAAAAACCAAGTACATATTCATTTAAATCATTTAATGACCCTCTTCATTTAATTCGGTCCGCTAAAAATGTAATATTAAACTTTCTATTTTATCATTAGTTTCCGAGATCTTTCTCTTGTCTCCTTTTTCTCCTAGCATTTTTCTTCTCTTTTTTATTTAAAAAAAAAAACTTTTTTAAACTCTAAAAACAAATACAAGCCCTAAAAGTCTAAACCAACTTTTATCTATGATAAACTCAAAAGCAAGACAAGATTATAAGAGTAGCTCTTTTTTGATGTTTTGATTTTTTTTGTCTTACTTGCATTCTGATTTCTTGCCTGATTAATTTTGGCTTCTTTAGCTGTCAAGAAGTCTAGTATTTAACAGCTCCAATCTTTATATATATATATATATATATGTTAATGAAATGAAACCTTTTGTCTATATACCTTTTGTTTTCCTTATCTCGGAAGAATATTTCATCTTTAATAGTGAAAATTTGAATCATAATGGAAGATAATTCTAAATCTAGATAAAAAGAAAGGAGGAATCCATTATAAAGAGCGAACGGACAAGAAATGATTTGAGGAAGTAATCATAAAATAGAAAGTTCAATATTATATTTTTAGCTAGTCTGATTAAATATGCGGGTCATTAAATAGTTTAAATGGATATGTATTTAGTTTTTAAAATTTTGCTTAAAATAAAAATTTTATGCCAGCAAATTTTAGTTTAAAAAATTAAATAGACTGAGTGACTTTCTATGCAAAGAAGTAATAGTTAAGTTAGTGACTTTTAAATTAAAAACAAAAATTAAATGACTTTTTGTGAAAAGAGTTGATAGTTGAGCGATCATCAAAGTTATTAATCCTTGTATTATTGAGCTTATTTCTAGTTTTGTTAAAGTTCGGTGAGGAGCACAATTAATATTTGATCAAGACGATCTTAGATTGATAATTTGATTTTCTCAACAAGTCAATATAATGGTATGTTCAGTTTAGCTTTGAAAATAGCCGACAATATAATATGATATATCTTGGACATGGATATGAAAAAAAGAACAACGTTAACATATAGCAAACACAAAAATTATATTTGTATGTTATAGTTATAGTTTGTATAATTGTGCTCTATAGCAAATAAAAATATTTATAATTTGCTATATATGTAAAAAAGAAAGCAGTTATATATAATTTATTTCTGTTTCGGTGTACATATACAAAAGATCAATTATATAATTTGTGTTTATATAAAACGAGAAAGAGAGAAAAGTAAAAGAGAATTGGGCAGGGAAATGTTTGTATTGTATAATTATAAGTGTATAGGACAAATATATAAGTTTTTGCATGAGTATATACAAATTTTTTCACCTTATACGAATAGAAACCTAATTTATACATTTTTGTTTGTATAAGCGAGAGAGGCCAGGGAGAGACTGGCAAGCGAGATCTGGGAGAGTTGCGAACGAGACCTTGGAGAGGGGAACAAAAATATATATATTATATACAATTTTCTCTCGCTTTATACAAACACAAACGCAATTTATACATTTGTGTTTGTATAAAAAGTGAGAGAGGCGAGGAGCGAATGAGAGTGGCGAGCGAGATTCACCTGGAGAGAGACGAAGTAGCAACTATTTGCTATGGGGTACAATTAAATTAAACTATAATTATAACACTTAATTTAAATTAATAATTTGGTATTATATATAAATTTTTTTAAAAATGAGATTGAAGTATTTCATCAACAATTGATTAAAAAGTGAAAATAAATGGTAGAATCAAGCATTATTCAAAGTAAATAAAATTGAACTCTACTACATATTCCTATTAAATATTACATCAAAAATCACAAATATTTCTAGAGATTTCTACTGAAAACCTGCATAAAAAGTATAATATTTATATGCTGATTTGGTTCAGATTTTTAGAACTCAATGCAAAATCAAATCAAATATAAGTGCGATTTTTATGCGATTTGCTTTGATTTTTCGATTAGAAGTAGCTTGCGATTTGATTTTGTTCACCTCTAGATCCCAAGATGCAACCTATAAATAACGAATTGTTGATCTTTTTATTCAAGTGTTGGACAATTTGCCTTGTGTCCATCTTTGGAGCATTGCCAATGCTGCCTTGGGTTGGTCCATTGGAACCATATGACCTGCATCATGAACCTTGAGGAATGTCAAAGGTCCATGATTCTTTTGAACTCCTTTATCCTCACCTTCTACTGTAAAATTAATGGATGGTGCAGCACCAAATTCTCTTTTCCCAGACCATTCCATTGCATGCACCCAATTTGAGTTCCCTATATAAACCTCAACAAATCACGATAGTTTAGTTCTTAAACAAGGAAAATTAACATAATACATAAAAATGGCCTTTAACTTGACTTCAGCGGACATGTATGATTTTTAACTTTGGGTGTCCACAAATAAACACTTAAACTTGTATACAATTTAACAAATAGACATATTTGTTAAACATGACATCCTATATGACAATTTTGTGTCCTATATGCATTATGACACATGTGTCTACTTGTTTACTTTTATATAATCTACTCGTGTATATCCAAAGTTGGAACGCATAAATATCAGCTGAATTCAAGTTAATATTATGCCTATTAAACCGTATGAAGAGTTAGAGTTCTCAAATGGTCAATTAACTAATAGTTACTATACAAAAAGTCACTTTCTTTGTTAAAGAAAATTAGATTCAAGAAATGTGACTTTTTGAGATAATAACTATCAGTTGAATAATCATATGAGAAATCAATCGAACGACCATATGAAGTTTACCAAGCCAGTTGCACATAAGGTCATACTCTCCCGCGTAAATGAGTAGATTGATACCATCCTCAAGAAGTGGAGGAATACCAACTACAAAACTCTTCATCATATCCGTACCCAACGCCTGTTTAACTATAGAACTACATGACACGAACTCGATGTCACCAACACCAAGGGCACGCTTAACTTGGTTGTCGTTGAGGTAAGTTTCCATCCTCGAGAAGTCATAGCAAAGGTTACCTTCGCAAGTCTTCCGTGTATCATAATACTGCGACATGTCAAGGGTCATAAACCGATTGATAGTTAGAAATCAAATGTACTTGTATGACTCTGTTTTCACATAGGAATGAAAAAAACCTCGAATTTTCCTCTGCTTCCTTACATTTTTATCACCCACAATGTCCATTATACTGCTGAAGATGTTTGTGCAATCTTGAAATGCATACAAGCAAGCATCTTCACCACCATTTCCTACCAATATTTTCACAAAAAACGCAAATTTAAGTTATTTTTTACTCCATCGAATCACCTTAAACGAAATATATGTGCAGTTGATCATAATGAGTAGAACTAGAGACATGGAAAATAATGCAAGTGGAACAAAAGAGTTACCACAAGAATTAATTTGCTGTTGACATTTCGGATATAATTTGTTGATGTTGTGGTAATCAGTTTGATTGATCAATTTCATATCCAAAGCATAGTCAGTATAAGATTTGAACTGGATTTCTGGATTTGTCATTCCATTTCCGATGGCAAATCCCTAATCGAATAATTCATTAAGCAGACATCAGTATTATTAACACGAATTCAGTTGAAAATACAGGGAGACGACTTATTAGAGTTAGAAAAAAAGGTGGTATACCTTAAGGTTTATGTGAATTCCTTCTTTCTTTTTGTTTCCTTGGTGAACACGAGAAGCAAATGCAGGGATATAGTGCCCTGCATACGATTCTCCAGTAATGTAGAAATCACTATTTACATACTCTGGATGCGCATTAAAGAAGGCCTAAAATCAAATATAACATCTATTTAGTATTAATACGAATCAAAATCTGTTTATGGAAAAAGGGAAAGGGGAACCAACCTGTATGAAGTCATAAAGGTCATTGCTTATATCTGTTTCATTGTGACGAATATCGCGATTATCAGAAGTATAACTGAAACCAGTCCCCGTTGGTTGATCAATATATATAAGATTTGAGACCTGTAGATTCCAAGAGACTAATGTCAATATAAATCTTATTCTAAAATATTAACTAGGTCTAGGTCTAGGATCAAATAATATAAAAGGCTTGATGTTATTTTGGAGTTGATGTTAAGTTTTGATGATTAACAAACCTAGAGATCTAATAAGGAATCAGATGCTTGTTTTTGGGACTGCTGACAATGAAATGAATGAATAAACTAAGTGTGAGGTATATTTGTGTGTCGTCATAAAAAAAGGGGAAAATGTTATATTATAGGTGTTTTGATGATCCTCATAAATGTATGGACTTAGTCCCTGACAGAGTAATCTCGTCCAAATTCAAATTGGATACAACTGTAAAGTTGTCATGTCATGTGGTTAGTGAAAAATGAAGTGTACTGCACCAATAGGAAGAACGAACGAGACTACCTGTTTCAGTGGCTCAGAAATGCATGGACCTGGTCTCAGGTAGAGTTCTCTCCATCATATGCATGATTGGGTACAAATGTAAAGCTATAATGTCAAAGATTGGTGAAGCGTCAACATACTAAACCAATCATAATGGATGAGTGTGTTTTTCAACGGGTAATAACTCTTTATGGTTGATATTTGCATTCATTCAAAGGAGAAAGTCAGCTAGCACCTTTCAATAACTCACAAAGAACATTGTAAGGGACTTGGGGCAAAAGGGCTTGCATGAAAAGGTTACAAGACATGTGTCAAAAAAACTACCACCTTTGATGTGGTAGGTGCACAACTTTTCTAAACAATAGTCCTTCAGCCAATAAGGTTGCATCAACGAGTTTGTGTTGATTTTATATAATCTCTTCCCAAAAACACAAACTCAAGATTTGGCAAACTAAAACTCATAAGCTTAAAAGAGAAGGCAATCTTCAAGGAAAAACTCAAGCACAATAACACATACATCAATGACCTGATCAACTGAATGAGTGTTTTCTGTACCTGTTGATGTTCTTGATTGTTTGTATTTGTGCTTAACTTGTAGTATATGTTTCACATTAATAGAAACGTTTCGAAACTTGTGAGAGTCTTTGTAAGAACATAGTTAAGGGTATCTTTGTGTCGTACAGTAAAGGTCTACATTAATTGTTAAAGTAGTGGGCAATGCAGACATTGCTTAGGCTCGCTTAAGTAATCCTTGTATTAGTGTGAGATTATCCGGTTAATCTCATTGTTGGTGGTGTAATATGTGTTTTAATTTTGCTTGACAAGATTAGTAAAAACATTTAGAAAAATCCTGTAAGACAAGTCATGGTTTTTTACTCCCTTAAACTAGTAGGTTTCCATGTAATACTCTTATATCTATTTTATATTGTGATATTTACTTTCTACACTGTTATTCTACTGAAGAACCTGGTCCCGTGGATACTAGTAGACGCATACATTCCAACAAGACCAAAAATGAGCAGCCATTCTCCAAAATATATTATGCTTCAGTTGGAGGCATGCAATTGAAGTTGACATTCATTCATTCAAGACTTTCATCCAATGAAGATAATATCAATGATACCAAAATATTAATTAGCTTAGATGATCTTGGGAACTCCAAGGATAGCCACGGTTGTCACTACAACCTTTGCCACAATCTCTGTTCTTCGAATAAACACTTTGTACGTACGGAGTAAATTCTCATTATAGCATAGCCTATTAACTATGCAAGGGATGTAAGATGCACTAGACAAGCCCTGCGTAAAACGTCGATACAAAAGAAATTGAAGGATTGGTCTCAGGTCGTCCCTTTCGATGACCATAGATGATCTTATATTTTTTTGTCTTATAAACACAAGTTATAAGTTAGAAATTGTAACTTAATTTTTTGATTTTTTTTATTGAAATTTTAGAATAACTTTTTCACTTAAAGTTATTTGATTGTTAGATATTGAATTAAACGAGTTTGAACTAAAACATGTGTCTTTGATTTATTAAAATTTAATTGGATCATTTTTTTGGTAAACAATAAATATCATAAAAGTGCTTTAAAATAATTTTAATCTAAAAATACCTAGCAAACAGAATTACAGCTCAACATTTGAACTTCTTCATATGGTCTGTATGGTTTGGGGTAAATAACTGTCATTTTCTCATTTTCAAATATTGCTCCATAACCTATGTTGGTAGGGGGATTGTCGAAATTTTATTTAAATAAAATTAATATGTAACAAGTATTTAAATGAAGGAGTGTCTTTAATATTAAAGGGAATGTTCTTTCGCTGTTTGGTTAAAAGTGTTAGGTTATTAGTATTTTAATATTAATATTTAACAATATTAAATTGCTTTATTTTGGAGTTATAAGAATGAACATTGGTATGGATGACTTCTACATCATCCATTAGCATTGGTTATCCTCAATGCATTTCATTCTTAATTCCTCCATTACTTCCTTTTTAACCTATGTAACATATGTAACTCCCTTTGTAACATATGTAACTCCCATTGTAACCTATGTAACTCTTAAGGCCATTATCTTCACTATTTACTACCTCCATTATCTTCCTATTCATTGCTAGGAAGACTTCTTGTAGTATAAATAGTGATAGTCTTCATTTGGTTTTAGAGACATACAATTCATAAGAGAAAACAAAGAGTGAAAGAGCTAGTCTAAAAGAGAGTTCTTATTAGTTGAAGGGATGTGTTCTTTTTTGTGGAGCTTTGGACTCAACTCGAGTTGTTGAGTAATATTTTGTGAAGGCTGTTGTATCCTGAAGGGGACAAGTCAAAGAGGACTACTGCTGGACCGGTGAAAACATTTGTTGCAATGGGCTTGAATCTCCTTAAAGAGAGCGAGATATCCGCGCCTCAGTCTGAAGAGATTAATTTCTTCATTTTATTTTCAATTGTAATCTTGCAATTTTATTATCTTGTAAGTTTTTTCTCTAACAAAAAGTAATTCTATTTAAAATCAATTTCTTCAGATTTGAATATAATTTTTGCAGAATATATATATCCTTCTTTACGGCATTCTCAAGTATTCTTTTCTTTTTCAAAAAGATCAAGTCCAAACTCTTGCTTTTCTGTAGAATTTTTTCACTATTGTTTTTGTGTATAAATTCAAAAGCTTATCATATCTCTAAAACTAAAATTACGTGTGTTTAATCTCATAGCTATCTTTATGAGGAGAGGGACCAAACATAGTATTTTTAGGAAAACATTTCACCCATATTTTAAGCCTTTAATTTCGTACTTAATATTTATATTATCAAATTATATATATATATATATATATATATATATATATATATATATATATATATATATATATATATATATATATATATATATATATTCTGTTTAAAAAAGAATGTTACTATTTTCTTTTTAATTTGTTCAAAAAGAATGATTCTTTTTTTTTGCAACAATTTAACTTTAACTTTCCACGTGACATGATTAAAATCACAAGATTAAAGGGCACTTTGGTACATTTGACATAACTTTAATTTTGAATAACAAAATTAAAATTCTTTTTTTTTCTTAAACTCTGTTACAAGTCAAACTAGGTCATCTTTTTTAAAATAAAGAGAATATAATTTTGAATTATATTAAATAGAGCTATTTGAATCCAATATATCATTCACTCCATAGATCTTTTATTTATTGGAATGAATTTCTTATTGCTCTAAAATAAGATAGCATGTCAACTACAATTTCTAAAGAATCTAAATTTGACTAAGCATAAATTCAATCAAAAATTAAAAATTAGCATATCTTCAAAAGCTATTTAATTTATGCAAATTTCAAAGAAGATGGCTCTTTGTTAGCCGACAGAGACATTTAAATGGCCAAAAAAGAGTTCTGAAACTTTGGAACTCTGCTCATATGGTAGGTCTAGTTTGTCTCAAACATTTAAACTTCACATGTCATAGTAGGGCCAAAGGTTTTAACCCATACAACTATATCATATAGATATCATTGAGGTTGATTATTTTGTTTAATTGGTACTTTTTCTGTTTCTAATTATTTATTCATATTTTTTTTAATTATTTCTAATTACTTGTTCATTTTAATAAATTAAGAATGGAAAAAAAAATTGCTCATTATACCCTTAATTAATTACTTTAAAAATAATAGGACAATTTTTAATCTATCAACTTTGTAATTAATAGAGTTAAAATGGTAAACTCACTATATATCAATTATTGCTTTTTAATAGGTGTGACAATTTAAAAATGAACAAATAATTAGGGAAAGAGGAAGTATTAAATCAGTATTGGTATCATTAAGGTCTCTAGTTAAGAAATTACTCGTTTGTGAATGATATTTAGGAGCGGCTCAAGCATATTAGTGGCCTAAAAGAAATATTAAACGGGCCTTAAACTTGAATCGTCAATAACTTTTATAAAATTGATTTCTTCTAGTTTTCAATTGATAATATCACCATTCTTATTTTAAATTATTTTTTATGAGATATAGTACTTCAAATATGTCTAATTTCTTCTAATAATTCCTTCAATTTTCATGAAAAGATTACTTTTTCTACAAACAGTATTCAAAATTTGTTAAAATATAACTTATAACCTATTATTATTTAAAATGAGCCCCCTTAAATTTGGGGGCTAAAGACACATGTCTTTTTTTTAAACACTGTCGAGTCACCCCCTAATGATGCTATAAGAGTATATGTCTATCATTAAGGTCTCTTGTTTAGAAATTATTCATTAGTCAATGATACTTAGAATGTATATATATTCTTATAGTATCATTGACTAATGATTAATTTTTAAAGAGAAAAGACATAAAGTCATCACTGATCTTGTCTCGAATTTGCAAAAAGACACCTTAATTTTGTAACTATCTTATTACCCCACTAAACAATTTTGAAAATATATTATTATGCCATTTTTCGATCAACCCCAAGTTTTAAGAAGCAAGTGTGTTCACACACCAATCATTATATGACACATGTTAATTTAATTTAAAATGTATTTTTTTTATTTTGAGTTTTCCTTATCTCTTTTTTAACTTTATTTCTCTCTATCTCTTACTTTTTGACTTTTAAAATTTCAGTTCATCTCCCTCCTCTCACTTTCAAATGATTCATTCCTCCATTATCCTTTTCTTTCTTCACCTCCTACACCCCATGTCAAATTGAGCCCTACTCCAATTTTTTTTTATTTTCTTTTTCTTCTTCTGGTCAAATTCTTTATAGAATTTTTATTACTTTTTAGACTTTATTGAATTATTGATAGCAAAATTAATTATTTTTCTAAGAAAATTTAGAAGGTATCATAAACTACTCATTTTCATATAAATTCAAAATTAGAAATGATAATATTAAAAGAATCAATTAATTCGCAAAAATTGAAAGAACTTAATTGAAATCGGATAAAAAAGCTATATGATATTGTTTGATCATCATGAAATATAATGTGTTTATTAAATTGTTCGAAATTTAAAAAAATATTTAGATGAAATTTTAAAATGAAAGAGAGTAATATTCATAGTAATAAAAAAGAGAGGTGAAGTTGTGGTAAGAATAATGACATTGAAACTAAGAGCTTTAATGGATGGAGATGAGAATGGATTTTTGAAGAAGAAAGAAGAAAGAAGAAAGAAGAAAGAGAAAGAAAAAATAAAAAGGAAAAAAAGTTAAAATAACAAGAAAAATAAGAAAATATATTTTATAATAAAGTACTTATAAAAAATAAAATTATATTATTTATTATAGGTTGCTCACTCTCTTTGAGAGAGTGCACACCACTCTATGTCAAGTACAAAAAATAATATAATTATATCTATTCAAAATTGTTTATTGGAGTAATAAGACTGTTGCAAAGTTAAAATGTCTTTTTGAAAATTCGACATAACTTAAGTGTTGACTTTATGCCTTTTCTCATTTCTAAACAAGAAACTTTAATGATACCAATATATATATACTAATTTAATATCAACTAAATTATCGGTCTTAATGATATCAATATAGCATATGATACTTATTTAGTATCAATTAAGTAAAATTAGTTAAAAATTATATAATATAATTATTTAGTGGATATAAATATGGAAAGATATATATTTGTAACTATTTTACCTTTGTGGGAGATTTACTTAATTTCCCCATATAAATTTTCATCCTAAGAAGGAAAGTTACATGCTAACATTGTTGGAACTCTATTTTATAAAATATTTTTCATATTTGTTATGGTATGTACATTCAATATTGAGGAATACCTTTACAGTAATTAATATTGAATTTATAAAAAAAGCCTAAAATATCTTTAAAGTCTTAAATTTATGATTTAAGGTAAAGAAGTAGCATTTTTTGAATTAATTCATGAACTTTTAAATATTATTTTATAAATATTTATTATTTATTTTAAATATTAAACTTTAATATATCTTTTTAAAAAAGCTATTTATTAAGTAACATCACATAATTGAGACGGATGAATAATTAAGATGAACATAGTCAAACTTTTAAGTTTATCGGTAATTTTTATTTGGACACTTGAATTAAAATTTTGATTAAGGACTTGAATGTATGATAATGTACTTCTATAGATATTTTCGCATCAAATTTTTATAAACACTCATTTGTAGTAGCTTTCGTGTTGTGCATTAGTAATAGAGCGAGTTTATTAATTGGATGTGATTTAATTAGTAATGGGTAGTTAAATTATAACAAATAGTTAAACGTCGTGTATAAAAAAAATATTTAAATTTAAAATCATTAAATAAGTGGTTAATTGTGAATCCAATAGGTGGATGAGAAAAGTATTTTGAAGCCAATAGGTGGATGGAGAGTAATTTTATATCATTTCTAATATTTCAAAGATATTTTAGGCCCTTTAATTTTTCATTGAATTTATTGATTAAGTTAATATAAACTAGTTTAGAGATAGAGAACTAACATTCACATAAGTCAATAAGCGTTAACTACTTCAAATTAAAATAAAAAATAAAAAATCTACTAATCAGTCACAACTAATGATCAGTAAGATGTTAACTTAAAGAAGATTAGTCAGTAGTAGTCGAGAAGATACTTTGCATAAGAGCAAAATGTTCAATAACAAGTTGCTAATAATTACTTATATGTTTCGATTTGTTTTTCTAGTCTGATAAAAAATAGAGTTAAAAGAAAATAAAAAAGGAACTAAAATTTTTGAATCTTGTATATCTGAACTATACTATCTGTTAATCTTATAATTTTAAAAATATCAGTTAAAATTAATACTTTACCTTGTCCCAGCCAAATTCATTCCAGACAAGAGACATATTATGTGATATTTGAAAAGGTCCATTTTCATAAAACAAAGCCAATTCACTGCTACAACCTGGCCCTCCTGTTAGCCACATCACTACTGGATCATTCTTTGTTACTCCTTGATTCAAAGAAAAAATAAAACATCCTATACAAAACAAAATAAAAAATAGTAATTTTTCATTAATTAATTAAAATCATTATAATATGAAAAGAATAAGAACAAAACAATCTATACTAAAATACATTTTCATTATGATACAATTCAGATTTCAAGATAATCAGCCAGGTTTTGAAATAAAATTTTCATTTTTAGAAACCATTTAAAAAGTAATGTAAGTTACAATAATTATTTAAAAGAAATATAAATAAACTATAGTTAAAAAAAAGAACTAATTTGAATTTCGATCGAAATCTATAAAGTGTAACATAAATTAAGTCACAAGAATTAATAATCAAAATATTTAAAAAAAATATAAATAAACTACAATTGAAAAAGAACTAATTTGAATCTCGATTAAAATTTAAAAGGTATCACATAAATTAATATTGATAGACAAAAAGGACTGGATTTCTCAGTTGACAACTGATACTTATCATCATCTCATAAAAAGTCACATTTCTTTTTTCATAACAATTTTCTTCTATAAAAAATAATAATTATTCGAGATAAACAATAAATTTCTACAAGTGATCATTTAAGATATTAACTCGAGATAAGAAATATAACCTTGCAGCTTTAGTATGCAGAAGATGATAATATCCAGCATGATGAGCTAAGTCTTGAACAGTAGCACCAGAATGACCAAGATAAGATAAAATCAACTTCTTTTCAAATAGTCTTTGTTGATCAACTATTTGATCTTTTGAAGAAACAATAATATTTATGTCATGTTTAGGGAATAAATTAAGTTGACTAATGAATTTTTCAGCCATTGTTTTCATAGGATCATGGGAATCCAATAAATTTTTTGATGAGTATGAAAGAACATGAGAAAGAGAACAAATAGTAAGGAAAAGAAGAGAGAATATTGAAGAAGCCATTTTTAATTTTACCCCTTAAGATTCGAATGAAGAGTATTATGAGTCTTATTATAAGCGCAGGATTTATTGACCATAGAGAAAATATTTTTTTGGCAGTTTATGTGATGATTGTATTAAGTTTTGTTTCTTTATAAGAAAGTTTTATTTTTATTTGAACAAGATTTGAATTATATCTGAAATCTCATGAAATTATATTTAGTTAGGACTTAATTACTGTATAAACTATTTTAAAATAGAATAATACATCATAAATGTTGATGAGGAATATAGAGTGTGCACACTCATGCCCATTTTTAATTGGTGATTTTATAGATACTCATAATTATTGACCTTAAAACTTATATAGGTTTATAATTTTCAAAATTCTTATTTGTGAAATATTTATTTCCCTCCTCATTTTATTTTATTTTTCTCTTTCATCAATTTGATTGGTAAATAAATTTAATTAAATAAATGAATTTAGTGATATATAAATGACAAAATAGAAATCGACTTAAAATAATAATAAATTCTATATTGGTGAGAATAATCATCATTATACGAGATATGAATAATTTAAAAAGTAATGATATGAATAATAAATTATGTTACATATAAAATAAATAATAAGTGAATATAAATGTGGAGTTGATGCTAATTGAACTTTATATAAAACATAAAATTGACATGGTATAAAATTGTAATTTAAATTATTCCAAGTAATTTCATAATCTTTGATATCACTTGTCCCGAACTTTAATCAGAATGCAAATAGTAGCTGAGAAAAATGTATATCGATTACATTCTAAGGAACTTGTCAAACCAATTGCTAGCTTCCTTTACCATCAATGGAGTCATTTGATGCTCAATACCAGCTTGAACTGTCAGCTGAAATGTTACAAAGAACAAAAATTTCAAAAAATAGCGTGAAAACTGGAAACAAACTTATATGTACAAACACTAACGTTTTAACTTCTTGCGACTTTCACTATCTTGAATAACTTTGTACCTTGAAATTAAGTGGACAGTCAGCATCTGCACAAACTTCCTGGGCTGTTGACGTTGGAATATCCAGGCCAGCAATTGGACAACGCGGATCTTCCTCTCCTACATATCACAAATGTAGAGTTATCTTCCAGCTATTACCACAAATTTGAAATGGTAAATACTTGATAATTTATGTGTACTAAATGGTGATGGCATGAAGTATAACAAATCATATGAATGGATAGATCGTACCATTTAAAATCAGCAAAGGGCGTGGGGCAATGACTGGGACGGTGTATGGTGAATCAAATTGAGAAGCCAAACCTGGAGCAATTCTGTCCCAGACCTGGTCATGTATTCTAATTAACGTCAAATAGAAATATTTGGTTGATGAATATTATCATTAGAAGTTAACAACTTCTTGTGCTACATTTTGGGAACTGATAACTATAACAAAATGATCAAGTCGCTTGCTCGACATGCAAATATGCAAGAAAGGGTACTAAGAAGGACGAAATCCTGACCTTCTCAACCACTTCTTTGTCAATTTCATTCTTGCCTAAATCGGAACGTGCTTCTGAAAGGACAAACAAATGATATCTCCGGTATGTTAAGACCCACATATAGAACACTAATAAGAAGCTGATAAAGCCAATTAAAAGTTAAACTAGTTTATGCCACCTTCAAACACATCTTTGATACTGTCAACTCTTGCCTGCCATCGATCATGCTCAATAGCCCACCGAAATCCCTGCAACCTTATCACAAGATCTCCATAATAGATCTCCTATTGATATATCCGCAAATATTTCCTCATCTTCACACAACCTAATACTCAAGTAAGGGTCACCTGAACTCCGATTATAGGAACAACCACTGAAAAACGAGTGTCGGCAAATGCAGCAAACCATGCATGCATACCTGCAACACAGAACATATATGAACTCCACATGTTTAAGAAACAGTTAGATATTGCATGTAAATTGTCAAGTGACTCGCCTAACCTCCAAGTGATTCACCAGTAATTCCTATCCTTGACGAGTCAATATCTTCCCTCTCTGTTAGATAATCCGCTAGTTTTATCAAGTCCCACACCTTCAAAATTTGCAGAGAATTATTATCCTCAGAGGCTAGACAGATATTAGATAATAAGCCCTGTAGTTTGACACTGAACACTGTACTTTGTCAACAACAAATTTCTATTTCCTTACCGTATCATATATGAACGGCATTGTATCACCTTTTTTCCATGACGATATAAGGGCCTGTATTGTAGAAAAAGCAGCAAGGATAATCAACTCAATCAGATAATAGCATTTAACCGAAAGAAAATAGAATGCAAGTTCAGTTCCTGATTTCTCCTCCTTAATAAAAAGTCAATAATAACAGGGTATCAAGTACTCTCCGACATTGTTTATACTCCGAATAAGCGAAGTACTTGTACAGGCGCAACAAAATGGATCCTTCAAAACAAAAAGGCCAAAGATTTTTCTACTAAATGCAGAACAATTGTACATACTACATATAGGACAGTGCACAAATAGCCTATTAGACCTGAGTGTACTTTTTTCTTCTGAGAAGATAACCAAGAGAAGAACAGAAGCAAAGAGCAAATGCACCTGTTCTTACATCACGATATGTTGTCGTATTGGTGGCACGTTCTCCATGGTATCGAGAATCAATTGCTACAGCTATGTATCCCCTTGAAGCATATGCCTGAATCCAAAAAAGAAAATATCAAAATTGTACATACAATTGTCACTCATTTCTTCTGCTCGATGGTAATATGGGGAGTACTTTTGAGAAAACAGAATATCACCTGAAGCAATGGCCGTAACCACTCTTTACATTTGTTTGTACTATGCAGGAAGACAATAGCTGGCCTCTTTTTCTTAGTGGCTTCCTTCATGCTCAATACCAAGACAGGCAACCGTCCTTGCTCTCCTTCCTGGAAACAGTGAGTTCATGTGCAATACTTATAGATGAGACATTGAGAACATTACTTCTGAAAAATGAGCATTCCCACATAAATCTTCATTCAATTCATCTGATTCTTCATGTAACAAAAGAATTATAATTGACACAGCCACTTCATTTGACTGCTTATGCTCAGTCGTTTTTAATTATCGCTGAACCTTTGGCACTCTTATTTACTGTTCAAACACCATTGAGGCACTCCAGTCCAAATAAGTGAAATGAATAGTGAGGATTCAAATAACCGACCATAATTGGACATATGCTTAGGTGATCGCACCTTTTTGTTGAGGTTACGGTTCCATACATATATGCTCCACACAATTTCACTATTAGTTATCATACTCATCTCTGCTACCATTTTTTCATTTACAGACTACTTTGCCAGAAACAACTTCTCTACCTTCAAGTTTAAGAGGTAGTGGTAAGGCCTATGTACACTCTACCCTCCCCTCTACTCTCCCCAGATCCCACTTTGTGGGATTTCACTGGGTATGTTGTTGTAGTTGCTTAAATCATAGTCATTTTTGTTTTATAGAGAAAATCCAGTTGACACAATAGTTATTCTCTTTAGACTTCATACATAAGAGAAGTGAAAACTTCAAGCAAAAAAGCTGGTAAAAAAGTTCTATCCCAATTCCCAACTAATATGATTAAGGGATCAAAGCATAGTATTCTATCTCTCGGTAATACTTTTTTTCCTACACATTAGGGGAGGGAGGAAAGGGGAACACTGAATATTTCTACTTTCACTAACACTTATGATGGGGAAAAAAGGCACAATTAAAATTTATCCTAAAGTCTTTTACCTTTGTAGAAACTATTTGCATTTAAGAAATCATAAGAAGGAATGAAAAAATAGAAACCATATAACCTCTGTGGTCAAGTAGAAATTTTGCTCCTGAATAAGTTCCTTCATATTGGGAATATCTTCTTTAGGGCAAGATGACATTACCTGTATTAAAAAATATCATCTGTAAAAATAACGGGAAGTAGGTGCAGAAACAAAAATATCAAGCTTGTGAAGGCGTTGTATGACCTCACTGAATATTGGCTTTGGAAATTCCTGATATAATGGATCATTCACAGGTTTCCCAGGTATCACACAGAGTGGAACTGGAATGAATTACATATAGGAAAATAACAACTTCTTTGATTAGTCTCAGGGCAGTAAGAAAAGAATCCACCAAGTCTAGTAAATGAGGAAAAACACAAAACTGATCTCAACAATCGACGTGTGTAGTTGAAACAAGAAAATCCGGTAGCAGAGTGATATTGTTGCGTTAAGTGGCTACAGGTCTTCAGACTATGTAACTATGGAAATATTCTAAGTTGTTTGGACTCTCCAAACATGTTGTCATACCGTGTCAGATACTCCACAAATGCACTACTTTTGGAGGATCCGACCCACACCTGATGGCATTTCTGAAGAGTCGGAGCATCATAGAGAATGAATGGAAGAAACACTTGCAACACGACACATAAAGCCCAACTTTTACTTTATCTATGTCCTCAATCTAGTTCCTAAGTTCCAATAATAGTGAGAATATTGTGTTAATACTATAGCGAAATTCCCCATCAACTACCTGAGCAGATGAAAAAGTAAAGCACCATTTGACCTCCCCTACTTTGTCAATTACAGCCGTCTCATCTATTCTATTCTCGAAAGTGCAAAGACAGATGGTCCTTTTTTTGAACTGTCTTGTTTTCAGGCCTCCACGGCAGTCGTCCATGAAAAATTTATACAAGTACTTTTTCTAATTTCATTTTTGAAAAGTTGAAACTTAAAGAGAAGTATCCCAAGTTTGATACAATCCATGCCGATTTTTTTTTTTAAAAAAAAAGAAAAGTGCAAAAGGTGGAAAGTCAATATATTTTGACTAATTGCCAAAGAAAAGTGAAACAGATGCTCCCTAGTTTTCAATTTGGTTTGTCTCACCTTCTGTTTAAGTCCATTTCAATACAATTTTTTTCGAGTAACTCTTTAATTTTAATTTTCCTCATGTCATTTTTAAGACCATAAAACTTGATGACATTTTGGTACATTTTATGTTTCTTTACTTCAAGTCATTTTTCTTAAATTTTGTGTCATATATATTGGTAATGAAACCTTCATCTTAAAGGTCTTAAGCTAAGCTACATAAGCAATATGTTGATTCTTTTGTTCAATAACATTCTAGTATCGCCCTTTGTAACAATCAAGACAGGTAAGTTCATCCGTCTATACAGTTGTAGAAGATTCAGCAGCTACCACCCCACATCTTCAGGTAGAACCCCAAGTTGAGGAGTTACTCGGAATGCTGCCAATATATAAGTATCCTTCATTTGCTACTTAGTAGTATAGTAAGTTAATTTTGTGCAAGTCAAAATGTACAAACAAATTGAATTTGAGTGACTAATATAAAGGCGCTAGCAACTCCGAAAATACTTTGATGCTTTCATTACTCAGAAAAAAAAAACAGATAGAAGAGATAGCATAGGTCATTCTCATAAAGACAAATAAATTAGAAAGTGTTTTTGTATTTTCCAATTGTAATTTGTAATCTATAACAGAAAGCAATATATAAGGAAAAAAATGACCTTGTGGAGTACGACGGGTGTGAAGGAGGTGAAGAAACTGAGAGCGGAGTTTGTCGGCATCAATTGCCATTATTTTGTTCATAATTTTTGAAACTCTGCCGTATGGCTGGACAAACTGCATCTGCAATATGGATCCCACGCCTCTCACCAACATTGCTGCGCCCCTCATGTATATGGATAAGAAGAGACACCAGGAACTTGGTTTGGCTTTAATAAACAAACAAAAAAAAAATATCACTCCTCCCTCAGATAAAAAATCACTTTTCTTGATTTTAGTCTTTTTAAGTATTTTAAAAAATTATCAAGTTCGTTGTCCATTTTCTTATACAAATAACTTAGATTTATATTAACAGAACTCATGCCTCGAGAAATTTAATTCTTACCAATTTTATTGTTGTTTCTCTCTCTTTCTTCACTATTTTTTTTTTCAATGCGAAGAACCTTAACCTCAACGATTTAAAATAAAATTCACAAGGTAAGAAAATATAAGTAATAATTTTATCCAACAGAAGATAAAAAATGAAGCATATTATTGCTAATAATGACTTGAATATGCTAAATTTTATTACAAAAAGAAAAAAATATTACCCGTTAAATCCAAAGTTTGTCCTCCGACGACTTCATTGAACAAAATTTGTTTAATTATTCAGAAATTGAAATTTATAAAATGGTATTATTTGCAATTTTTCATTTTTTATTTTAAATAGATCAATTTTATTATTCTATTCGTCTTATTTTGGGTAAAGAGATTTGAGTAAATTATTAACATATTCAAGTGCAGACTCAAACAGTTAACAACAACTATATGCTTAATTTTATCCTCCATTAAATAAAATTAGGATTTTTTTCTCATTAAATTTATTTTAAATCGTTGACGTTATTTTTTTCCATAAAAATAGATTGAAGAAAAAAGTGTCGGATAGATAAACAACTTAGAAGTGGGTTAAAGATTTAATTGCATGAAGAATTCCGTTAATATAAATCTAAACTATTTGTATTTAAAGAAATGGACAAAGACCAAGCCTAACAAGTTTTTAAATACTTGAAAAACTAAAATCGGTGTGTATAGTTAAGGGTTAAAATCGGTAAGTGTATAGTTAAAGAGCTAAAATCGATATGTATAGTTAAAGAACCAAAGTTGATAAGTTTCTTAATAGTTTAAGGACTAAATCTATTAAGTGTATAGTCAAGGAACCATTTTTAACCTAATTCTATAATTAAGTGACTATTTATGTTATCTTCTCTTATTTGGTACTAGATTGGCAGCAAGGGCTCAATATGTTTGATTTTAATTATTCTTTTTACAAGATAATTCGATTTTTGATAAAAATAATCTCATATTATTTGAGTAATATGTATAGTACAAAACAAAAAAACCATAAAAAGGGGGAGATTTAGTTAAAAAGAAAAGGTGTTAATTTCAAACCTTGCAAATTTATTTAGCATCCTTGAACATGGTGTCAATCACATCCTTGTAGTATTTAACAATTGTGGTCTTTTCATCTTAAGTATTGGAGTCAGGAGGTCATGTTTCATGTCAAGTGGAACTAGATCAAGTTGTAGAGCCTTTTCATGAACTCAAATCCCTTCCTACTTCTTTTCTCTTTCAACTTTAGTAAGTTCTCCTAGCATGTGCTCTTTCACCTCTTAATTTTACATAAGTAATTAAAATCCCCAGAGAGGCCCATTTTTCAACCTGTTTGTTACTTGGATTAACAAGAAGGAAATACCTATAGCTGTTCCTATATATCCATATCGAGTCAATAACATGATTATTGCAAGACATATTCCCCAAATTTTTTAATGCAACATATTCTCCTTACGATAGCTTGAAAATATTCTTCATGCGATCAATTATCTTCAAGCTACCATTTGATTACAACTCACCAATATCCCATGTATAGAATCAACCATCCATCAATCTTTGACTTCTTTTGTAAGATCTTCACGCTTGTAGTAACAAAATAGAGTAAACAGATTTCTCCACGTGGTGTGCTTGAAGAGCATCATATTTCATTTCAGGAATAGCTACACCAAGCACACATTCATACTAGGCAATGCAGGACCAGCCGCACCGAGTATATGAAATTGGTTGGGTAGCGACACAAATGTATCAACACATGTTTCAGTAAGACCATATCCTTGAAGAATATGAGCACATGCTACAACTCGCAGAAACACTTCTACATGAGATGAGAGCATGGCGGACCCACATGCACCTGATAATTTTTTTTTAAAATCAAATATATATGTATAGATAGTTATTAAAACGATAATATATATAATTGTGCATCCTAAGAACAAAAAGTTGTTGCAGGTGCACTTCAAAGTCTCCTCTTTGAAGCGCCAGCGCCCGAGATCGAATCTCGCCGAAGGTAAGCTTTATTTTACTTTAAATTCTATTTTTTCTCTTTTAAAAATAACTTTTGTCCTGTTCCTTTCTTAATTGATCTTTTAAAAATAACTTTTGTCCCGTTCCTTTCTTAATTGAATTTAAAAACAAATAAAAGTCCCAATACAATTCTAAACGAAATATAAGACTAACTTTTCCTAACACAATTGTAAACAAGATAAAGACTTCTATAAATCTATGGTTACAAGTATTCTTCACTGTATAATTAAAGTCCTACTGTAATGACCTGTTAGTCGTTTTGAGCAGTAGAGTTTATTTTCTGGTAATAACTGTCTGAGTCGACGGACCCCACGACGGACCGTCGAGGGGGTCTCGTTCCAAAACACTTAGATTCTGGAAATTTGGGTACTAAGAACAACTCTCTGAACTTCGCGACGACATGGAAGGACGGACCGTCGTAGGCACGATGGACCGTCACAGAGTCTTAAACAAAATCGACTCTCTGAACTTTGTGACGAAAGCAGCAGGACGGACCGTCGCAGGCACGACGGGCCGTCACAGGCTGCGTAACCCTGACTGGGTCGGATTTCTGTTAAATGTTTTAAGGGGCGTTTTGGACTATTCCTGCTTATAATTAAAAAGTTAGTGGTTGAATGTTAATAATTCAATTACTTGGGGGTTAAAGGAGATAACCTTGAATTAATTAGTGGGTTACTTTGGTCATCTTTTATACTTAATTATATGGTAATTAGGGTAAAAGAAAAAGAGTTGAATAAGGAAAAATTAGAAAAAGAGAAAGAGAGGGAGAACGATCGAGAGAAGAGAGAAACGAAGAGGAAAGCAAAGGTTTTGGGGGATAGCTTGCTTGATCGCGAATTCTTCGGTGGAGGTAGGTTATGGTTTATCGTTTTGGGTCGTGACACCTACTCCTCTTATTTCACATAAACTGGTAAGTTCTTTAAAAGCGTATTTTTTGTGAGATTTGTTGTTGATTCTTGTGATTTGAAATGGATAGATTTTTGACGAAACATATTTCTTCTCAACCAAGTTCTAGTTTTAAAGACAATTCTTCACATTTTATAGATAATTTTAATTTGCAATCACTTAAATCGGATCCTCGAGAAAGGATTCTTGATAAAAAGTTGATTGTTGTTGTTGTTCTTTTTTAATTAGAATGTTCAATATTGCTTAAAGTGAAATAAAACAATAAAATTCACTATTAAAATTTATTGGACCCTCAAAATTTTCAAAGGCCTAATCAGGGTGCTCTACTACCTTACTCATAAGTCACTCCTATTGGGTTTTAAAAAGGTGTGAATGAAAAATGAAGAGTTGCGACTTTTATGAAGAGTTGTGACTTTTATGAAATGTTACGACTTTTATGAAAAGTTGCAACTTTTATGAAAAGTTGTGACTTTTATGGAAAGTTGTGACTTTTATGAAAGGTGAAGACCTTTCTGAAAGTTCCGGTAAGACACAATAAGAATATTTTTGCACTATCCTTTGTTTTCTATAAATTGAGGAATTTCCTCTCATTTTAATATAGAATTCATGAACTTCTTCTTCAACTACTAAATCTAGTATTCTAAGTGTACTTTACTGCCGTTGAGTGGTTCACTGACATATCTATACTCTGGTGATTGAGATCATTTTACCCTGGGAGGTCATATTCTAAATCAAACCTCGGATACTAGAGGGGAATAATTTCCTTAAGGGGACACCGTGAGTTCACTGGACTTAATCTTTTTCCTATTAAAAATTTTTCAGATTCTGGTACGTATTTTACAAATTTTAGATTTGTGAATTAATTTCAGGTTTTCTATTCTTTTGTTTTTCACTGGTTCATTAAACTTGGTAACTTCGTGTTTATGCAAAGTTTGTTGGAATCAATAAGATTCTTTAGACACATATTAACAACAATTCTTCTTTAAGAAAAATATTTCGTATATTTTTTAAATATGTTTCTGATTCTAGTTTCGCTATTAGCTTTAATTTTCTAGTTGTGAAATGTTCTTTAACTTTGTTGACTCACAAAGATGTTCAAAGTTTTGTTCTATGTATGTTTGAAATACAAGATGAACAACAATCTTAAGGAAATTAATATACTGTTAGTATTTTTTGTATTCTACTGATTGAGAGAATCTGATCATGGAAGTAGAAGATAAATGCATTACTTCTCCATAGTTCGTTGCCTTGTTTAGCAAGGTCGAAGTGAGAATGTAACAAATTTTTTTTATGGTATTCCGTTTAAAAATTACCAGATAACCTTCTTATTAAATTATCTAAGGAGGAAAATAGTTTCTAAAAGTTATCATCTTTGATTATTTTTTATTATGTGTATCTTTGGAAAAAGATTTGCAAACCATATGTTGTGGAATGAATTTTACTTCACAAATATTGTTGCTTTTAAAATTCTTTAGTTTGAAAAATGAGAGATGCATATTTTTTGTTTCATAAAGTAGTATGACAAAATGCTATAGTTGGAAGACTATTTGATAAGAAAAACATTTCTATGTGATAAAGAATATGTGTTATTCTGTTTGGAGAAAAAAAATAGACTTTTGTAGTTTTGTACTCCATGAGAAATGTTAGTGTGTCTGATTTTCGTAGACTAAAAACTTTTGTGGTTTTATACTCTGGATAAATTGGATTATGCAATTGGTTTTAAAAAAATGAAAACTTCACAAAATAAGTCAGTGTTGTACTTTTGATTTTCTATAAACTTCAATGTAATATAGAAATAAATTGTACAATTTTTTTGTCCTTATTGTTAGTATTAAAAATACTAAGTGGTATGTCTATTTATGATAGAGGAAAAATATCAGTGACTTAGAATTTGTGATTTTGTGTCTCTATGCAATGAACATTGACATTGTGTAAACATTGTCAAAGAAAATTGCAGCACTATAATTATTTCGTAGAATAATGTTTCCAACATAAAGTATGTGGAAAAACTATTTTCAAATACTTGAAAAATATTTTTGAGATCACATTTGAAATGTGGAGGTTATTTGCTTATGATTAGACTTGGTGTCTAATTTAATTTTGAAGCAAAAAATATGAAATTCAATGATACTTTTGTATTATGTTATACCCACAAAATTTTGGAATATATTTGGTATTGTGGTTGTTGAGTTTTCTCGATTACTAGTATATAGTGTGACTAGTATGAAACATCCAAATTATATATATATATATATATATATATATATATATATATATATATATTTGTTCAAAATTATTGTGTTCTTTTATGGGAAAAAAATCACTTAAAATGTTGTGATTTTTCATGAAAAGATATGTCCATTATAATAAAAGTATTTGCACACACATGAATATTTGTGAAAAGTCATTTGTTATGTTTTTGTAAAAATAACATTTGGACTATGTTGTCTTTATTGAACCCGATGAAACTTTGTTAATGGATAGTTCTATAACAATCATATTGAAAGTTATGGAAATGACCTTCTGAAAAGGACATTTGACAATCTAAACAATGTTTATATCACACAAAATTGTAAGAAATAGGAACAAAATATTAGTGAGAAAAAAGCTACCTCGAGAAGAGCTTTTCAAACTCAATGTTTTTATTTTTTCTTACTTGCTTGAGTCAATGTTTGTGACATGAACACTTGGGGCATGTCAATTACAAAACCTTGTAAAGAAAACTAATCAACTTAGGAGTTTTGCCTAACTTTGAGTGCAATAAATAAAAATATCAAGTTTTTGTGGAATCTAATTATGTTGAACATTCTTATAAATCTGTTGAAAGAAATTCTAATCCCTTAGAATTGATTTACACTCACCATTTCATGGTGAGAAAAAGTATTTGTTACTTTTATTGAGAATTGCATTATAAATGACTATGTTTATTTGTTGAATGGTAAGGATGAAACAATAGAAATATCTAGACAATGTAATATCGAAGTTGAAAATCAGTGTGAAAAAATATAAGAAGTGATAAGAATGGAGCGTATAAATCTCATTGTGTAGAAATATGTTTGGAAAGTGGAATATCCATCAAATTACTACCATATTCACCTCAATCTAATGAAAAACCGAACGCTGAAAGAGATGATGGATTCATTATTTATAAGTTCGGGTTTACACAAAACTTGTGTGGAGGAACTTTCCTTACTGCAAAAGGGAACAACAAAAAGTTTTGTCTTTTTAGAAAGAAAGCGATTTTGTTGATCAAAATACAATCTTTTCCATATGAGAAATGAAAACAAGGAAATCCAACTTGAAATATTTTTAAGTGTGGGGGTATCTAGTCAAAGTCCAAGTTCCTATTCCTAAAAGAATTAAAATAGGACCTATGAATGTGGACTGTAAAATTAGACTTGAGTAGTCTAGAGAAGGGTCTAAAAGGCCTAGTAAATAAAAAGGATAATGTACTTAATAAAGAGATTCAGAGGCTTAGTAAATGTTAAAATGAGAAACGGAAAGCAAGGAAATCCAACTTGAAATATTTCAAAGTGTGGGGGTATCTAGTCAAAGTCCAAGTTCCTATTCCTAAAATAATTAAAATAGGACCTATGACTGTGGACTGCAAAATTAGACTTGAGTAGTCTAGAGAAGGGTCTAAAAGACCTAGTAAATAAAAAGGATAATGTACTTAATAAAGAGATTCAGAGGCTTAGTAAATGTTAAAGGACATTTACTTCCTTCGAATATGATTTTGTAACATTTTCTGTGTCTTCTGTAGACTCATTCTCTGGAAAGATGGTGTCAATAAACAATATTGAAAGTTAATTGATCTTCTTCAAGAAAATAAAGCTTTGGGTTCAAAGTGAATCTTTAGAAGGAAAATAACAGTTGATGAAACTGTTGCAAAATATAAAGCAAGACTTTGTGTCAAAGACTTTATAAAAAAAACCAACGTTTTGATCTTGTCAGTATATATATACTCATTAGTAATTAGAATTACATCCATTCGGATGCAAAGATTATTAGTGTGGTATATGACCTCCAAATTCATCAAATGAATGTGAAAAGAACTTTGTTAAATGTAGAATTGGAGGAAGAAATTGACATGAAACAACCTGAGGGTTTTAGTGGTTCATGGTAAATGAAAGAAAGTGTGTGAACTTGTTAAGTTACATTATGGAAGCACCCAAACAAAGAAATAATTTGATCAAACCATGTCGACAAATGGATTGAAGAATGATGAAAGTGAGAAATTTGTTTACATTAAAATCATAAGGTCATTGTTTGTTTGTATATTGGTGATATGTTGATCCTCAATAGAGACACTAATGACATAAAGGCTACTAAACATATGCTATAAAGCAAGTGGTATGAAAATTATTGGAGTTGCTAATGCGATCTTAGATATAAGGATTCGTAGAACTCTATAATGTTTAGCATTTTCACGGTCTCATTGCATTGAAAAAGTACTTAACTAGTTCAAATATTTGGATGTCAATATTGTCAAGTCTCCAATAAATGTGAGCTTTGCATTTCAATAGAGTGAAAATAAAAGTGACTCACAATTTGGATTGTGCTAGAGTTTTGGAAAGCTTGATGTATATCATATAGTGTGTGCGATCTGATATAGTATTTGCTATTTTAAACTTAGTCGGTTCACAAGTGATCCCAAATAAATTCATTAGATGACAATAAATAGAGTTTTGGAGTATTTAAAATAATACTAAAAACTATGTCTTGCATTATAACAATATCCAACAATATTAAAAGATATAGTGATGCAAATTGAATCATCGGACGAATGAAGTTAAATTCACGAGTGGATATGTATTTACTATTGGTAGAGGATCAATCTCTTAAAATATTTCAAAAGAGACATGTATCGCTAGCTCTACAATGATCTTTGAGCTACGTGCTCTAGTTAAGGTCGGTGAATAAGTTGAAAGACTCCGAAATTTCTTGATAGATATTCTATTTTGGCCCAAACCATTGGCATTAGTATGCATACACTTTAACAGTCAAGATGCAATAGGTAGGGCATGGAGCATGACGTATAATGGAAAGTCTTGTCATATACGATATAGACATGATACCTTAGAAAACTACTCTCTAGTGGAATTATCAGAATTGACTATATAAAGTTAAAGGATAATGTGTCGGATCCACTTACAAAAAGGCCTAACTAAGAGGAAGTTAAAAGTCCATTAAGAGAATGAATTTACGGCTTAGGACAAGTCATCATGGCGGTAACTCTATCTAGCAGACTTGAGATCCCAAGAGCTAGATTCAAGGAGAGAAAAAAAGTTGTGAATGACGGTTCGGCATTGTCAACAAACTCAATCCATTCTCATGATGAAGACAATGCTACGGGAAAAGGATACAACATTAAGGCTTGTTAATGAGTTAATAAAGCTTAATGGTTTTAATGATTTGCTAAGTTTGATAGAGTTGACCAAATAGTGTATCTACGCGATAAGACAATTAGGAACCACTTATGTGAGTGTGAAGTGTAAGCCGCTTCAAAGAAGATGATTGTCAAAAGCCTATCTCTCTATACACTCATGAAACCAGGAGGTGTTCATGGCTAAAACGAACACAACCGTAAGAACCATAAATGGTAAAGGGTTAATTGTGTGACATATGATTGTCTAGGTATACACCAAAGTTCGATGGTTCAAAGATATCGCATCTACCGATTGACCGAGTATATCCGACATATGTTCACTACGGAAAGTCCAAGGGGAAACCTACTTATCCAGATGCAATTAATTCTTGCTTGTAAAGTACACATACTTGTCTGTTTCTTTGTCTTCGAGTCACTCCCCATTCATGCGGGGGATTATTGGGTTTTAAAAAGGTGTGAATGGAAAATGAAGAGTTGCGACTTTTATGAAGAGTTGTGACTTTTATGAAATGTTATGACTTTTATAAAAAGTTGTGACTTTTATGGAAAGTTGTGACTTTTATAAAAGGTGACGACCTTTCTGAAAGATCGTGACTTTTTCAAAGGTTTGTGACCTTTCCGGTAAGGCTCAATAAGAATATTTTCGCACTATCCTTTGTTTTCTATAAATTGAGGGATTTCCTCTCATTTTAATATAGAATTCATGGACTTCTTTTTCAACTTCTAAATCTAGTATTCTAAGTGTACTTTACTACCCTTGAGTGGTTCGTTGACACCCGAGTTTTTGGTATCTATACTCTGGTGATTGAGATCATTTTACCCTGGGAGGTCATATTCTAAATCAAACCTCGGATACTAGAGGGGAATAATTTCCTTAAGGGGACACTGTGAGTTCAGTGGACTTGATCTTTTTCCTATTAAAATTTTTTCAGATTCTGGTACGTGTTTTACAAATTTTAGATTTTTGAATTAATTTCAATATTGTTTATTTACACCATCTTTCCAAAAAATGAGTCTACAGAAGACACATGAAATGTTACAAAATCATATTCGTACGAAGTAAATGTCTTTTAACATTTACTAAGCCTATGAATCACTTTATTAAGTATATTATCCTTTTTATTTCCTAGGCCTTTTAGACCCTTCTCTAGACTACTCATGTCTAATTTTACAGTCCACAGTAATAGGTCCTATTTTAATTCTTTTGGCAGAGTTGACCAAATAGTGTATCTATGCGATAACACGGTTAGGAATCACCTATGTGAGTGTGAAGTGTAAGCTGCTTCATAGAAGATGATTGTCAAAAGCCCATCTCTCTATACACTCATGAAACTAGGAGGTGTTCATGGATAAAACGAACACAATTGTTAGAACCATAAACGGTAAAGGGTTAATTGTGTGACACATGGTTGTCTAGGTATACACCAAAGTTCGACAGTTCAAAGATATCACATCTACCGATTGACCGAGTATATCCGACATATGTTCACTACGGAAAGTCCAAGGGGAAACCTACTTATCCATATGCAATTAATTCTTGCTTGCAAAGTATACATACTTCTCCATTTCTTTGTCTTCGAGTCATTCCCCATTCATGCGGGAGATTATTGGGTTTTATAAAGGTGTGAATGGAAAATGAAGAGTTGCGACTTTTATGAAGAGTTGTGACTTTTATGAAATGTTACGACTTTTATGAAAAGTTGCGACTTTTATGAGAAAGTTGTGACTTTTATGAAAGGTGACGATCTTTCTGAAAGATTGTGACTTTTCCAAAGGTTTGTGACCTTTCCGGTAAGGCTCAATAATAACATTTTCGCACTATCTTTTGTTTTCTATAAATTGAGGGATTTCCTCTTATTTTAATATAGAATTCATGGACTTCTTCTTCAAATACTAAATCTAGTATTCTAAGTGTACTTTACTATCGTTGAGTGGTTCGCTGACACCCGAGTTTTTGGTAGCTATACTCTGGTGATTGAGATAATTTTACCTTGAGAGGTCATATTCTAAATCAAACCTCGGATACTAGAGGGGAATAATTTCCTTAAGGGGACACTGTGAGTTCAGTGGGCTTGATCTTTTTCTTATTAAAAATTTTCCAGATTCTGGTACGTGTTTTACAAATTTTAGATTTGTGAATTAATTGAGGTTTTCTATTCTTTTGTTCTTCACTGGTCCATTAAACTTGGTAACTTCATGTTTATGCAAAGTTTGTTGGAATCAGTAAGATTTTTTAGACACATATTAACAACAATTCTTCTTTAAGAAAAATATTTCGTATATTTTTTAAATCTGTTTCTGATTGTAGTTTCGCTACTAGCTTTAATTTTGTAGTTGTGAAAATGTTCTTAAACTTTGTTGTCTTACAAAGATGTTCAAAGTTTTGTTCTACGTATGTTTGAAATACAAGATGAACAACAACTCCTAGCCTTGCCCTTGAGCCACTCTTAGTGGTGCCCCCTATCTTCAAATTCTGGGTTCGCCGCCTCTGAATGAGAGGGGTGTTGCTCGCCTGCTTCATATAATATAAGGTGTACTTTTCCTCCTAGTCCATCTGTTACCTTACTGAAAATAACATGATATTTTTATATATTAGTATACAGAGGATATGACTTTAGTCTTTGAATGATATTGATTTACTTGTTCGAGATTCGTTTGGATCAAAATGGATAAACATAGATGAAACCAAAGTATTGATTTGTACTGAAGTTTAAATAGATATATAATAATAGCAAAAATCAAGTAATAGTCTATATATAATATGTGCACTTTTTTTTTTTAATTAGACCACCCATAAATCAAACCTTATATATAGTAGGTTTTCTCCTCTACTTTGATCTAGTCCAGTAATAGTCAATACTATCCTTCAATCAAAATATTTATCACAGGTCTAACCTAAATATCGTGTAGGTTATATCTTGTTATCTTGTTCACATTTTCGAGCCTTATAAGATCAATAAATTCAATGCGTAGATAACCATTATTTGTGAATTAGAAAACAACACAGATTTATTGCTTAGCAAGAGATCCAATATACAGGATGATACAAGCATACTTCTTTAGTTTCTTCTTGGACTTGATGTTGCTTGTAGAACCTCTCCAACTCTGCATTGAGATTCTGAGCACGGAAGAGAGTCGTAAAATTTAAACTACGAACCACAAGTTAAGTTGAACCTAAATTCTTAGGTTGTGATCTTCAAACTCTAAACACAAAAGATTAACTCTACCACACCAAATTTCCTCATTATTGTCTACTATGAGAAATATCAAAAATTGTAAATGCTGAAGTCACACTATTTTTATTCAGAGGAGAGCATGTCTTCTCTGGAGATCGTCTAAAGCTCCAAACTAATTCAAATAAGTCAATTTGGTCATTGAAAAGAACCTATCTTTTTAAAGAGATTCTAGTCTAGTAAATAAACACAAACATGGAAAATTATGAACTATATAGAATTGCTTATTTGGATAAATAAATGTCAAGTTATTCAAACCTTCTTCAAGACCAGTTAACATTTTAGGTACAACATTCACCAATCAAATACGCTATACTGATGTTGACTTTCTAAAATAAGAAAGAGGCAGGCTACCTCAAAATGTTGTTGCACGTGATCATTTGTTTCACATGTTATATTTTATGTACAACTTTCATCAACCAAATATGTCGTACTGATGCAGGCTTTTTTAAATAAGAAGGAGAAGAGGCTACCCCAAAATATAGTCGCACATAATTTGTTCCACAGGTTACATTCAAATCAAGTGCTTAGAAAATTCATGCACTACAAAAAAAAATTATAACTAAGCCACATCTGTCAAGATATTGCCTTAGTTTAATTGTTTAAGAAAGTTAAATGTATTTTGCAACTCAAACTGTCAAACAAGGATCAGGGGCGGCTCAAATCCGTTGGTGGTCTAAGACCAAAATCAAATTAGAGGCCTTAAAAAAAATTATAAATAATTTTATTTTAAATTTATTTTTCTAGCTTTTTAAGATGCAAAGTTGTCAATAATTTTTGTGTAGTTAATCTCTTATAATAATTCTTTTTCAATCGATATATAGCCAAACCACTTAATTTTCACATCCCAAAACCACATCCTAGAAGTTAGGGGCAATCTCGGATTGCAACCAGCGTACTTGACCTCTCGAAGGTCTTGTACAAGCCCTTACATATATCATTCATCGCATAGTGAAAGTAGTGCGGAAAATTAAAACTTTTCACAAAACATATCATAGTCTTTAAAAACTCTTTCATATAAAGTCATAGGAAATACTAAGTCTCAATCTCATCAAACTTAAGACACGAGAATACTTTTAGGACACGACCCATACTTCAAAATATAGAAATACTTAGCCTATTACAATACTTCAAATAGAAAAAAAAACATATATGCCCTCGAGTCAAATGAGGACATACTTCAACTTCTCTTGAATGAAGCTACGGTCCAAGTCTTCCTTCCAAAATGCTCCTCATCTACCAACAACTATAGACATAGATAAAAGCATGAATTAGTAAAACCACATGTACTGGCATAATGCATAAAAATCATGAAAACGGACATTTATTCGAAATATGCATCTTTTTATTTAAAAATCATATTATAATTATAAGAATAACATTTAACAACCTAGAAACACATAAGATAACATTTAAACCAAATATCGTAATTTTAGAGTCACTTTACGGTAACTCCCTTCACTGTTACAGTGAAGTCCCTTCACTGTACAATGAAGTCCCTTCACTGTACAATGAAGTGTCTTACCCTTTATTTAGAAACTTTCTTGCATGTAATTCTCTCACTAAAAGCTATCCTAAGACCCATTTAAGCAACACAAAGAGAGACCCCCCATACAACCTCTCTAAGCATACCTAAATGACCCTCAAGAATGCTTATAATAAGTCACATACACACTTACAAGACAACAAAGCATCACCACATATATAATATGACATTCTCCTTCCAAAGACTATCAAAAGACCTACTTAAGTAAATCAAGAAGATAACGTCCATGATTGACCTTTTCAAGATTACCTAAATAATCCTTAAGACTACCTAAGTCTTAGATCATGTCCACATATTCAACCAATTTCCCTAACTAGAGTCATTCTTAAGACTCATCTAGGTAAGATACGAAGTGACCATTCCTATGCCTTCTTCACACCTTAACTCGACAACCCTTAACTACTCTAGATAAATACTTACTCAATTAACATACTTTCTTAACTTAAGTCATTATATTCATTTGTTCATTTCGTAGACATTCAACACATAAAGGACATTCAAGCAATGGTCTTGGACAAGACATATGAACTCCAAATAACACTTTCAAACCCTATTGTGCAATGTCTAGATAGCGTCCCATACCACCACCTAAATTTCATAGAACTTCTCTAATGCTAATAGGTATTCCATATGATGAGAATAGGCATAACAGACATAGACCATGATAGAAAGACATGGAATCCGTAGTTCTATCCTACTCCGATGAGGTTGTTCTACTTGCCAATGGTAGAACCTAGACACATCCCATGTAGGCACATGATTAAGGAATATGAAGGACATGCTTTGTAATCTAGTCTCATTCTTTTACTAGAATTACTTCCCTTACCATATTCACTCGGTGCTAGCCTTCTTTCTCATAGAGTAATTCACACTTAAGGTTCATATAAAAGGGTTCCATATCTAGTTCATAACCCAATTACATTTACCCTACCAGAGAGGTCCTTTAGGGTTACCTTAAAATGGCGACAAGAAGCTCATTATGACTTTCCTAATGATAAATATGATGCCCATCCAGCCAATTAACCTTAAGTCCATCATTCCTTTACTTTGAAGGAACCATTGCGGCTTACTACTTCAACATTCACAACCTTAACACTAGGTTCAACGTTTCCACAAAAAGATTCTCTTAACATCATTTAAGGTCTCATGTCATTCATACATACAAGACTAAGAACTTTATCATCCTAAGTCAAGACATCACATATTCACATTCATACATTCATCAAGCAAGGGACACAAGTCAACCAAGACAAGACACCACATACTTCACTTTAACTTATAACACATATTATTCTAGAAGCACATAGAAATAACCCTTATCATCTTCAAGTCATCCTATATACTTTCATACCGACATAAATATGACCATCATAGACTCATATAGTCAAGTAGGAATAACATACATCAAACCTAAGACTATACACACAAGCCACATTTATAGTCTAACATGATTACCTACATAACATCAATAGAACACATATACTTTCACATTACTTACATGTATATAGATATCTTCACTTCACATAATCAACTAACAATTAATCATATTACTTGAAGTAGTTTTCCGACAAGTCCATGATCATTACATTACATAAAATAACGCCGACAAGGCCACATCAATTGCAAGTAAAGCACATAACTCCACCACCATAAGTGGACCATTCAAATAGCAACATAACTGAGTCTAGTTAATCACAAAATAAAGGAAATAGGTCAACTTACCACCACATCATCCTCAACAACTCAATCCAATGCCAAATGACCACATTCGATATCACAAGACCCTTACCCATGGCCATAACCAACAATTCAACATAATTATAACAATATTCATAAAACTAGGTCAAATTACTACATATTAATTAATCTAATACATCCTAGATATCAAACATCATTAGATAGCCCAGAAATCTACACCATAATTTATCAACATTAGGTCAATATCAAGTAACCTATAACTTAGTCAAAATCTAGGGTTCATCCAATTCATGGGTTCATAAGTATTTTAGGTTAAAATCATCAATACAATAACAATTCAATCCATAATAAACGTTTAAAAACAATTAATGCAAGAACCCATGGTAGAATCATGAAATTGGAGAATTCAACTTTGAAAACTTCTTGAGAGTTGTGCTTCGGGTTGAAGGGATAAAATATCATACCTCAATGATGATATCTCAACTTTTATGAAGAATCTTCACTCAACTCAACAATCCAAGCTCTTCCTTGACTTTGGACTTCAATGAAGTCTTAATTTCTAATGGATTTTGGTAATCTTCTAAGTGCTAAACACTTATATACACATTTAATATAACCAAAGGACCCCTAAGTAACATCCAATACTCTTCTTTGTAAGTGGGGTGAAATTACAATTTCACCAGTCAACTTACAGTGAACCTGCCTGTAGGACAGTGCCCATCGATGGTTGGGCAGTCGACGGACCGTTTGTCCATAAACGGACCGTCTTGTCCTTCCGTTGATTGGTTCAGAGACTCAACATTGGTATCTCCTATCCCATGATAAGTCTGAAATGACGATACCCTACCAATGGGGCGTCGATTGACCCACTGGGCGTCGACTGCCTCCGTGGTTTGGGTTGTCTTGGGCAGCCTTGACACCAACTTTGTGTCCTTCCTGAAGGACCCTTGGATGGTCCTTGGGTATATTTGCTCGGAATTTTCCAACCCAAACATGACCGTATATGAGTTTAGGTCCTCTCACATAAATTTCACCCAAAATAAACATGTAAAACTCGATGAAAGATGCTTAGACACACAAGGTCATTTCAAGGTACATCTTTTGAACGTCATGGACATTCTTGGTCGTTTGACCTCCAAACTCCACGAAACTCGACACACTGCCTATATAAATAATAATAACTCATATAATAACCTTAAAACCTCATTAATCATACATAAAAATATAGAACCACATATGACGCACATAGGTGACTTAGTCGTCGAACGTCTTAGTCGTCCCTTAATGTTTGACTTCCAATGCACCTAAACTCTTGTACACTTTCTCAATAACACATAGTAGACCTATTTAGGACATTAAACAATCAATACCAACATGTTAGACTCTAGTTGACCTAAGTCATTTTTGGGATCTTACAATCTCCCCCACTTGGACAACATTCGTCCTCGAGTTACACTTGCCACTCTCCGAACACCTCCAAGAATAGAGATTCAACTAGCATCTCATGACCATATCATATAACACATAACCAAGAAGAAAAAATCAATTTCACATAGTTAAGGTATTCACAACTCAAAAAGAAACTAGAAGACAATTCTATAACTCATCATGCTTGAAAAATCACATACTGTAACAACCCTAAAAATGGATATGCTAAGTAATTCATAATGTGTCTAGAATGCCAACGATTAGACCGGGTTCACACGGATTGATGCGCGTAGAATCAAACCTCGGAACCCTTGCTACATCCAAGCCAACTAACTTGGGGAATTATTTGAGCTAGGAAAGCTTTGTTCCAACCGTGAGGACTCTCGAATAAGAATATTAACTTGAAGGAGTCTTTACCTGACTTAAAAAGGGAAAATCTTAGGTTTGGAGGGTCTAGGGGTAAAATGGTCTTTTTCCAGGGCTAAGGGTAGTATTGTAATTATCCTAAATATATAATTAATTATTTAATTAATTAGGTGGAGGGGCATTTTGGGGATAGAGGGCCCAAATTGGGCTCTTGAAGTGAAGTCTTACTCCACCCGGGTTCGAACCTAGTGGGAACAATGAATTAAATTGTTTTTAATTTAAGTTGTTTTTAATTGAGTATGATTGCTGTACATTTAGGTGTATATTATGTTTTTGTGATGAATATGATTATATTTGTGTACTTTAAATCAAATGAAATATAACCTATGTGTTCCGAAACTATGTGCATGTGTGTGCAAAAATCTGGCAGTGACTATGTGTTCTCGAATTAAGGCTCCAAAACTGATAATGTTTTGATTGTTATTTTATGTGCATAAAACTTTGTAAATCGTGATGTTCATTAAAATGAAAGTGTGGCTGATTTAAGTATCAATCTTTTGGCTAAACGAATTGATGAACAATGCACCGCAAAACGTATTAAATGATCTAAAAATTACCCTATGAATTCAAGTGTAAATGTTGAAGGAAGTGAGTTTGAAAATATGTAAAAATTTCTAGCAAATTATAAGTTGTTTTCCGCTAAACACAGATGTATAAATCTGGAAATTTAAATGGGTATGAATTAGGTTAGGTCATTAGGAATCGATCTCGCGACCTCACCCTTGAAAAGCACTGAAACGTGAAAAAGGAAATGGGGTCAAAGAGGATTGATCTTGGGTGTGCTGTCTGAAAAGTAAAGTACAGATATTAATAAAAATAAAATGGGAGGTGTGGGAATCGATCCAACAACCTCCAGTCAGCGAGTGGAAGCAAAGGAAAAATAAAAGAAAAGGGACGTGAGACGTGGGAATCGAACCCACAACCTCAAGGCTGTGAAGGAGAGTAAAGGAGAAAGAGAAAATAAAAGAAAAATAAAGGGGGAGGCATGTGGGAATCAAACCCACGACCTCTTAGGCAGATTTAAGGAGGAGAATAAAAGAAAAATAAAGGGGGAGACGTGTGGGAATCGAAGCCAAGACCTCTTAGGCAGAATTAGGTAGGAGAATAAAAAAAAATAAAGGGGGAGGCATGTGGGAATATGAAACCACAACCTCTTAGGAATATTTAAGGAGGAGAATAAAAGAAAATAAATAAAGGTTGTGGGGGTTTGATCCCACAACCTCATAGTCAACTCGAAATAGACAAGGAGAAATAGATTTTAAAAAAATAAAAAAGGGTTGTGGGGGTTTGATCCACAACCCCTCGGCCAAGTAAGAGATAATTCAAACGAGAAAAATAAAGAGGAAAAGTTGGTGTTGGGGATCGATCTAGGGTACCAAAGTCATGTGGAAAAAAATACAATAAATGAAACAAATGTAAGTGTTGTCTAAGGTATTCAAAATTGGGCTCCCTTGCCCAAATTCCGTATAGATGCACAAGTCATATGTGAATTAAATCTTCAAGAATAATGCTGCCTACTTAGATCGAAATCGAGATCTTGGCATACATACAAAATTCATAAGTCTTGTACTAAATAATCTTAGGAAGATATGAATCACTTAAACGAACTATGAATGAAGCCTCATCGCTTGTATGTATAGACTCATAAGTTTAGCATACATTTAAAAATAAGTGAACCTAAGATGTATGTAATGAAATGATGTAACCTTAGAAGGGTTAAGTATGAGCGTAAAACACACTAAATATCCAAGTGCATTGGCATACGATGAAATGATTATTATGTAATGAAATGATGAAATCATAGAAGGGTTAAGTAAGAGTGTGAAATACACAAATGATCAAGTGCATTGACATATGATGAAATGAAAATTCACGTAAAAAAGGGTGAGTAATTATGAAGAGAAAATGTGCTAATGTTGATGAATGTGGTGACAACATGATATGAGACTAATGTAAAAGATGAGAGCAATCTCAAATGAGCCTATCTAAATGTTACCATAACGTACTCACCTATGAGAATGTGAAGTTAATGAAGAGATCAGTCTCTATGAACACTCTAATGAAAGTATTGAGATTAACACACTTAATACTATTGATGAGATGAGAAATCATCTATTGAGATATGATGTCCTCATACTAGAAACCAGCTTCCATGACGTATGAGTTGAATGTAATGGAACTTTATACTAAGCACCGATAGACTAGCTATGAGCGGTGATGCCTTCTTTTGGGAAGGCCGGAGGTTCACGTAACTCTCATGAGATAAGACTGTCCGTCATGCCGGGTGTGGGTCTCCTTATATCTCCTTGTCTTTGAACCAATACTACCAATATAGGGATCTGGCGGGGTTCAATTCCCATGTACGCTAGCATGTTTTGGGTCACTTTGGCCGGTGATTCCACCTCTTTTCGGTGTGGGGTTTCATGACACTGAATTTATGATTCTCACATGATCTATGTCGGTTAAAGTTAAAGTTCCCAATGAATGAATGAGGTCAGCCTCAAATGATGCATATAATGAAACGAATGATACCAAACGTGTTAGGATAGGATAATCAAGATGTGAGTTAGATTCAAGTAATGACATTAGATCATTCTTGGTCATTGCACGACAAACCCGATGAAAGTCTTAAACTACATCCTAGGTATAGATGTTGTTTACACTGGCCCATGAATGAAATGAAATGAAGTACGTATGAATGAATGAAGCAGACTCTGTGTTTGCCAAATTAGACTCCCTAGTTGAGGTCCCATATGTTGATCCCTCATTTTTGGAAGTCTAAATGTCAAATCCATGATTCCAAGGTCTCATGGCATACGAATGAATGATATGAACAATGTTATGTGTTATATGAATTATGATATGTGCTATGTGTACGCTGTTGTGTGCTGTGTGCAAAATGTTAAGTATGATGATGCATGTTACTCTCATGGCATAACATTCCTAATCCAAATTTTTAAAGCTCATAAACTTTCCTAATCCAAATTTTGAAATTTCACTCACTTTCCTAATCTCATTTCGGCAAGTCCACTGACTTGTGTAGCTATAGTCATGTTGCTAGGAAAGAGCTATTCTTACTCATGCATGTCCCTAGTGTGTGCTTGCATATACCCATACTTAGTACAAGTGTGTACTAACCCTATACAACTCTAAACTTTTAGGTGCAGACATAGGTTGACGCCAGATCTATAGGATCAACGCTGCAGTTATCCAGACGTCGAGCATTCATCCGGACTTGGTAGGACCTCATGCTTTCGAGGATGCTTTACCATTTACATTCTATCTTAGTTGTAGGATTGAGCTAGTGGAGTATGTTCCACTAGAGTTTCTTTCCCATTTTGTTCAGACATTGTATTGATGCCATTTTGGCAAGTACATCTTTATCGTTATAATAAACTGCTTCTTTCATTTGATGATCTTAATGTTAGATGGTTGATGGTGAACAATTATATATGTAATGGAATGTTTAGTAAGCATGTTAGGAAACAAAAAATTTCAAATTTTCCTCTAAAATTAACCTAGATGAAGTAAGAATGACGTATGTAGGCTTATCTGCGACCTCTGAAAAGTCAACGACGCCGATCTCGTCTGAGGTCTAGATTCCGGTCGTGACACATACTTCATTCCAAATAAAGAAAACTCATTTTATATTCAATATTATACTCATATAAATCAGTTATAACAACATTACAACAATTTTAGACCAAAGTATCAACTAGTCAAATTTTCAATTTTTTTAACAGTGAATAGACAGTAAATTACAGTGAATTTAGCAAAATTTTAAAAAATGCTACTTTTAGGCAATTTATGATAGAAACATGCTAGTATGCAAAGTAACATCATATAAAGATATCTTAAAATATAACCATAACTTCATAAAAATACACAATGCAAGAAGTTAATGAAATTCAATTTCAACAGAACTCCTAAACACCATGCACATGCAATATGCTTCTATATCATTTTATCCCATCTCCTAACCATACTTTCCCAGTTGGAAGGAACTCATATCACTTAAAAATAAATGCAAGGACTTACCCTCATCATCATCACCATTACCCGACTTCTCTCTTCTAGTCCGGAGTGCATAGAAGCGTCTCTTTATTTGAGCATCATCCTTTGGAACACTAGGAACAACTTGCTTACCCTCTCTTCCTCTATAAGCAATATTAGGACAATCTCTCACCTTGTGTCCTTCCTTACCAAAACCATAGCAACTCCCGGTGCCCAATAGAAACTCACCATAATGTTTCTTGACACAAGTGACACATGTAGGTTTGACATTTTGAGAACCACCTCCTTTCTCCAATTTCCCCTTAGCACTTCTAGGTTCTTTTTTTATCTTGGGCCCTCTTCTTAAATCTAGGATACCATTGATCACTAGCACAACTCTTTTTCAACATTCTAGCCATCCTTCTAAGTTTAGACTCTTCAATTGGTTGTGCATACACCATCAATCTATCTAGGGTCATATCATTATGTAGCATCGCCGTACGACATTCCTTCCTCACTAGATCAGCCACACCCATCACAAAATGACTCATTTCATCCCTTGGATTATACACAAGGGAAAGGGCATATCTAGATAACATTGAGAATTTCAAAGAGTATTTCTCAACACTCATATTGTCGTGCTTGATATTGATGAATTCCTCTACCTTAACTTCTCTCCTCTCACGGGGGAAGTACTTACCAAGAAAAGCTTTCTTAAATTCTTCCCACTCAATAGGACCCGACTCCTCCGGTCTGTTGTCCTTCTATTGAGTGTACCATATTTGAGAAACATCCCTCAATTGATATGAAGCCAACTCCGCCTTCTCCCTAGATGTAACCCCCCATAACACTCAACACTTTGTACACTCCATTAAGAAACTCTTGGAGATCCTCTCCCACCTTACAGCCAAGAAAGATAGGAGGATTAATACTCACAAAGTATCTCAATCTATATGTCATAGTGCTCTCTACAACTCACCTTCGGCACCATACTCAAATTTATTTGAGTAGTCACGGCTTGGGCTAAAGCAACCGAAGCCTCTCTAATCTCCCTATTATTCAACTCCGGATGAACCTTCGGAACCTCATTACCACCTTCCACATTACGGACTTGATCACCTTGAGCACCTTGAGGAACTTGCTCAACTTCCTCAACTTAAAGAGGAATCTTATCTTAGGCTTCATTCTCCTCAACTCTCCTAGCCGGTGTCCTCCTCGTATTCATCTTCCTAGAAACATAAGGAAAACCATAAGAAAAGAGTACTCATAACTTTTACTCTACGACACGACATAGGAGTAAAAATGAAGGGAAACTCTATCGTGTTATATCCTCTCGCCCATAGATGTGTGACAACTCACACCGATGGTCAAGACTCAACTAGACGTGACTTGATGAGACTTTTGGATTCCTAATACTACTTTCATAACTATGCTCTGATATCAATCTTGTCACATACCAAAACCACACCCTAGAATTTAGGGGAAATCTTGAATTGCAATGAGCGTACTTGACCTCTCGGACGTCTTGTAAAAGCCCTTACATATCATTCATCACATAAACATAGTGAAAAGTAGTGCGGAATTAAAACTTTTCAGAAAACATCTTAGAGTCTTTAAAAACATTTTCATATAAAGTCACAGGAAATACTAAATCTTAATCTCAACAAACATAAGACGCGAGAATACTTTTAGGACACGTCCCATACTTCTAAATATAGCAATCTTAGTATATTACAATACTTCAAACGAAAACATAAAAGACATATATGCCCTCGAGTCAGATGAGGACATACTTCCACTTCTTTTGAATGATCCTACGGTCCAAGTCTTCCTTCCCAAATTCTCCTCACCTACCAACAACTATAGAGATATATAAAAGCATGGATTAGTAATACCACATGTACTAAGTATGGCATAATGCATAAAAATCATGAAAATAAACATTTATTCGAAATATGTATCTTTTCATTTAAAAATAATATTATAATCATCAAATAACATTTAACAACTTATAAACACATAAGATAACATTTAAACCAAATATCATAATTTTATAGTCACTTTACAGTAACTCCCTTCACTGTTATAGTGAAGTCCCTTCACTGTACAGTGAAGGGTCTTACCCTTTATTTAGACACTTTATATCATGTAATTCCCTCACTAAAAGCTATCCTACGACCCACTTAAGCAACACAATGAGAGACTTCCCATACAACCTCCCTAAGCATACCTAAATGAGCCTCAAGAACGCTTATAATAAGTCACATACACACTTACAAGACATCAAAGCATCAACACATAGATAATATGACATTCTCCTTCCAAAGTCTATCAAAATACCTACTTAAGCAAATCAAGAAGATAATATCCATGATTGACCTCTTCAAGATTACCTGAGTTATCCATAAGACTACCTAAGACTTAGATCATGTCCATATTTTAAACCAATTTCCCTATCTAGAGTCATTCTTAAGACTCATGTAAGAAAAGAAGTGACAATTCCTATGCCCCTTCACACCTTAACTAGAAAACCCTTAATTACTATAGATTAAGTACTTACTGAATTAACATACTTTCTTAACTTAAATCGTTATATTTATTAGTTCATTTAGGAGACATTCAACACATAAAGGACATTCAAGTAATGGTCTTGGACAAGACATAGGAACTTCAAATAACACCTTCAAACCCTATTGTGCAATGTCTAGATAACATCCCATAATACCACCTAAACTTCATATAACTTCTCTAATGCTAATAGGTAATCCATATGATGAGAATATGCAATAACAGACATAGACCATGATAGCAAGATATGGAATCCGGAGTTCTATCCTACTCCGATGAGGTTTTTCTACTTGCCAATGGTAGAACTTAGACACATCTCATGTAGGCACATGGTTCAGGAATATGAAGGGCATGCTCTGTAATCTAGTCTCATGATTTAACTAGAAATACTTTCCCTACCATACTCACTCGGTTATTGCCTTATTTCTCATAAAGTAATTCACACTTAAGGTTCATATAAAAGAGTGCCATATCTAGTTCATAACCCAATTACATTTACCCTACCAAATAGGTCCTTCAGGGTTACCTTACAATGGCGATAAGAAGCTCATGATGACTTTCCTAAGGATTAATATGATGTCATTCCATTCAATAAACGTTAAGTCCATCATTCCTTTACTTTGAAGGATACCATTACGGCTTACTACTTCAACATTCACAACCTTACCACTAGATTTAAGGTTTCCACATAAAAGACTCTCTTAACATCATTTAAGGTCTCATGTCATTCATACATACAAGACTAAGAACTTTATCATCCTTAGTCAAGACATCACATATTCACATTCATAGATTCATCAAGCAAGGGACACAAGTCAACCAAGACAAGACACCTCATACTTCACTTTAACTCATAACACATGTCATTCTAGAAGCACATAGAAATAACCCTTATCATCTTCAAGTCATCCTATATACTATCATACCAACATAAATATGACCATCATAGACTCATATAGTCAAGTAGTAATAACATACATCAACCATAAGACTATACACACAAGCCACATTCATAGTCTAACATGATCACCTACATAACATCAATAGAACACATATGTTTTCACATTAATTAACATGTAGATAGATATCATCATACTTCACATAAATCAACTACACAATTAATCACATTACTTGAAGTAGTTTGTTGACAAGTCCATGATCATTACATTACTTAAAATAACACCGACAAGGCCAATCAATTGCAAGTAAAGAACATAACACCACCACCATAAGTGGACCATACCAATCACAATATAGTTGAAGTATAATTAATCTTAAAATAAAGGAAATAGGGCAGTTTACCACCACATCATCCTCAACAACTCAATCCAATGCCAAATCACCACATTCGATATCACAAGGCCCTTACCCATGGTTATAACCAACAATTCAACATAGTTGTAAACAATATTAATGAAACTAGGTCAAATTACTACATATAAATTAATCTAATATAACCTAGATATCAAACTACTAAAATTATTACATTATTAGATATTCCATAAAAATCTACACCATGATTCATCAACATTAGGTCAATATCAAGTAACCCATAATTTCTCAAAATCTAGGGTTCATCCAATTCATGGGTTCATAGGTAGTTTAGGTTAAAATATTCAATACAATAACAATTTAATCCAAGATAAACGTTCAAAAACAATTAATGCAAGAACCCATGATAGAATCATGAAATTGGACAATTCAACTTTGAAAACTTTAGAAAACTTCTTGAGAGTTGGGCTCCTTGATGAAGAGAGTTTAAAGGATAAAAATGCATACCTCAATAATGATAATTCTTAATGAATAATCTTCACTCAAATCAACAACCCAAGATCTTTCTTGACTTTGGACTTCAATGGAGTCTTAAAGAATTTCTAAGGGATTTTGGGGTTTTGATTTGGAAGAATGAAATCTTCTAAGTGTTAAACACTTATATACACATTTAAAATACTCCAAAGACTCCTAAGTAACCGCCAATATTCTTATTTTGAAGTGGAGTTAAAATACAAGTTCACCACTCAACTTACAGTGAACCTGCACGTAGGACAATGCTCATTGATGGTTGGGCAGTTGATGGACCATTTATAATAAAAAGACCATCCTGTCCTTTCATTGATTGGTGAATAGACTCAACATTAGTCTATACTCTCCCAGGATAAGTCCCAAACGACGAGACCGTACCAACGGGGCGTCTATTGACCACTGGGCGTCGACTGCCTCCGTGGTTTGGGCTGTCTTGGGCAGCCTTGACACCAACTTTGGGTCCTTCCTCAAGGACCCTTGGATGGTCCTTGGAGATGTTTTCCCCGACGTTTCCAACCCAAACATGACAGTTTATGTATGATTTTAGGACCTCTCACATAAATTTCACCCAAAACGAACATGTAAAACTCGACGAAACATGCTTAAACACACAAGATCATTTCAAGGCACATCTTTTGAACGTCATGGACGTTCTCGATCGTTTGATCTCCAAACTCCACGAAACTCGGTACAATGCCTATATACATAATAATAACTCATAAAAAACCTTAAAACCTCATGAATCACTCATAAACACATAGAGCCACATATGAGGCACATAGGTGACTTAGTCGTCGAACGTCTTAGTCATCTCTTAACGTTTGACTTCCAATGCACCTAATCTCTTAGACACTGCCTCAATAACACATAGTAGACCTATTTAGGACCTTAAATCATCAATACCAACATTTTAGGATCTAGTTCACCTAAGTCATTTTCGGGGTCTTACATTAATCTTTCTTGAGACATTGTTGATCTTAAATAAGATTTTATTATTTTTAATTTTGAAAAAATTCTTTCTGCTTTGGCGACTATTACGGAAACTGTTAACATTATTCTATAATCAATGTAAGCATTTGTAAAATAATCAAGTGTTTTTATTTGATGGAGTATCTCAGTTAGAGTATTGTCTTCTACTTTTACAATTTTCCTTAACACTTTTAAATCAGAAAGTAAGTCTAAACCGTCAATATCAGAGTGTGTATTATGTTTTAAGGAACATTCAAGATTAAGACAATATTTTTTTTTTAAATTCTCATCATATGATGATCTCAATTTTTTCCTACTAAATAGAAAACCAAAAATATTTGAAAAAATTACATATATACACACCTTTATTTCCATAATTTATATTATTCCCTACCATTTCAAAATATTTCTGAAATCGTATATTTTTCCTCAATTCTTAAGTCAAAAGATACATTACTACTGAAACACAACAACCCAATTTCCCTTCTTATATTTGTTTCTTAAATCTCTCTCTTATTTCACTCCCATAATCTGGCAGTTACATCTTTGATCCCAATTTGAATTTCAAAAGATTTCTCTCTCTGGTTAGAATTAATTTCAAATCAAGGTTTCATATTCTCCATTTTACTGTTCTTCAATTTTTTTTTGAAGATTTCATCTTCTTCATCTTACATTGATTGAGTTAAATTCATCCAAGATTAATAATGCTAGTGCTTATGAGAACGACGTCATTTCTAATTAATTTCTCTATCATTGTTGATTACAATCCATAATATTAGTCTTATTTTTTTGTCAAGGTGAATTCTTTTGATTTACTTTTGGTGTAATTCAATGGCACAGGAGCGACATAATATATTGATGATCAATCCAAGATAAACAATATAGTTCATCAAGTTGTAATAAGTTTTAGATATGAAATTTTGACAGATGTTTGATATTTTCCTTTGTTAGTTGTTTCAAAAATCTGATATATTAATGACAAAATGTTGTTCTCGTATTGTCATGTATCATAAGTTAAAATATTATATAGATACATAAAATTCTAATTTTGTTCTCGTTTTGAATAGGTGTTATGAATGTATGAAGTTATAAAGTTCACATGTCAAATAGGCTATAATTTATAGAATCTTGTATCATATACAATATAATTATACCTGATACATAATAATGAGTATGCGAAGTTTAATTAGTATCATATATAAATTTTTGATATATTTGCACTTTACCAAGTTGTAATGAGTATCTATATCAGATACACAATTAAAATACAATATATTTGGTATATGTCATATACTTAAATTTAAATAAGTATAAAATTCAAAAATTTGCTAATATGTATCACATTCACATATAAGATACGTTACAACTTACTAATTTAACGTTTTTCATTTTGTTTAGATTATCTGCGTACACGATATGAAACCCTATTATGAAAAAAAGGGTATTGAAAAGGATAGGGAGTATAGATAAGTGAAAATGAGAATTCACTAAGGCGTAAGAGTGAATTCACAGTATTTGCTCATGCCGATTTGGTTAATGCATCTGTCTTGCATGTAGTAATCAAGCAATATTGATGCAAATTTACAATATTCTTGTGCCTTAAAATGGCAGTAGTGTGTGAGCAAGGTATATCTCATCTACTTGAAATCTTCCTCAAGTACATATTTTCTTCTCAAGACAAACAATATATCTTCTTCTAGCTTTATAAATCGAAAAAATAAATTCAAATGATGAAAAAATCTGCATATATAAGAAGTTAATGATTTTTTTTCTCGAAGAAATGTTGATCAAATAACCAAGTGATACTACAAATTAGTTACATAAATATATAATTATGTATCGTTATACATCCTTAATCATTGAATATTTAGATGTGTTTACAATCAATATCTCCTTAAATTTTCTCCCAAGGCTATAACTCATTCATACACTCACATTATAGATTCAGGTTGTATCTGATACAAGTAATTTTATATGATTTAGCGGCATATATCTTTTATTTACCACTTTTTAATACTAAAGCTAATAAATCCCATCAAACACTCAAATAGTTTACAACCAATGTATCTTTGCTACTAATGTATCTTTAGTACATCTATTGTATCATATATATATACTATCAATATCATCTCACTAATATATTATACAATCAATTAAGCATCAATCATCACACTGATAATATACTCTATCATACAATCATATTAACGACTAAAAAATCTAATTAATTGTAATTTTATGTATCAAAATCAAAACATTATACTAATACACAAAATATAGACCGCTTTTCCTACTAAAACAACTAATTAATATGACTCTTATGAATCAAAATAACTACACTTTACTGATACACAAAAAACAAATCATTCATAACTCATCTCGCTTACCCATTCACAACACTTCTACGATGTATCTGATTTTCAAGTTTTATCTAATGTCATCGATCTCCAATTCGATTGATATCACAATTTTTGAGATTTATAAATGAAATGATTGTCCAACAACAGCCTATCGCTTTTATAACCTTCATAACTCACCTTAATTTCGGAATCTCTAAAAAAATGCTTTACATTCATATTCTATCATCCAATTTTGTTGAGTAATTTTAATTCTTCATGATTTTGGCTGCAATGGCGGCTTGATGGAGATGATGGAATTTGAATTTTGAAAGATGTGAATCTGTTACAGATTAGAGTGCATTGATAAAAAACACTTATGCTTGAATCATGGGATTTAGAATAAATTTTAGGTTAATTTTCCTAATAAAGCGCAACAACCAACTATTTTCCTTAATAAGTGCTACTGCGAGCTTTTGCAATGTATCACATATAATGTATCCGAATGAAACTTATGTATCTGAGTGACTTTTATTTTAAGGATTTTTGTAAAGTAGAAAAAATTAGGGTGCTATGATATAATTTGAATTTCACTATGGGATTTATATAAGTTATACTTAATATATTTTTATATACTTCAAATTGTTCAAATCTATTTTGAAGTGTAAAGATGGCTTGGTCTACTATGTATAAAAAGTAATCAACTCTAAATGATTCTTCAAGGTATCTTGTGATTTCATTATCAACATACTCACCAAGTTTTTACTTTCTATAAATTACACGTTTTTTACGAAATACAGGTTCTATATTCATCTCTAATGCAATTACCTTATCCGAAATCATAGCATTTGGAAATTCTTCTTCTCTATATTTTTTTAAGAAAAGAAACTAAACCTCATAATTAATCAATAGCGACATCAATATGCATATCTTTTGATTATAAACTTTTGCTAATTGTACTTATGACAAATAATACATCATACCAAATAGTCATACCCAATAAAATTTCAAAATTTTCAAGCTCAAAAATTGCTAAACAATTAGCTTCATTTTTTATTTTTGGATCATCACTAACTTCTTCTAATTTAAATAAAACATCTCTTATTTGTGGAGTTTGAAACCTTATTGCTTTAACACTTTCAATACGACTTTCTCACCGTGTTTGTGACAATGATTTAAGAGTTAAACTAGGTACACTATCTTTTAAAATTTTCCATCGTATAGTAGATTAAGAAAATAGTGAATATATTTGTTGTAGCACTCCAAAAAAATAATGTATATTTCGTACAAGACTTAGTCATATCACAAAGTACCAAATTTTAGACTATGACAACCACATGGTGTATAAATTAATCTAGGATTTATATCAAGAAGTCTTTTTTGCACTCCTTGATGTTTTCCCTTCATATTAGACCCGTTATCAGATTCTTGTCCTCTTAAATTATCAATATCAAGTCCAATACATTTTACTTCATCTAAAATAACTTCAAAAATGTATTTTCTACTTGTATCATCCACTTTTAAGAATCCTAAGAAATATTCGGTTACATTTATTTGAGTTTTCAAAATATCTACACTTCGTATTATAAAAGAAATTTGGTCTTGATGACTTATATCTGGCGTGCAATCAACTATGATAGAGAAATAATTTGTTTTTATAACTTCTTCTATAATCTTGTTCTTAATTTCACTTGCCAATAAATTTATTAATTAATTTTGTATATTATGTCCAAGATAATGATTATGAATTTGATCATGTTTGATTCGTCGAATATGTTCTTGCATAATTGGATTAAATTCTGCAATCATTTCAATAAGACTCAAGAAGTTTCCGTTATTTTCTTGATAGTTTTTTTCTTTTCCCCCCTTAACGCCAAATTATTTCTTCCAAGAGTTTTTATGACGAGAAATAATTCTTGACAATACATTTACAGATGTTCTCTATCTCTATTAATTTGGTCTCAAGAAAGCACCTCATTCTTGGTACAATGAACTAACATCCTATCTTTTTTATTTGGGATTCATCAAGTCTCACTGTGATCCTTCTCTCTTTATTCACAATGACTCATATGGTGTTGTGTACATTTTATTCTATGTTGATGACATTATCCTTACAGGAAATAGTTCTTCACTAGTTCATCAGGTTATCTCTTCTTTGGCTTTCCATTTTCCTCTCAAAATCGTGTCCCACTCTCCTACTTTCATGGAGTTGAGGTTCATCAAGACTGCAAAGGACTTTTATTGTCACAAGAAAAATATGTTTCACATCTTCTCCATGACTTTTTGATGCAACATTGTAATGATGTTTCCACACCCATGAGCTCGTCTTATACTAAATGATGGTACTCCATCACATGATGCTATTGAATATAGAAAGGTCATCAGAAAGTTGTAGTACTTGTCTTTTACTAGGCCTTGTGTTTCTTACTCACTGAATAAATTGTCTCAATTTATGCATGCCCCACTTGAAGATCACTGGAGGGATGTTAAACGCCTCATTTGATATCTCAAAAGCACTACTGATTATGGAATTAGAATTACCCAAAGCATCAGACTTAACCTTTCTATGTTTTCTTATGTTGACTATGCTGGAAACCTCTCTGCTCGCAGTTCCACCACAGATTGTATTTTTTTCTTGGGCTTAATACAGTTATTTGGTCATAAAAAACCATTGCCCGCTTGTCCAGTGAAGCAGAGTACTGAGCTGTTGCTAGTGCAGTTGATGACACCACTTAGGTGAAAAATCTTCTCAAGGAACTTCATGTCAAAATTCTCACACCACCTACCATTTTCTGTGACAACCTTGGTGTCACTTACGTATGTGACAACAACAATCTGCACAACCACATTAAGCATGCATATCGTTGTTGACTTCCACTATGTTCGTCAATAGGTTAACGATACACGCTTTACATTCAAGAACATTCCTAGTTCTGACCAACTGGTTGATTCACTCACCAAACCACTTCCAAGAACCTCATTTCGTCGCCATTTGTCCAAGCTAGGTGTTGTTCCACTCCAATATTGGAAAAGGCAAGCACAAAATAAATGTGCATGATAGGGAGATAGCGAAAGAAAACCCTGTTCAAACTTTCCCCTCTATTTGAACCAAGTAAAGATAAAATAATGCAAGAATTAAACTGTTTGGGCAGCAAACTAAGAAAGCAAACAAATCAACATAAGAGACACCAAACTTTAACGTGGAAAACCTCTGCGGTGTGAATAGTAAAAATCACAAGGACAAAGATCCACTATAATGAAAAAGAGTTATAAAAGTGTTCTCCAAAGTGTTCACCAAAAAAGTGTCAAACAATGAGCAACAACGACTACAAGATAGCACCAAAAACTAGAGAAATAAAAGAAGAAAAATCACCAAACCTATAGTTTTTGTTCACGATTTAAAATCTGGAGCTATAGGACTCCAAATCATCAGTTCATAATCAAAAATTAAGTTGAAAGGAACAAGCTATATAGAAATCAACTCATCAAATGAGAAACAAAGCGAGAATCACGATTTAAAAATTGGATGCTAGGGCTTGTGCAGAAATCTGCACGTTCTTAGTGTCTCTGTATATGAATGCTATAAATATCTTAGGATTCTTCTAAATAAGACCTTAAAGGAATTCTTACATATGCACCATAATATTGTGATTATGGCAAACAGTGGGCTAGTCATTTGGGCTAAATTTATCCACAAAGGAAAGGAAGGAAGACCTAAAACCTTTGACTTTTATTTATCCACATAGAAAGGGAAAAAGGCCCAAAACCCAACAATTATCCCTTTCCGACAATGTGGAGGAAACCACCATCCCGGCGATCATGCAACATTCTTCAAACTTCCCTCTTTGCAAAAATTTAGTCATCATGTCGAAACCTATGATTATTGGTATGGATCTTTTCAAGTTTAAGCAACTTAGGATCCAATACATCTGGAATCCAAGGAGTCTCCTTGACAGTCTTTCTCTTATAGGACTTTATAGGAGCAAGAACTCCATCAGGTCATATTTTTTTGGTGATCTCCATTTATCTACTCTTGGCTATTTCTTGTGTCTAACTCATGGTTTTATGAAGAGTTTTTTCTTTTACTTGTAAAAGGAGAATCTCCCGCCTTTATGCTTACTTAGATTCTTTGTATTGAGAGAAGTCCTCTCAATTAGGTACTTAGATGATTAATTAGTATGAGTAGGGTTTTCCTTTACTTGTAAAGGGAGAGTCACCCTCATACATGTTTTCCTAGAATCTTTGTATCGAGAGGAGTCCTCTCATAGGTACTTAGAGGATAGATCATTTCTGTTTCGGGTAAGAGTTGAGAACTTACTTAATCCCACACTTTTGGTGTTCCTTAGTAGGCTACCAACTCTTGAACCACCATAGGTCGAAGGTAAGGTTTATGTCCCCTCCCTTGTATTTTTTGTTTATCTATGATAAGGTCTGGGGGTGTTTTTCAGCTCCTACCCCTCCGAGGGTTCTTAAAAAAATGATACCTCACATCAATATGTTTAGACCGACCATGAAATATAGAATTCTTGTCAAGATGAATATAACTTTGACTGTCGCAATAAAGCACATACCTCTCTTAGGCACAACCAAGTTCCCTTAAATTTATTTTCATCCAGATTAACTCTTTGCAAGCTTTAAAAACTGCAATAAGCTCAGCCTGTGTAGTAGATAAAACAACAAATTTTTGAAACCTAGATTTCTAAGAAATAGCTCTCCCTACAAAAGTAATAAAGTAGCATGTAGTAGACTTACAAGTATCAATATCACCGGTTATGTCTAAATCAATATAGCCACAAATCATAGGATTCCTTGTACCAAAACACAAACTAATACTAGAAATGCCACAAAGATATATCATAATCCACTTTACAGCATTCCAATGCTCTCTTCCAGGATTAGAAAAAAATGGCTTACAATACCAACAACATGAGCAATATCTGGTCTTGTACACATATTGCATACATCAAACTACCAATAGCTGAAGCATAAGGAACTTTCATCATACGTTCCTTCTTACCAACACTTGAATTTAAGGACCCTAAAAATGAAGTAGGATGAACTAGAGCTTCACATGTGTTTTATGAGTTGGTAACTTGTTAAAATGATGAGAAATAGCTTTTAAAGTTTTGTTAAAGATTTTTGAAGTCGAACGTCAAGGGACGATCAAGACATTCAGAAACTAGTGGTTTGGTGCTAATGTGTTCTAGTGTCTTGTTATGGGAAGTTGGTGTGCTGTTTGGAGTCTAAAACTTATTGAAGAGACCCTAGTACCTAATTGTCCATGTTTAGGGGTGAAACGTCCAGGTAATACTCCCCAAGGACCACCCTAAGGGTCTTGAGGAGGACCCAAACGTTGGCCAAAAAGCTATCAAAACAGCTAAAGTTACGACCTAGACTTATTCCCCTTAAGTAGACTTACGCCCCGTAAGTCAAGGAAGTAGGTCCATATTTAGCCATGGAGGCTTGGACTCTATTGAGGAGGCTCTGACCAACAACACGAAGGTGAAACACAGTCTGTAACCCCACCTACGGTCCGTGGGTGGGGGTTGTAACTCTCCCCTGTGATGTTGTCTTGAGACACCGCTAATCCAAGGGTGGTTTGGTAAATCCCACCCTTGGCTAATTAAATATGGGGGCGGTTATTTCGTGTATTTCAGGGTATTTTAAGAGTATTATAAGAATTACCCCTCATTTATACTTGAAAATAAAAAATCAAACCCTTCCCTATCAAAAAGGTTCTCTCTAGAACACCATTGAAGGTCAAGGTCAAGTTCAATCTAGGAGAGGAGATTTCTAGTGATTTATTCTTTAATTTTTATGGGCTTTCAATTATTGAGGTATGGTGATCCTTCATCATTGATTAACCCCTCATTCTAGGAGTCCAATCAAAGGTTTTCCTAAAGTATTTCAAGGATAAAAAATCTCAATTTCTATCTAAGCATGGGTCTGTTGGTTAAGTGTTTTCAAAGTCATATAATTGGTGAATTTATGCTTGATTAATGTTTTTAAGATGATTTCATTAGAAATTCCTTTAAGAACCTGTGATCTCCCTAAACTCCTAAATTGTCTTATGAAGTAGGTTTTGTAATTATGATTGCATGTTGATGGAATTATGCTTAGATTGAATTGTATTATTGGTTTCTATTGTTATTTATACCTATTAATGGTTAATTGTTGGAAAATTAAGTAATGGTTATCATGTCATTGGGGAGGGGTAAGTTGACCTAACTTCTTGACTATGGTGGAATGATTTTTGTTTGGTTTGATCCACTTATGGTGGAGGTGTATACTGGGAGGAAGTAACCCAAAACAATGACAACATTGAAGGGGTTATAATTTCTTAAGGATACACAAACAACTTGTGCGCTCGGAATAATATTCTACTTCTTCTACAAACTTTTCTACATTATTCTTCGGCATAGTACATAAACATGACCCTTAACTTGGGCTCAGCTGACAACTATGACTTTTAACTTTGGGTGTGCACAAATAGGCACTTAAACTTGTATAGAATTGAATAAATGAATACATTCGTCCTACAAGGCACCCTATATGGCAATTTTGTGTTCTACGTGGCGTCCTACATGTATTATTCCATGTACGACATGTGTGTCTACTTGTGTAATTTTATACAAGTTTAAGTGTCTATTTATTCACACTCAATGTTGGAGGGCATAGTTGTCTGTTGAAGTCAAGTTAAGGGACATATTTGTGTGTTATGCCTTCTTCTTTTTTGTAATAGAAATAACTAGATATATTCACCCCATTCCCAATTTTCTTAAATATGTTAGCTACTTCATTGTCCTTTCCTTGTTGATTGCTCACGATTCCTTGTCGACGAAGCACATTCATATATTTGTCTGAGTCGATAAGATAATCCATAAACACAACAAATCATTGAAATGATAAAAAGTACATCATATGTCTGTTGCTTATAGGCTATGAGATTTCAAAGGAGGGTCTCTGTTACATTATTAACTTCAAAATAAGGAATTTGCATCCGTTCATTATCAAGTTTGATATCAAATAAAGTTGTACTAGTTGAAGTCATTGACTATTTTAAGGTTGTGGGTGCTCTGAAAGTGGCAGAGTCAAATATAAAAAAGACATGTTAAAAGTAAGATTCAAATTCAGGCTCAGCAATACTAAAAGAGCATTAAGCTCCCACCCAAGATCCAATAAACCAGTCAGATAATTCTTTCGCTAACAAAAAACCTCGATGTGCAGTGATTATCATACAATTCTCTATTAGGCCTAATTTCACTACACTCTCGAATAAACTGAACCACGAAACATCCATCTAGTAAAATTATTTCTAGAAATTTGCAAATGATATCATTGTTCAAGTTTTCTATAATGAGGAAACACTCACTCAGTGATCAATAGTTGTATTACATAGTTACAACAAAGATTACTTCATAACGTCACCAGTAAAATCCAGAACAGTCTGTATAATAGTGAGTAGAAGAAGTGTTATAACTACCACAGTTGAACCTCCTGCACAAGGACTCGAGAAATAGTTGTGCCTTAAACTAGCCTTCATTTGACTCCATGGCTTATCACAATGTTGAATCAATTTGCTGCATTCTTTTATTTAATAAAAGCTTGTGATTTCCATCCCATCTAAAAGTTTCTTGAAAATGCTGGCCATTTGTTTGTCATCCCCTATGTCCTTACGGATGATTTTCTCTTTGCGAAGAAACTTCACATCTCTTTGTCAGCCAATAAGTTGAGCCATTATATGGGCAAAGTTTGAAAAAAAAAAATATACATTTACTTTAGAGGAATGTTGCTCATAAGATATCAAATTTCTCATGAAGGTTTCCGTAGTATCCTCGATTGTTAAACAAGGTATTTTCATTAATCCCTTCTCAAACTTGATATCGAATAATGTTGTTTTATCCTCCACTTTTCTTGCTCATATCCTATTCTTATGAATCTAACTCCAGCATCGTAAAGCTCTTTTACACTTGGAATATGATAGCAATCCCATAATCTAGGGGTGTAGAAAATCGAACCAACCCACAAATTTCTAGGGGTGTAGAAAATCGAATCAATCCACAAATCGAGTCAAGCCGAAAAAACCCGCCTAGTGCTTTGATTTGATATCGGAAAGAAATCCGAATATATTTGGGTTGTTGTGTTTTTAACTAAAAACAACGACCAGAGACCAAAGCAACCCGACATTATATATATAACTTCAAATTTTTATTTTATACATAAAATATTTACTTTGAGATCATTTAAAAATATTCCTTATACTATTTCATAGTTTTTATCTTTAAATATATTATTTCAAGTTTAAAACTTAGAATATAAAGATTATAGTTCATAGATATTGATAATTATAATAAAACTTAAATCAAAATTAAATTAATACTAATGCAAAAAAAATTAATTCAATACTAAGAATGACAATAACATTCAATATTTGTTCTTTAGTTTTACATTAGTTTAGACAAATAAAATACAAAATCTAATTTTAACTTTCCTTAAGTATTTACTAGTGTAACTAAATACTCATTAAACTTATTTTAGCATGATTTAGTACTTTTCAATTATGATTATTTTCATTATGACTTTATAATATTTATTTATATGATGATTTCATTATTATATGTTATTGAATATTTTTATATCATCAATACTCATCTCATATTTTGTGTTATTTTTTTAAGAAACACCTTAGATAATTGTATTTTGGTTGGACTAAAGAAATATTTGGAACACAAATTAATTATATGTTTGTATGCAAACTTTACCGAAAAAATCCTAAAATCTGGAAAAATCCGAAGTTTATTAGTTTGGTTTGATTTATAAATGTAAAAGTTCGACATCATGGTTTGGTTTGGTATTTGATAAATTCGAACCTCCGGGGTTGAAAAATCCGAACAAATCCCAATTTTATTAGTTTGGTTTGGTTTATAAATTTAAATATTTTACACGGATGGTTTTGTTTGATATTTGAAAAATCCGAACCAATCCGATCATGTACACCCCTACCACAAACCAAGAACTTTGGGAGTTTCTTTTGACTTGGTTAGTTGCAAAAGGTTGTCACAAAATCTTATCTTGCAACCTTCTTTTGGTGTGCTAGCAATTCTGTTTTGTTTATCTTTCACATGATCATGATGATCTGAATGGTCGAGAAAACATGTGTAATACATGAACTAAATGATTGTATCGTTCTGCATTAAAATTGTGAATCTCTGAGGGGGGTATGAATTTCGCCTTTTGGGAAGTATCAGGTAAGGTTTTTCTCACCATATACAAGAATCTCACTTCTTTATGATGCTTTGTCATGTCATAATGCATGTTAAGTACAAAGAAAGGGAGCTGATTTTCTAGTAACACCATGTCTCGGCATACTTGTTTCTTCATCTATTCCAAGTTGATGATGTTGTTATTGTCGTCTTCCTCTTCCTCTTCCTCTTCCTCTTCCTCTTCTTCTTCTTCTTCTTCTTCTTCCTCTTCTTCTTCTTCTTCGTCGGTTGCATAGTACTCTCGAATAGATTCAACCACAAAACAACCATCAAGTAACAACATTTCTAAAGAATTGTCAACAATATCAGTATTAAGGTTATCATCATAACATTGTAGTGTTTCATCTTTCTTTTTCTCCAATGAACTAATGCAACTTTCAACATCAAGCCCCTCCTTTCGTTGGAGAAATCGTGGTAGGTACAACAATTTGTACTTCTCCATCGAACAAAGTTCATGATTCCTTTTTTGGCAAGGACCAATGGAGATCAACATTGGCATATAAGCATCTGTATTTGATTTTCGTAATCCCATATTTACTCTGAATATGGTTGCGGAATTGATACATGTATTGTCCAAATCCTTAAATTTTTCATCAAAGATTTGATTTGCAGATTTCATTGACAATAATTGATCTTGACCATTTGTTTCCTTAATCTCGATCAATTGATCCACTTTGCTCCCTTTGTCTATCTGTAATTAGTGTAAAAGAATCATACTTCTTGTCTATTATACATTTTACTTTTTTAAATACACATGATTAATGGAGTACTAAATAATATCTTAGACAAAAAAATCAATTTGGAACGTCAATTGTATGCAACTGCTTTTCTCTACTTTTATTAGCTCAGAAGTCTTTAAAAACGAGGAAACTGACTTTTCTTAGTAGGAAATCAAGTTAAACAAATTCCACCTTGATAGTGTCCTCCCCCACCTACCAACACCTCATCTTCACCTCCATCACTCCACACGCCCTACCCCATCTTCACCTCTCATAAGTCATAGTATATACGGATAAGGGCCTAAAATACTCTTAAGTTATTGAAAATGGTACAAAATTACCCTTCATCCACCTATTGGCTCCAAAATGTCCTTTTCATCCACCTATTAGCTCCAAAATACCCTTATCATCCACCTTTGGGTTCAAAATTGATCACTTTTTTAATTGTTTTAAAATTAAACTCTTTAAATATTTTTTAAAATACTTGGCGTTCAACTATTGATTATAATTTCAATTTATTAATATAATTTATGAACCAACCCGCTACCCACTCATTACTAACTAAACCTCACCCAATTAATAATCCAATTATAATATCAAAATCGTCATAAACACTACTAAAACACGATGAAATTATAAATTTCTGAAAATGACATTCAAAATTATTCGAGTTTGAATCGAAGTCCAAATTAAATTTAGGTTGAGCCGCTTATTTAGGAGGACACTTTCTTTCAAAATTGAATAAGAAATTTATGATTGAAGGTAAAGAAGTACATTCCGAATTAATTAATACACTTTTTTTAAATATAATTTTATAAATATTTATGATTTGTTTTAAAACATTTAATATATTATTTTGCAAAGAAGTTACCTATGAAGTAACATCACATAATTAAGACATAAGAATAATTAAGATGAACATAGTCAGACTTTTAAGTTTATCGGTGATTTTTATTTAGCCACTTGAATGTATGATAATTTACTTTTATACTTTTTAAGAACTCTCAATTGGTAGTAGCTTGCATTAATAATGTGACGGGTTCATTAATCTAGAGTATTGAATTAGTAATGGGTGGGTAGTGGATTGATTTATAAATTATACTAATAAGTTAAATTATAACATATAGTTGAGCGCCACGTATTTTTAAAAATATTTAAATAGTTTAAATATAAAACCGTTAAATAAGTGGTCAATTTTGACCCAAAAGGTGGATGACAATGGTATTTTGGACCCAATAGGTGGGTGGAAAGGGTATTTTGGAGCCAATAGGTGGATGTAGGATAATTTTGTAACATTTTCAATACTTTGAGGATATTTTAGGCCCTTTTCCGTAGTATATATATACACATATTTTCAAGATAATATTTTACCATATCTAATACAAGAAAATAAGTAATAAACCCATATATTTTTTATCGTATCAAACACACCCTTAGCATAAACAACAAATACAAACAAAATATTCAAGTTCCTTAACATACACACAAATTGTTAGCATTGAAACGATACCTCATCTTTTGTAGCTTCTCTTAGAGAAAGTTGATCTATTGGCACAAGATCAGTATAGTGAGCCATAACCTTCTTGAGACTGTAATTCCAATAATTTAAAAAAAGGATAAAAAATATTAAAATTCCCAAGTGTTTTTTCTAAGAAAGGCAGAAATTTACCTCTTTTAATTTGGCTGATTATCCTTTAATTCCTTATTAATTTGTTCTCTTGCAAGACTGTTATAACCCCTAGTCCACTAAAGTCACCGCTTGAGGTCCCATATTTTTGGGTGTCCATTTTTAAAAATAATTATTTATATATATTATTTTTTTAAAAAAAAAAAATTATATATACTATGAGTGTTATAATTTCTGCTAAGGAAATTGCATATCAAGTGAAAATAAATCAAAATATCGTAAGAAACAATAAATATGAATAGCGAAATCACAAAGTCTCTTGAAGAATCTTTTAATGTTTATTACTTTACATATATAGGGTAGTTCAAACTATTTTTTCACTTCAAAATAGATTCAAACCAATTGAAGCATATGAAATTATTTTTGATTTCTTATTTAGTGGCAAAATATTGATATCACAAGATGATGAGAATTTAAAATATATTGTCTTAACCTTGAAGTTTCTTTAACATGTAATAGTTATTATGATATTGATGGTTTAATTTATTTTTTGAATTAAAAGTGTTGAGAGAAATAATACAAGTTGAAGATAACGATCTAACAAAAATACTCAATCAAATAAAAAGACTTGATACAATTTCAATCATAGAATAATGTTAACAATTCCTTTAACCGTTATCTGGGCCGAAAGAAGTCTTTACGAAATTAAAATTTATTAAATATTCTTTGAGATCAATAATGTCTCAATAAAAAATTAAATGAATTAGCTATATCACTATTTGAAAATGAATTATTAAAACAAATTGATTATAAAATAGTACCTAATAATTTCACATCTAAAATAGGTTAGAAAAGTAGATTTAAATAAAAGTAAATATGATGAAAAAATTAAAATATTAGGAGCCCTCTCTTAAGTTTCGCTAAGGCCTCCAATATTGTTGAGTCAGCCCCTGCATAATACCTCCTCAAAATACCACCAAGACCTTTAGCCTTTTCATATCCAGGAAATTCACAAATCACTCTTAATAGACACTTAATATCCCTCTCGCTAATAACCTTTGAGGATAACGTACCCTAACCAAAGACTACAATATAGAACTCCATCAAAATGAAGCAATCTACTTATTAACCTTGAGTCATTGAGGGAAGAAGGCATCTGTTGCAGGTGTAGGAAAGATGTTTCCTTGGACATCAATACAAACAAAGAGACTTACATTCTATAGAAGGAGTTGAGGTAAAAGAAAAATTTATGGATGTACCTGAGACTTTATGGGAAGAAGTAGAGGAACAAGCTGAAGAATTCCTAAATGTTTTATTAGGCTTGAGTTCCTGAAGTGTCATTATCTGTACCATTAAGATGGTGGATTATGTCGAGAATTAAAATTTGACATGTTGCAAATATGAATCTTTTTGAGCGAATAATATAACAAACTATTTAAAAATATCTAGAGAAGCTTATATCTAAAATTTGAAACTATTTAGTGGAGGTTTGAGTTTCTTTGGATTAAAAAGACAAAATCATTTCGTTGAGGAAGATGAACTGCTCCTCTAATGTACACATGTATATTGTGTAAACATTGTATATAGATGTGTACACATATGTACTTCATAATTATACATGAAATATATTTAGTTATACGCTATTTATACAATATGATACATAAGTAAAAAGCCATAGGATAAGAGGTGAGCCGACTAATGTTGTAATAAAAGGCATATAATAGAATTACGTCATTATTTTAAACCAAAGTATTAAGAAGGATGAGTTTCCTTTAAATGTTTATTGACATGGTATACAAAATAGCCTCCAATATTCGTTACGTTTAATTTCTTTATTATTAGTTTTCTATATACTTGTTGATTAGTATTATAGTTATAGTTTTAGTTAATTATCACTCCGATCAATATTCAATGATAATTACGTGAATTGGGGTTTTAAGTGTGTATAATACGCAAGTTTGTATAATTCAGAAGTTGTATAACTTTTGTATAATATAATTTGTATAACTGTTTAGAGTTCAGATATTTGTGTTTGTGTAAATTCGTTATTTTGAGTTTATATAAACGTAGATCAATAATACAAACGAGACAATTTAAACTACAATATGTAAATATGCAAGCTATAGCTATGAAACATACTTAAGTTTAGGGATAATTTCAGAGACCTCTTTCAAGGTTTCGCTCTATAACACTCATCTTCCCTCTGGTTTACGATATTACGTCTACCTCCCTTATTTTCATTTTCTTGTAGCCATTCTTTAAATCTATTAAAAAAATATAAATTAATTTAGATTTGACATTTTTACCCACCTATATATTAATTTCTTCATATTAACAAATATTATATAAATATATTTGTGCTGATTTATTTTTAAAGTATTTGTTAAATGAGTTATTTTATATTTATATGCTTCATCAGTTTAAAAATGAATGACCTCCTTTCTTTTTAGTTTGTTTCAAAAGGAATGACCTCTTTCTTTTTTGGTAACATTTTAATTTCAGCTTTCCAGTGGCATGTTTAATGTCACAAGATCAAATGATAGCTTTGTACATTTTACCTAACTTAAATTTAGGACAACAAAATTCAAAAGTCTTCTTTATACAGTTCAACTCCGTGCCAAGTCAAACCAGGTTATTCTCTGTGAAACGGAGAAAGTAATATTTATTAATATGGAGAATTTAATATAGAGAAAGGTAAAATTGTTAAATCTTAATTAGTTTATATTTATTTTAAATATATTCAAAGAATTGTTACTAGAGAATGAAAGTAAAGAAGGTAAACGTCATATCATAAACTATAGAGATGGTGCACGATATAACGCGAAATCTGAAAGGAGGTTTCTGAAATTATCCATAAGTTTATTACAATGAATATTTTGCGAAAATTCCCTTCAAAATAGATAACTGATATACTAAACATATGTTCACCATTTTTTATTATGATTGATGCAGCATATATCTTTTGTCTTTTTTCGTCTCTAATGAGCTATCAAAATAACTTGTATATTAAACATGTTTTTCTCTCTCTTTTTTCCCTTTCTAATTCCTTTTACTTTGGGGATTCATATTTTCTTATTATTTTTTTTGTATAATTAATTCTACACATTTATTGACTTCTTTATTTTGTTCTTCTTAAAAAATTTCTCTATATCAATAAAAAAAATAATGGACACTCCCATGTTTCATATCAATTGTCCACTTTCTTCTTCACGTGCCCGTTTAAAAATCATAAATATGAAGGGTAGTTTTACTAAATTTCTCCTTAATAATTTCTTTAAAAAAATTAAAATGAAGAATAATAATTAGTTATATCTTGACTTTGTACAAGTAATTTGTGATAACTATTTTAGTTATGTGATAATTAATTAATATTGGAATGTTGGGCCATGACCTGCCCAAATTACTTTAGGCTCAAATGAGCTCAATATCAAGTTGAGTCATGAGAAACACAATTTAACCCACTTAATCTGAATAATTTCAATATATTATTATTTATCTTTTCTAACAACAATTTGAATTTCAAGTCAAGAAAAGTTAAAAAAAAGTTAGAAAATCGATAGGTAAATCTTAGAAGATATAAAACAGACAGTAATTCATAACTCTATTATGGCAACATATATTACACCAATTCAAATGAAGATAACTTTTAAGAATCACATTGTTTTAATATGAAATTACAATCTATACCTCTTAGTTTGTAATTACATTAACTTCTTAAAAAGTAACACAAATCGGATCTATTAATATGTAGCTCGAATACAATAAAGAGTATCTCGGTTACATTATAACACAAATCAATGCATAAATATAGTTTGGATGCATTAAAAACTAGGTCAGATGCATAATATGCAGCTCGAATATATTAAAAACTAGTTTAGATACATTATAAAATAAATCGGATATATAATATGTAGCTCGGATACATTGAATGCGTATTGGCTCGGATACATTAGAGAAATAAGAGTTTTTAGAGGTTTTTAGAATTAAAATGAGATATTCGAAATAAGCAAAACATAAGACGTGTATTTTAGTAATTTTTCCTTCAAATAAATAATCTTAAAACAAGTTAAAATTAGACAGTGAATTTGTCCAATTAAAGATACTTTTAAAACAGGTTAAGGATTCAACGTGTTGAGATTAACCCGATTCTGTAATGACCCGTTTAGTCGTTTTGAACGGCAGATTTAATTTCTGAAAAAACAGGCAGAGGCGACGGACCCCACGACGGACCGTCATGGGCACGACGGACCGTCGCAGGGTCTCGTTTCAAAACATTTAGAAAATCTGAAATTGGGTACTGAAAATCGACTCTCTGAACTTCGTAACGAAATGGCAGGATGGACCGTCACATGTGTGACGGACCGTCACAGACTCTGGTGGAAATTGAGTCTCTGAATCTTGCGACGACCTGCAGGACGGACCGTCGCAAGCACGACGGGCCGTTGCAGGTTGCGTAATCCCAGTCTGGATCGGATTTCTTTATACGTTTTAAGGGACGTTTTTGACTATTCCTACTTTAAATATAAGGTTAGTGGGTTAATGTTAATAAGTCTAATTACTTGGGGGTTAAAAGAGGTAACCTTAAGTTAATTAGTGGGTTATTATTGCCATCTTTTATTCTTAATTATATACTAATTAGGGCAAAAGAAAGAGGGTTTGAATAAAGAAAATAGAAAGAACAAAGAGAAGAAAAGAGAAACGATAGAGAAAGGATCAAACGAGAGGAAAAACACAAAGCTTGGGAAATCACTTGCTTGATCACTAATCTTCGGTGGAGGTAGGTTATGGTTTCTCTTATGATATTCGTAGTAAACTCTTAATAGCGAATGATGTGTATTGATAATATTGTAAACCCTGCTATGTGCTTAATTGTATGCTTGCATGAATGTAATTATATAATTGTGATTATATAAGCATGATGAACTCATTGAATCCCAAATCTTGCAAAACCCTAATCTCCCTGTTAATGATGAGGCCTTGGTATAAAAGAAGGCGTGATGAACTAAAATAATGAGATTGATGATGTCTTGGTAAGAAAGAAGGCTTGATGAATTGATAGAAGGAGATTAGGGGATCGGGTGTCACGAACCGACACGTAGATTTAGGGGATCGGGTGTCACGAACCGACACATAGATTTAGGGGATCGGGTGTCACGAATCGACACATAGATTTAGGGGATCGGGTGTCACGAACCGACACATAGATTTAGGGGATCGGGTGTCACGAACCGACACGTAGATTTAGGGGATTGGGTGTCACGAACCGACACGTAGATTTAGGGGAGCGGAGTGTCACGTACCGACACAAGAGAAATAAAGATAATGAATCTTGAAAGATGGTTATATACTCAATCCAATGAACATAATTCCAAAATGAGTATGGTATTGAGACTTGAGTCCTCTTGTGTGAACTTGACGGTAATTGTTAATGATATAGTACTTGCTGTTGCTACATGTTGAGTATCATAGTTGATTTTATGATATTACTTGGTATATATTGATTTCTATTTTGAGTTGGCCGATGATATCTACTCAGTACCCGTGTTTTGTACTGACCCCTACTTTTATGTTTTCTTCTTGTTTATTTGTGGAGTGCAACAAACGTGCCGTCATCTTCGACTCAAAAGTAACTCTATCCAGTCTTCATTACTCTGGATATCAGGGTGAGCTAATGCTTCTAGCTTGGACTGGATCCTCTTCTTCATGTCTCGATGCCTTGAAGTTCCGGCATGGACTAGCTTTTTATTTATCCTAGTTTTTTTGATACTCTTAGTTTTAGTAATTTGAGGATAGATGTTCTTGTGATGATGACTTCCAGATTTTTGGGATAATAATAGATGTTTGAGTGTTAGAAGTTATTTGATTTATATTGATTAATGAGTTTAAGTCTTCCACATTATTTTCTGTTGATATTATATCGAAATGTTAAGGTTTAGATTGGTTGGTTCGCTCGCATAGGAGGGTAAGTGTGGGTGCCAGTCGCGGCCCGGTTTTGGGTCGTGACAAACTTGGTATCAGAGCATTAGGTTCGTTGGTCTCATCACACAAGAACGAGTCTAGTAGAGTCTTAAGGAACGGTAGGGGGACAACTTTACTTTTCTTGAGAGGCTATAAGACTTTAGGAAAATTCCATTCTTTCTTTCTTTCTTTCTTTCGTGCTATTACTTGGATCCAATTGGTATCTAGGTGATACAAATTGGTATCTGACCATCTTCACTCTGTTTCGCAGATGGTTAGAACTAGAGCAACAACTGCGCCAACACCAACATCGGCAAGACAAGAAGCGTCCGAGCCAGCCACTGGGGCTGTAGCTCGAGGAAGAGTAGCGGCAAGAGGCCGTGGTAGAGGTCGTGGGAGGATGTCCTCTAGAGGAAGAGGACGAGCACCTAGCCCGTCTGATACTAGGGCGGTGACTCCTCCACCGACTGAGGAAGTGGTAAGAGAGGGTGAGGAAGGGGAGAATGAACAAGTGCAAAATGAGGAATTGCCACCCCAACCTACCCCAGAGATGATCAATCAGGTTCTCGCTTATCTTAGTGGGTTGTCTGATCAGGGTCAGGCCCCTCCAGTGTTTTCTGCACCAACACCTCTGGTTTCATAGGTACAACATGCAGCCACTATGGCTCCTCGTATGGATGCCTCATTGGACATAGGCACGTTTCCACGTCTGACTACTGGGCCTATAATGACGAATGATCAGCATGAACTTTTCAGTAAGTTCTTGAAATTGAAACCTCCAGTCTTCAAGGGTGCTGAATCTGAGGCACCACCTATGACTTGGGCCTCATTCTCTAGCTTGTTTATGGAGAAGTATATCCCCCGGACTTTGAGGGATAGGAAAAGGGATGAGTTCTTGAGCCTAGAGCAAGGTAGGATGACGGTCAATGCATATGAGGCTAAGTTTCGTGCACTATCCAGATATGCCACTCAACTTTGTTTCAGTCCACAAGAGCAGATTCGTCGTTTTGTGAAGGGGTTGAGGTCAGAATTGCGGATTTCAGCCTTACAGGTAGCGGCTACGGCAAAATCCTTCCAAAAAGTGGTAGATTTCGTGGTAGAGGTGGAAGGAGTGAAGCCATATGAATTCAACATGGCATCAACATCAAAGAGGTTTCGAAAGGGAGGTGAGTTTAATGGTTCTTACTCTAGAGGACAGGGTTCCGGAGGTTACTCAGTTCGATCCATTCAGTCTTCACTACAGACTGTAGTTGGCGGTCCACCTCAGACCGGTCAACACTTATTTGAGAGACCTATGCTTGACTCTAGAGAGTGTTATGGATGTGGGGATACTTGACATATTAGGAGGAATTGTCCCAAACAGAGTTATAGACCCCCAATAGCTAGAGGTAGAGGTGGTCATGGTAGAGGCCGTTATTCTGGAGGACGTGGTGGACGAGGTAATGGTGGCCACCAAAACGGCCGAGGTGATGGGCAAACTGGAGCCACTACATCACAACATGGTAGGGGCAATGGACAGACAAATGATAGGGCCCATTGTTACGCTTTCCCTGGGCGGTCTGAAGCGGAGGCATCTGATGTTGTCATCACAGGTAATCTTCTGGTTTGTGATTGCATGGCTTCTGTATTGTTTGATCCTGGATCCACATTTTCTTATGTATATTCCTCATTTGCTAATGGTCTAAATTTACATTGTGAATTACTTGATATGCCTATTCGTGTTTCTACTCCGGTGGGTGAGTCTGTGGTAGTTGAAAAGGTATATAGGTCTTGTTTGGTGAAACTTTGTGGGGAGAAACACTTATGTAGATTTGGTTATCTTAGAAATGGTTGATTTTGATGTAATTCTGCGTATGACTTGGCTTTCTCCGCAATTTGCGATCTTGGATTGTAATGCTAAAACGGTGACGTTAGCCAAGCCTGGTACAGATCCATTAGTGTGGGAGGGTGACTACACTTCCAATCCGGTGCGTATCATCTCTTTTCTTCGTGCTAAGAAAATGGTTAGTAAAGGGTGTTTAGCTTTCTTGGCACATCTCAAGGATGAAACTACCCAAGTACCTTCGATTGAGTCGGTTTCGGTGGTCCGTGAGTTTCTGGATGTATTCCCTGCAGATCTTCCGGGTATGCCACCAGATAGGGATATTGACTTCTGTATTGATCTTGAACCGGGTACTCGCCCCATTTCTATACCCCCTTATAGAATGGCTCCCGCGAAGTTAAGAGATTTAAAAACCCAACTTCAAGAGTTGTTGAGCAAAGGCTTCATTAGACCAAGTGCATCTCCTTGGGGTGCTCCGGTTTTGTTTGTAAAGAAGAAGGATGGGAGTTTTCAGATGTGCATAGACTACCGGCAGTTGAACAAGGTAACCATAAAGAACAATTATCCTCTTCCTCGCATTGATGACTTGTTCGATCAGTTACAAGGTGCTTGTGTCTTCTCTAAGATTAACTTGAGATCTAGCTATCATCAATTGAAAATACGGGCAACGGATGTGCCAAAGACCGCTTTTAGAACCAGGTATGGGCATTACAAATTTGTAGTGATGTCTTTTGGTTTTACGAATGCCCCTGCTGCGTTCATGAGTTTGATGAACGGGATTTTTAAGCCATATTTGGATCTCTTTGTGATCGTATTTATTGATGACATACTGATATACTCTAAAAGTAAGGAGGAACATGAGGAGCATTTGAGAATGGTATTGGAAATATTGAGGGAGAAAAAGCTTTATGCCAAGTTCTCTAAGTGTGAGTTTTGGCTAAATGCAGTGTCCTTCTTGGGGCACGTGGTTTCTAAGGATGGAGTGATGGTGGATCCTTCTAAGATTGAGACAGTGAAGAATTGGGTAAGACCTACTAATGTGTCAGAAATAAGGAGCTTTGTTGGGTTAGCTAGCTACTACCGCCGATTTGTCAAGGGATTCTCTTCTATTGCCTCCCATCTGACGAAATTGACTAAGCAAAATGTTTCATTTGTATGGTCGGATGAGTGTGAGGAAAGCTTTCAGAAGCTCAAGACTCTGTTGACTACTGCACCAATTCTCACCTTGCCAGTGGAAGGTAAGAATTTCATTGTCTATTGTGATGCATCCTATTCGCGTTTGGGTGCAGTACTAATGTAAGAGAAGAATGTGATTGTTTATGCTTCAAGATAATTAAAAGTGCATGAACATAACTATCCAACTCATGATTTGGAATTGGCCGCGGTAGTGTTTGCATTAAAGCAATGGAGACACTATTTATATGAGGTTAAGTGTGAGGTCTATACGGATCATCGTAGCCTACAGTATGTCTTTACTCAGAAAGATTTGAACTTGAGACAGAGGAGATGGATGGAACTACTGAAGGACTACAACATCACTATTTTGTATCATCCAGGGAAGGCGAATGTTGTAGCGGATGCTTTAAGTAGAAAGGCGGGAAGCATGGGAAGTCTAGCTCACTTGCAAGCTTCTAGACGCCCATTGGCTTGAGAAGTTCAGATTCTGGCTAACGACCTTATGAGATTAGAAGTAAATGAGAAGGGAGGATTTTTAGCTTGTGTGGAGGCAAGATCTTCCTTCCTTGACAAGATTAAGAGAAAGCAGTTTAATGATGAAAAATTGATTCGGATCCGAGATAAAGTGTTGCAAGGAGAGGCTAAAGAAGCGACAATCAATGAGAAAGGTGTTTTGAGGATTAAGGGAAGGGTATGTGTACCCCGCGTCGATGATTTAATCAACACTATTCTGACAGAGGCTTATAGTTCAAGGTATTCGATACATGCGGGTGCAACCAAGATATACTGTGACCTAAAGCAACACTTTTGGTGGAGTAGAATGAAGCGTGATATTGTGGATTTTATTGCCAAATGTCCAAACTGTCAACAAGTAAAGTATGAACACCAAAGGCCCGGAGGAACACTTCAGAGAATGCCCATTCCTGAATGGAAGTGGGAAAGGATTGCAATGGATTGCGTGGTTGGTCTTCCAAAGACATTGGGAAAGTTTGATTCTATTTGGGTAATTGTTGATAGGTTAACTAAGTCTGCTCACTTCATTCCGGTCAAGGTGACTTACAATGCAGAGAAGTTAGCCAAACTTTACATCTCGGAAGTGGTGCAATTGCATGGGGTTCCACTCTCCATTATATCAGATAGAGGTACGCAGTTTACTTCTAAGTTTTGGAAAACATTACATGCGGAATTAGGTACTAGGTTGGACCTTAGTACTACGTTCCATCCTCAGACCGATGGTCAGTCTGAGCGAACGATTCAAGTGTTGGAGGATATGCTTCGTGCATGTGTGATAGAATTTGCTGGTCAGTGGGATAACTTCTTACCCTTAGCAGAATTCTCCTACAACAATAGCTATCACTCAAGCATTGATATGGCCCCATTTTAGGCACTATATGGGAGAAAATGTAGGTCTCCCATTGGGTGGTTTGATGCATTTGAAGTTAGGCCTTGGGGTACAGACCTTCTGAGGGAATCATTAGATAAAGTGAAATCTATTCAAGAAAAGCTTCTAGCGGCACAAAGTAGACAGAAGGAGTATGCAGATCGAAAGGTTAGAGACTTGGAGTTTATGGAGGGTGAACAAGTCTTATTGAAGGTTTCGCCAATGAAAGGGGTGATGCGGTTTGGTAAGCGAGGTAAACTTAGCCCAAGGTATATTGGTCCATTTGAAGTACTTAAGCGAGTAGGGGAGGTGGCTTATGAGTTAGCCTTGCCTCCAGGGCTGTCCGGAGTGCATCCGGTATTCCATGTGTCGATGTTGAAAAGATACCATGGGGATGGAAACTACATTATCCGTTGGGATTCAGTTTTGCTTGATGAGAACTTGTCTTATGAGGAGGAACCTGTTGCCATTCTAGATAGAGAAATTCGCAAGTTGAGATCAAGGGAGATTGCATCCATCAAAGTTCAATGGAAGAATCGACCCATTGAAGAAGCCACTTGGGAGAAGGAGGCAGATATGCGAGAAAGATACCCACATCTGTTTACAGATCAGGTACTCCTTTTCGCCCTTGTTTTCCTTCTTGTGATCATTCGGGGACGAACGATGGGTAAATTGGTATCTATTGTAACGACCCGTTTAGTCGTTTTGAACGGCAGATTTTATTTCTGGAAAAATAGGCTGAGGCGACGGACCCCACGACGGGCCGTCATGGGCACGACGAACCGTCGCAGGATCTCGTTTCAAAACACTTAGAAAATCTGAAATTGGGTACTGAAAATCGACTCTCTGAACTTCGTAACGAAATGGGAGGACGGACCGTCACATGTGTGACAGACCGTCACATGTGTGACGGACCGTCACAGACTCTGGTGGAAATTGAGTCTCTGAATCTTGCGACGACCTGCAGGATGGACCGTCGCAGGCACGACGGGCCGTCGCAGGCACGACGGGCCGTCGCAGGTTGCGTAATCCCCGTCTGGGTCGGCTTTCTTTATACATTCTAAGGGACGTTTTTGACTATTCCTGCTTTAAATATAAGGTTAGTGGGTTAATGTTAATAAGTCTAATTACTTGGGGGGTTAAAAGAGGTAACCTTAAGTTAATTAGTGGGTCATTATTACCATCTTTTATTCTTAATTATATACTAATTAGGGCAAAATAAAGAGGGTTTGAATAAAGAAAATAGAAAAGAACAAAGAGAAGAAAAGAGAAACGATAGAGAAAGGATCGAACGAGAGGAAAAACACAAAGCTTGGGAAATCACTTGCTTGATCACTAATCTTCGGTGGAGGTAGGTTATGGTTTCTCTTACGATATTCGTAGTAAACTCTTAATAGCGAATGATGTGTATTGATAATATTGTAAACCCTGCTATGTGCTTAATTGTATGCTTGCATGAATGTAATTATATAATTGTGATTATATAAGCATGATGAAGTCATTGAATCCTAAATCTTGCAAAACCCTAATCTCCCTGTTAATGATGAGGCCTTGGTATAAAAGAAGGCGTGATGAACTAAAATAATGAGATTGATGATGTCTTGGTAAGAAAGAAGGCTTGATGAATTGATAGAAGGAGATTAGGGGATCGGGTGTCACAAACCGACACGTATATTAAAGAGATCGAGTGTCACGAACCGACACGTAGATTTAGGGGATCGGGTGTCACGAACCGACACGTAGATTTAGGGGATCGGGTGTCACGAACAGACACGTAGATTTAGGGGATCGGGTGTCACGAACCAACACGTAGATTTAGGGGATCGGGTGTCACGAACCGACACGTAGATTTAGGGGATCGGGTGTCACGAACCGACACGTTGATTTAGGGGAGCGGAGTGTCACGTACCGACACAAGAGAAATAAATATAATGAATCTTGAAAGATGGTTATATACTCAATCCAATGAACATAATTCCCAAATGAGTATGGTATTGAGACTTGAGTCCTCATGTGTGAACTTGACGGTAATTGTTAATGATATAGTACTTAATGTTGCTACATGTTGAGTATCATAGTTGATTTTATGATATTACTTGGTATATATTGATTTCTATTTTGAGTTGGCCGATGATATGTACTCAGTACCCGTGTTTTGTACTGACCCCTACTTTTATGTTTTCTTCTTGTTTATTTGTGGAGTAATGTGCCGTCATCTTCGACTCAACAGTAACTCTAGCCAGTCTTCATTACTTCGGATATCAGGGTGAGCTAATGCTTCTAGCTTGGACTGGATCCTCTTCTTCATGTCTCGATGCCTTGAAGTTCCGGCATGGACTAGCTTTTTATTTATCCTAGTTTTTTTTGATACTCTTAGTTTTAGTAATTTGAGGATAGATGTTCTTGTGATGATGACTTCCAGATTTTGGGGATAATAATAGATTTTTGAGTTTTAGAAGTTATTTTATTTATATTGATTAATGAGTTTAAGTCTTCCGCATTATTTTCCGTTGATATTATATCGAAATGTTAAGGTTTAGATTGGTTGATTCGCTCACATAGGAGGGTAAGTGTGGGTGCCAGTCGCGGCCCGGTTTTGGGTCGTGACAGATTCAAACCATCTTATTTAATTTTGACTTTTATTTTAACTTTAAAATTACAAAAATATTTAAGTAGAGATTGACCCAATTCAAATTATCTTGGACCAAACCCAATGCTTTACCTTATAAAGTATTTTCATGATGATAAACGGAAAACTTAGTTAAAATTGTGTCTAATTATATGCTCTTGTTTGTTTTTGTAACAGACCAAGCAGGAAGCATCAAAGTCAAGGCGTATTAATTTGATGCAAAAATTCATGGTAAATTTCCTTATTCAAAATTAAAGATTACTCATTATTTTTATATTTCTATTAGGTTATTTAATTCTACCATCCAATTCTTATAAACATGACACACTTCAAGTAGTGTCATGTTTATTTGTTTGTTTCATTGTTCAGTACTTTAATTCGAAAAACAAAAAGCCTATTATTTTACCAACCAAAACGAATTTCTTGTTAGGTTTTATTTGTCCTAAATTTTTTACTATAAATAGATTTTCTTTGAATTGATTAATCCTTTTCTTGTAGGAAAAGGTTTAGGACTCTATAAATAGAGGAATGTTCCTTCTAACTTAATCAACATTCACAATGTAGTCTTAAGGGCTTTGAGAGTTTTTGGTTAGGGGGAGAAATTGTGGGTCACAAGTTTGATACGTTATCACTTGTGTGAACCTCCCATGTATTCTGAGTGAATTTGGTTGAGGTTGTTTTCCTCTCTATTTTGTACTCTCATATTTATAGTGGATTGCTCATCTCCTTTGTGGACGTAGGTCGATTGACCGAACCACGTTAAATCTTTGTGTCTTTTGGTATATTTCTCATTGTCTTCTTACTCGTGGTCTTTCGAGGTTTCCTTTGCTAGCTTTCGCGTTTACACCTGCTTATTTTTTGGTCCTAACAAGTGGTATCAGAGCCAAATTCAATGATGGATTCAGGTTTAGTGGTTTGATAATCGATGATTGAACCAGGTTAGAAGGAGGTGTTCATCTTGACGGGTGTAGTTCTAGCAGCAACTTTTTTGACAGTAATGAAGATTTTGTTGGAGAAATTGTTTCAGAGAGGTTCTCTGTATTGAGACATAAATTTTGCAAAGGAGATTATGGAGATGAGAAGCAAGTTGTTGAAGATTAAGTAAAGAAGGTGGACAAATTTATTTTTTCAGAAATTCAGGCCAAGGGGGAGATATGTTAGGTTTTATTTGTCCTAAATTTCTTACCATAAATAGGTTTTCCTTTTAAGAAAAGGTTTTGAATTGACTAATCCTTTTCTTGTAGGAAAAGGTTTAGGACTCTATAAATAGAGGAATGTTCCTTCTAACTTAATCGGCATTCACTATGTAGTCTTAAGGGCTTTGAGAGTTTTTGGTTAGGGGGAGAAATTGTGGGTCACAAGTTTGATACGTTATCACTTTTGTGAACCTCCCATGTATTCTGAGTGAATTTGGTTGAGGTTGTTTCCCTCTGTATTTTGTACTCTCATATTTATAGTGGATTGCTCATATCCTTTGTGGACGTAGGTCGATTGACCGAACCACGTTAAATCTTTATGTCTTTTGGTATATTTCTCATTGTCTTCTTACTCGTGGTCTTTCGAAGTTTGCTTTGCTAGCTTCCGCGTTTACACCTGCTTATTTTTCGGTCCTAACATTTCTCAGTTAGTGTATGTATGTCCATACATTAGTTATAGACTTATATCCTTAATCTCTCTATAGGTTAATCAAGACATCAACCATATTCATACCAAATACTTTTAATAGGTTTAAGTATTTCCATTAATTTTCTCAACAGGATCACGAACTAAATCAATAGTAAGCGACTTCTGATAATAATAAGCTAGGTCAGGATTCATGAATGATTTCTCCTCCTCTTCTTTTTGGCAGTAAGTCAAACCCACAATCAAGCTATCAACATGCATATCTTGAAGTTCCTTAGTTGCCTGCATAATATAGAAAAAAGTTCTAATAGTTTTTCTCTAAAACTAATTACGTCTGAATTAAGATGTTCAAACAAAAACTGAATTAGGATCTATAAAAGCATACTTGACGATCATTTATTACTAACATATCCAAGTTCATCACGATCAGATCAAAGCATGCACCATAGTGATGAGCAAGAACCCCTTCGTTACTATTTTTCACCTCATGTATTTCAACCCCAAATTTCCTTATAAGTGCTTTGTAGACCATTCAAACTACAATGTTATCATCTTCTTTAAGAGATGTAAGTTTTTTCACTGCATTCGTGTTGTTCAGTCAAGAAGATGATTGGAATGATGACATCTGTTCGGAGATTAAAAACTTAATGTTTTATATCGACAAAATATAATAAGTGTGCCAGACAATATGTATATTAGATAGAGAAATTTACAAGTAACGGTACTTCCTCATCAGTCACATTTGGCAAATTACATTAAAGATTAATTACAACTATGTTTTTTGGATCACCCCACTATATATTGTAATTATTTATTTTGGTGCTATATGTTATTAAGCAATGTAAAATAGGAAAGACACATTTAAGAAGATACAAAAAATGTTACTTTCTCTATCCCAAATTATATGACATCATAATCTGAATTTAGAAAGTCAAACTTCTTTATTTTGACCATAAAATCCCAAATGATATGACATAATAAGTTTTTACATATTTAGAGACTAAATAAAGGGTACTAAAAGCCACAAGAATTACAAAATAATAATTTAAAAGGACATACAAATAAATCATTGTCAAAGATTTTCTTGTTTGGCCCTTGATATACAAACTAAATCATAAACGGAGGGAGTATCAGATTTCATTCCTTTTGGAAAAGAGGCATTTTGAAAGTGAAGTTCATTGCACACATACTTTGCCAGAACATAGACTCAAAGTCAAAATGAATGCCTTTAATGAGAATGGAGAGTATTTGATTCACACATAGCTATAGGCCTAACAGTTTCATTGCATTGGAGATAGGTTGTTCACTTCCACAATGCCTAGCATTGGTTGCAGTGTTAAGCGATGGAGACTGCTTCAACAGAGTAATCATCCTACTAGCATCCTGCTCTGTTGGATATTGAACAAAGTTGGTCGTGCACAACCCTGGCATGAGAATTGAAGAAATCGTAACAAGGTTCTCCTACAACAAACAAAAGTTATATGTTACAGAAAAATTAAAGGCATATGTATAAAGTAAGTGAATAATATTCTAGAAACTAAAACAACATGATCATAGGCCATTACATTCTCAGATAGTACGACATGTGGTTTCTTTAAAATAACATCGATCCTCTGAAAAGTAAAGGTAATGAAATGAAGTTAAAGTAGGCATACGTTACACCTTCCCCCGTCATAGTGCTCCAGGAAAAAAAATAGGAAAGGTTTCCAACACCATACAACACCTCCCACTAGAAACTTGAAAGAAGAGCCACACCGTGTTCTGCACATACACCAAGGCCATAAACAGTAGACTGGAAATGACATTAGTGGTATTTAGATAAATTAAATAGCATGCGCCCATGTTCTTGCTCAGCTTTTGCTCTCTCTGCACGTTAACTTGTTCATCTTGAACTTGCTGTGATGATCTTCTTAATCTCATCCACAATGTCCAAGAGTAGTCCAGATATCTGAAGTCTGGAAAAAAAATAGTGTTGGCTTACAAGTCCTCCACGATAAAGACCAGGTCCCTTCACAAAAACAATTAATAAAGTATTGAAGGTAGATATTGAAAGGTAGAAGATCCAAAGTGTTTTACGTGAAAACCTCTTTTCTCAAGGGAGGAAAAAATCACAACTTGTTGTGTCACATATACTCTTAAGGCTCCACCAACTTCAAGAAACTGGTAACTACAAACTCAAGTAATTACAGTGGATTAATCTTTTAACCCTATCACCCTTGTAACACCTCTATTACAAGACAACTAAGCAATAACTTTCCCATGCGCAATAGGAGAGTGTCAACTATGATACCTTGAGAATTCATGCATGAATAATTCTAAGGGTGACGGTAGAATAGCTGGCACTATAGACTTGCATGTGGCACAAGCATTACTGAGCTTCCTCCACTCTTTTTATGCAACCAATATGGTATAAATGAGCGCAATCAACTTTCGCAAGCTCTTACCCATCAAAGTACTCATAAGACACACGAGTAAAAATAAATAGGGTTGGATCCAAACTTAAGTAAGATTGGAAAAGTAATAAGAAGGAAGTTTGATTATGATTTTAGTGACCTTTACCAAGCATATGTAGCAATTCCACTTGTTCTCATGACGGGTTGAGTTGTCTACCTTGTACTTAGGTAGACTAATGCTTAAATAAATATCTCTTGCTTTGGTTATAGCATAAGGAATTTCCAAATTTTATAGATTTCAAATATGTTTTTTATAAAATGATTAAGACATATATATTGATTAAGTGGTAAAATAGTTTATTAACATAATGCTATTTTCCATTGAGATCATGAAAAATTGTTGACAATAAGGATGACGTCTTAGGCCACAATACGCGAAAATTTAATTCTTAGGTCATGGAATAATTGTTGTAGGCTATGAGATTGATGCCTTTAGTCTATGACACCTTCAAAACATGATATGTAGAAATTAAATTTTTAGGTCATGAGATGATGTCCACGGGCCATGAAAATGATGTCTTTATACTATGAACCCTTTGAAACATGATAATCATAAATTTTATCATCATGTTATGAAATAATATTTGCAAACCATGAATTAATGAATTTTGACTATGACACCTTTGTAACATTAAATTAATGATAAAAGAGTGTGCATGTATCAACTTTTTTTCGATAAGATTCAGCCATATTGCGATATTTACATCTTGATTCGATAAATATTTCTACCGATATATTTTTTGGGGCTCAATAGATTTCCATAAGTTGATCAAAGATCAACTTTAATAAAATTCTTGAATTCAATATTATTCTTTGGCATATATATATATATATATATATATATATATATATATATATATATATATATATATATATATATATATATATATAGTTTTTTAGGCATAATATAATTCTTGAGCTTCATGTAGTTTTCAAGTACAATGTAATTTTGTAACACAATGTGATTTTTCGGCACGATGGAATTCTTAGGAACATTGCAATGTTCGAGCACAATGAAATTCTCAAGCATAATGCAATTTCTCAAGCACATACAAATTCTCAGATAAAATGCAATTTTTCTGGCATAATGCAATTCTAAAGCACAATGTGATTCTACGGCATAATGCAATTTCAAGAAAAATGCAAATTCTCTAACGCAATACAATTCTCAGAATAAATCTAATTCTCAAACACAATGCAATTATCGGGCACACTGCAAATTTTTGGGCACAATGCAATATTTTGGACACAATGCAATTTTCCAGACTTATTGCAATTATCAAGTTTAATACAATTTTTTGGAAATAATGCAATTCTCAGGGATATGAAAATTCTCGGGCACAATACATTTCTCAAAAAGGAAAATATAGTTGAGAATATAAGGTGGCTTAGACCATCATTTTATCGGATGGACAAAGTGTCTCTTCCATAGTGAATGTGGGGATCAATATAACAGTTGAGAGTGTAAAGTATCCATGATATTTATATTATTGGAAGGACAGAGTGTCATTTCTAGGCGGTTATCGGGCTCAAACTAACAACTGAAGGTATAGATTAGCTTAGACTTTTGTCTTAATGGAAGGACAAAATGTTATTTGATGGTGATTATTCGGACGATGTTAGAATTGCTTCTTGCATTTATACTTGTCTTTTCTACGTCCAATGAAACATTGTTAGTTTATTAAAAGGGAGGTTGATCTGTATCTCTGTTTTGACCAGCACACTCCATTTGTCCTTGATATCTAAGTATTTTTTGAAAAACAAAAGCCTTTTATTTTACCAACCCAAAATGTTTTTATCAGTAATTGTAAGTATGTTATACGTGCTTTAGTGATAGACTTAATTACTTCCTTAATCTCTACATAGATTAATTAATATATGAATCATATTCATACCAAATACTTTTGACATGAATAACCATTTCGATTAATTTTCTCAACAAGATCGCAAACTACATCAATAGTAAGCGGCTTCTGATAATAATAATCAAGAACATCATTCATGAATGGTTTCTCTTCTTCCTCTTTTACACGAGAAGTCATTCCCACAGTAAAGCTATTATGCATATCGCAAATTTTATTAGTTGCCTGCATAATTTCTGAAGTTTGTTACTTTACTTAAGTCTTAACTAAGATATTGAAACAGAATAGAAATTACGATTTATAAAAGAATACTTGATGACTGTTCATTACTGACATATCCAAGTACATCATAATTAGATCAAATCATGCACCATTTTGATGAACAAGAACCACTTTGTGGACACTTATTGAAGCTTGGGTGACTGGTGGCAGTGTTTGTTGAGGTTGCTTCAACTAAACAATCATCAAACTAATAGTCTGCTCTATCGGCTATTGAACAAAATTGGTCGTGCAAAACCTTATCTTCAATCAGGTCAGCTTTTATAGGCAGAAAATTGAGAAAAAGGTCTCGGATATGAGAATTGAAGAAAACATAACAAGGTTCTTTTACAACAAGCAAAAGCTATATGTTACAACAAAATAAAGGAAATATGTATAAAATAAGTGAGTAACATTCTAGAAACTACACAACGTGTGAGTAATAGAACATTGAAGTATAAAAGTACCTGGGCCAAATAATCTTGATTGCAAAAGCTGATTTTTGATCTTGTCAGTTGTTCCTTTTATAAGAGAGAAAAAACCTAGGATATAAGCCATTGGTCGAGTTTGCCTGCTGTTACAATGCCTCTGCTGTAGTGCCTACCATCAACTATAGAAAGTACAACTGTACAGTCGTACACAGTTAAATTTTTTAGCCTCTTAAGCACTAAAAGTATTTTGATAATTAACAATAAGTCCAATTGTCACGCCTCAAGCCTACACCTGTGGCCATGATGACCACTCGAAGACCATTGCTGGCCTCAAGTGGACCCTTGGTCTAGCTTACTTACTCAGTGGAGGACTTAAACATAAGAGATAACTAATGAAAATAACGTTAAAGTACTAACTTAGCAAAAGTGGAAACTCATGTCTTAATTAAGACTAAAGAACTATGCTCTCTGTTTATGAAGCCTCTAAAATAGAGAGGGATGTTGGAAAAGAATCCAATCATCTTAACAACTGAAAATGAAAATCAAGCGATAAAAGATGTCTTCCGGAATATAAAGAGGCTCACCAACCGACTCTGAGTTGCTCACTAGATCAACAGTACGCCAAATATCGATCATAGTTACCTGCGTGTGCATCATAAGACGATGCAGGCCAACTGACATCATTACATTAAATGTATGAGTATGTGATTTTGATTGCTAAAACAACATAGACTTGAAAGAGATTATGAAAGAAACCCTTACCTTGACTCTTCTAAACTCATGAATACTTTACTGAACTCATTTCAATCTAAAGCAGTTTAAAACAAGTGCAATATAAAGACAAGGAAAATTGTTTAAAACATGATCTCAAATCATAATCATAATATCATAAGAACATACTATGCTTCCTCTCAAAGTCTACTTGTCCAATGCATGAATGAAGTATCATACCCTATTCATACTAAGCAGAACCTTTGAGGAACCATGCAATTAATACTGTCGGAGTTTCTCCAACTTACAACCATCACTTAAGAGATTTAGTGATGATACAATGTTTTACCTCAATCTTCCAAGGACCATTTTATACCTTGCCATTAGTTTAGGAAACTTACTCACTAAGTGGATCCTCTAGCTTAATTTATGTGATCATCTAAAAAGTATGACCCATTAATACCCATGACGGCTACATGGTTTGCAAAGACTTGAGTTAATATGAACTCGCATCCCCATATCGGTGCTCAATACAACTCCCAAAAATATACTTCGCTCATATGTTTTAAAAATAACTTCTTTCGTTGGGTTGAGATAATTACTTAACACTTAGCTTAAAAGCTCTCTTGGAATAGATTTGTAACACCCTGTAGCCAAAACAGACAAAAAAATAGTTTTTTTTTAAAAATCTGTAGATGCTACCAACGGTGGTATTGACAGACCGTAGCCTGAACCACGATCCGTCTTGTACAACCGTGATGGGATCATAAAATACCACAAATTTTAGCCCAGAAAAATTGGTTAAGTCTTGGGCTACAGACGGATTTACGGTCCATAGGTCAGACGACGGTCCGTAGTCTGTGACCATCGATTGAGACCACCATTCACCCACTCTCTGACAAGATCTACAAATGACCAGCACAAGCCGTAGGTGGACCTACGATCCGTAGGTCTTACCATAGAGGGAAAATTTGTAGACAGTTAAGGGGAAATGAAGTTGGGTCAACTTCAAATGGTCATAACTCTTTGCACAAAATGAATTAAGTGTCTCACTACCTACCCACATATAGATAATTGAATGAGCTTTTCATAGCCACCAATTGGATCCTCTCGATGGGGCGTATACATCATACTCCACATTTAGCTCATGTGGTTTTATTATCGGTTATTAGTAGCTCCCATAGATCAGTTAGACTCTCTGCATTGATTATTTATCAGTATATTCATAATTCAGCTTCAGCATGTTATAAATTGGTCATTGCATTCAGTTAGCTCAGAATTTAGTTTATCATGTCAGATTATTATACTTGCTTTTATGCTTGTTCAATTATGTTTTATTTCAACTTTACTCTATCCTACATGCTCGATACCTTTCAAGTACTGACACATACATGCATTATATATTCTCGTGATGTAGGTTCAGGTTCTCAGTATCCAGATCACAAATAGATCGATTTTCAATCTACAGTTCAGCTGATTTAGTGGTGAGTCCTCATCCTCTGAGGACAACAGTCATGAGTGTCATTTCAGTCTTTAGTCATTTAGTTCCAGTTTTTCCAGATTTGGCTGGGGGCTTGTCCCAATATTTCTAGTCTAGTTTAGAGGCTTATTTAAGCCATGTTAGATTTATCTTACTATTGAGTTAATATTTCCTTTGTATTAAACTCATTGTTTTCAAATATATCATTTATAGAATATGGGTTTTCCCCATATTTTCATATTTAATTATGATTTATCTTCTGCATCTGTTTATTATCTTTAGTATGCTCATGATCATGCCAGTATGGTTAGCTTAGGATCACCTGTGGTCCTAGGTTTCGTGTCCGCATCTCGGGAGTAGCTCGACGTGTGACAAAACTTGATATAAGAGCACTAGATTTAAGTGTCCTACGATGTCTTAAAAGCCTCACTAAGTGTAGTCCTTTTCATGGGTGTGAAGTGCACCACATCTAATGATAGGGAGGCTACAAAGTATTTTTAGGAAAAACTTCACTTTCTTGTTACTTTTATCGTGCGTAAGGTATGATCAAATTTCATTCTAACTTGACATTGTGCGCTTAAGATCATGCCTTCTTGTAAAACTTAGGCATGGAATGCTAATGCACGCAATGCTAATGCATTTCCTCTCCTACCAGATAAGGAAGTTTAAATGCAGAGTTTCAGAACGCCAATTCAGCTTTTGGTTCAGAGTATGACCAACCAGAACAATCAGTAGGTTCTAGTTCCTACTAATAGAAATGACCGATTAGTGGCAGCCAGAGTTTGGGATTTTGTTAAGATGAAGCCGCCTAAGTTTTTAGGGTCGTAAGTTGGTAAGGACCCACATAAGTTCATTGATGAGGTCAAAAAATATTTGGTGTGATGTTAGTAACTGGTAGTGATAGGTGAGATTGACATCCTACAAACTCAAGGATGTGACTCACATATGGTTCACTTAGTGGAAAGAGAACATACATGACTTTGTATTTTGTAACTCAATAAAGCAGTCCAATTCAGTGTTGGTCCAGCAACTCTCTCAGAACCTTTCTTAGTCTCTACTCTAGTCGGTGACCCAATTATAGCTAGATGGGTATACAGAAATTACCCTCTCACAGTATATCAGAAAGTCACCAAGCAGATCTAGAAGAGTTAGAAATGGTACACTTTGATGTCATTCTAGGCATGGATTGGTTACACTCATTGATACGCTCAAACTTACTTCTCAAATAAGAAGTAAAGCGGTTGTGTCAAGTAAATAACCCAACTAATGAGGTTGGGATCGTTCCCACGAGGAAAATAGTTTAGACTTAACTTCAATCTATTATTACTATTGTTCTGTCAATTACATCCTTGGAAACAAAGATGATAAAAGGGGGTTTTATATTTCTAAATAAATGAAAATAACTAGCGAAATTAAAGGAGACAACTAACAACTTCGAATGTTGGAGTTTAATCAATTAATCAAAGTAACTAGGGTTTACGTGTTCCCTACATGTTCATAACTTGATAATTCTAACTATAACAATTCTTTCCTAGTATCTTGCATGCAAAGTTATAAGTTATGTATTTCTAAATCCTTTGTCCGGCATCTAGAAAATTTCACTCCGCACCTTGGTCCGGCTTCGTGTGTTGCTATACTAACCCTTATCTTTACCTCATATTAAGCATCATATTCGATATTTGACTGAGTTATTACCTTGTACCAATTAATACTAGCCTATTAGATAGTATACACTAAATTTATGTTGATAATTCTTTTCCTATTATCTACCTCCTTGGTCCGGCAAGTAGCATTAAGGCGAGTTCTAACGTTGGCTATCCGTTAAAAAGACTTCTAAGCGAAAGAATAATCAATACATGTAAGACACTATTCTAGAATTGTTATTTTAGTTAGGTTTTACCTCATTATTCACCTATGGTTTCTACAACCCTAGTTATGGAGTTTAGTTACCCATAGTCATAATCACAATATTCAAATATATGTTATAAGAATTCATGTACTTACTTCAATGAGAAAAAGTAAAATCCGAAAGTTCTCTTGATTAATCAACAAATATCACCAACAATCAATTACAAGTATTTCAAAATATTCAAGAGTCTCACAAAAGGTCTAAAAAATATTGAAGAGTCTAACAAATAGTCTAAAAATAATCCAGGGTCTAACCTCAAAAATGAGGTTTTTCAAACAATTTATAAAAAAATAAAAACCTAATTAAATAAGGAGTCTATTTGATGGAAATCTGTCAAAAGGCGGCTGGGTCGACGGACCTCGCGACGGATCGTCGTGGTCACGACGGACAGTCATGGACTCCGTCGTCCCATACTAGTGCAATTTCTTCTGCTGCTCTCTTCATTACCCTTGACGGCACATATGACGGATCGTTACAGGCACAACGATCCATCGAGAGTCTCTATTCCAAAACACTTAAACTCTTGGAATTTGGGTACTAGGACTGCTTCTCTAAACTTCATGACGAACCAACAAGACGTACCGTCATGGCTACGACGGTCCGTCACGCGCTCCGTAACCCCACACTTGGTCAAAATTCCCCATCTTCCTTCAGTAGCTACACTACAATACCACCTACGGACCGTCACGAGCATGACAGATCTTCACAAGCTCCGTAGGTGGTCTCTTTTGCATTTATTCGCTCAAAAACATCAGCATTCATCTTTGGACAGATTTCCTGCAAATAAGGAGAAACTTATATAAAAATTAGCACAAAAAGGCTTTTGGACACACTAAACTTAAGAAAAAAGTATTAATAATACCGTGAAACCACGGTATATCAACACCCTCAACTTAAATTCGTTGTTTGTCCTCAAGTGACGCACTATGACTCAATACAAAATCTTTGTACAATAGTATCCATGTTTTATCCTTCGCAATCATTTTGCTATCAATCTCGATCAATCTCATCATATTTATTCATGCTATCACTATTAGGCTTTAATTATGTGGCACTAACACCTATCCTCTTTAATTTCTCACCAAGGTGCTAATATTTTCGGTATTGGAACTAGTGTCCTCACTTTAAAACAAAATCCTCATTTTTCACACAATGATTTCAGTTTGAGTATAAGGATTACTTTTCAACATTCACTCTCAGAACAAATTCACACTCATTCATACATATTTCCATAAGCTTGCCCTTATTTTCACTGCTTTAAGTTCGGTATACAACTCTTAGGATCACGATAGGACTTTCTTAGCTTGTAACATAGGCTCAGGGTCAGGTAGGGTATATTTAGGTATACTTTAGTGACTTGTTGCCCTCCTTGACATTTAGGCTAAACATACCATTTTCTATCATTTTATTTTCCCAGTTTCTCATATTGTTTCACCTTGCTATTTTCCCTTCTTTCTTCATTTGTGTAAGTGTCTCTCTTCTTTTCTTGCTTGTATTTCTTGTATATATATACATACATATATATATATATACATATATTCTTTCAACTAATTCTTGAGTCACTTTACTTTTGTTCTTTCTCTCTCTTTGTTCTTTCAACCCTTTTTCCAGAGCATTCCTTATAATAGCCACCCTCAACTCATGGCTTTGCCATGAGTCAAAGTACACAATACCCAAAGTTGGATCAGGGCCATAAAAAGGGTTGTTTAATGCATTAGCCAACCTCAACTTATGCTTTTGGCATAAGCTAAGGTGCACATGTCCAAGGAGGGACCAGGGCCAACACATTATTCTTAGAAAAGATCAGTATGTGTGAAAAAGAAAGGTCTAGTTTAGGATCAAATAATTTGGATCAAAGAAGGATAAATTTCATATGGTTTTCTTTTATTTAGGCTAAATATGGGCTATATTGAATAAGGGCCTATGATCCTTTCCTAATTGTCTATTACAACTTACTTTTAGCAGGACTAACAAGGCAAGTTCTAGCTCAGTACAAATAGTAAACTATCCAAATCTTCCTCACACTCACTCTACATCTCATTAATCTACCAGATTATCAGACACCTAGTTCGAATGTTAGACTTAGGGTCATACAGTGGTGTACCTTTATGTCATGCTTAGAGTCACACATTTATCAATCACTATGCCTAGTCATGCATCATTTTCCATTTTATCAGGATATCATTTTAGTCATCATGCTTCAGAATTAAACTATGTACACAAGATATAGACATACCGGTTCAAGAGAAAAAGTAATTAGTCTCTTGGGGCAAAAGAACACAAGAAAGAAAACCCCAAAAGAGGATAGTGAATTGGGCTACTCAGACTTCACCCTAGCACTCACTTTCCATTTACCCCACCCCCAACAAAAAGACATGCAATTGTCCCAAATTCATAAAAAAAGTTTGAAATACAAGAGTGGTAGGTGAAGTAAACCTAGGGTGCAAAGCGCCGACGATCAGCAAGCTAGTGAGTCCGGTTCCCTAGAACCCACTACCTCTGTAATCCGGACACCCTCAGTGGTGTCCTCGGCATTAACAACACTATCAGCAGTGCCTCCTGCTATCTCTACAGTTCTGGAGCTAGACGCCCAAGCAACTAACTTTCATGCTCTCATCTGACGCGCCTCCTTCTCAGCAAGAGAGGCTCTCCTCGCAGCCTCCATCTCACAGCGCTCCTTCTTCCGTGCTCGAGCTTCATCCTCCTCTCGACCCCTATGCCTCTTGGCATTCTCTCGAGGGGAGGTGGTGGAATCTCTGAAGTGCTGAATAGATCCGCCATCACTGGGTCTTCAGCATGCTCTATATAAGGGGCCACAGACCCAGGCCCCCTAGCCTCAAAAATCATGTCGATGGCTGTGTGAAGACTGTCGACCGCAACCTGAAGGATCGATACATCCACCTGAGGGGCTGGTCAGGCTAACACCCGCAACTCAAAAGCCTCCAAGCGCTGATGAACCTCAGTGATCTTCCGCTCTTTGTGCTGGATCATTCTCCACTCCAAGCGCTCTTCTGCCTCAGCAATAGACTTCTGCATCCAAGGCTGGATGTGATGCAGAAGTGTAGCCATCTGTGCCTCTAATTTCTGGATCCTAGCAAGCGGGACCAGAGCGGGGAAAGGGACTAAATGAGAGGATCTCAGGGCAGTTCTACTACCCGGGATAGACTCGACCGGGGTAGTGTTAGTGGAAGACGCCTGCGTAGCCATGCGGGCTTGTTCTACCATATCAGCCAGATTGTCACTAAGTGGAGGCAACTCTGGACAGGGCCCTCTGCGTGGAGCCAACTCATTGGCCTCATTCCTGATGAGGCCGATGTCAATAGTGTCCAGCGGGGTCTTGAGCTGATCAACGTGCCATATAGGCACACCTGCGGACCTGCATAGCGAAAATATCATGCACGGAAAAGGGTATGTATTTTTGACCTTAAAAGCCCTCTCGTGCATGACCGCGCGTAGGAGCCACGCAAAATCCACCTCAAACCCGGCTATCATCGCTGCCATTAGTACTGCTCGATCCCATGTGACTATATTATCAGCGGCAATGGAGGAAAGGCAGTGGCGGACAATCAACCACAAAAACATCGCCGTGAAGGTTAGGTTAGCCTTCTTGATGGCTCCCTTCGGCTCAGTCACCCAGTCAGCACCCACTCCATCATCGGACAAGTGCAGGTCCATCCATCTTTTGGTGGTCTCTCTCAATGATGGCTCACGCAGAAATTGTCCATCTTTGACAATCTGCCATCGGTAGTCAAACACGGCAGTGAGAGAGGTCCGATTAGCATCAACATTCTCACCGTATAGAAACCGGCGGATGGAAGGCAGGGAGATATCAACCTGAACGCCACGTACTCGGACCTACTCCAGTGGGGCTTGTTTGGAATGCTTTCTTTTTTGCCATTTTTCTGTCTCGCCTATCAATCTGTGATCGGAGAGTTGCTACATAGGAGACGTAGAACTCTCAGACCAACTCTTCACTATAACGTCCCAACGGACGCGCTGTCCACTCCAGTCGATGTCAGGTGAAGAGATTGTGCATCTTTGGCATCGTCGGGACACTTCCTGTAAGGACCCGCCGCTCCAATGTAAGTGTCCTAGTCATGACTCCTTTGTCATTCAAGAACTTTGCATCTGAATAGAATTGATACTGCTCATCCACCAATGGCTGGGTTGGTTGGTCACCGGGGTGAGAGCACGAGATGGTGAACCGGGTGTGGATTTCGAACTATCAGCCTTATCAGACGAGGCAGACTCTGCAGAGATGGCGGGTGCGGGAACCTCAGCAGATCCGGAGTCTTCCTGCGACCATGAAACTCCTAAGAAACCAGACGCTCCTTCGTCATTAGTAACTGACCCAGAAGGTGTGCCGGCCAGTGTGTGCTCCTCATCAGACTGGGAGGCAGTGGCTACGTCGGACGCCACCTTTTTGGGTGTGGCTCTGGCAGCACGTGCAACTCGAGATGGGGTGGATGTGCCTGGGGCACGTACTCGGGGTCACACTCATCATCAGATCCAATGACCAGGCAGGCAGACGGGGTGACAGACTTCAATTGCCCGTGTGCGTAGATTCGATCTTGTTTTGGTCCCATAATAGATAGTACCTGTAAAGAATCAATATTAGTAATAGAAGGAGCAAATAAAACAAGCAAAACCACACAAAATAAATAAAAGAGTTAAGATGTAATGACATTTCTATAGTAACAGTTAAACACGATGGGCCAGGTGACGGCTCGTCGTGAGTAAACGGACCATCATGGGGTCAGTCGTGTCTTACTTAGACTTTGTTTATATGAAGAAACCTGAAGGAGAGACTCTGACAAGTATGACGGTATGTGCAGGATGGACCGTCAAAGGTATGATGGTCTGTCGTAGGTGTCCGTCAGAGGACACTTTAAAAAAATATGGAGACCCTTAGGAGAGGGGTTTTTGACCATCATAACGGTCATCCAGGACAGACCGTCGTGGGTATGACGGTCCTTCATAGTTTTCCGTTTAAGGACACTTAGAAAAATAGAAAGAGAACCTTAGGAAAAGGGTCTCTGACAACCAGTGTGGTTGTGCATGACAGACCGTCGTGGGTACGACGGTCCGTCGTAGTTATCCGTTTGAAGACACTTGGAGAAAATTGGACAAGGGGTGTTAGGGCTGTTGGAACGGACCCAATGACGGTCCGTCATGGGTACAACGGTCCATCATCGGGGTATCATTCTATAACTCAGTGACAGAACCGGGGATGCCCCATTCATCCCCTATGACCCAAATAGAATTGGTAGTGTTTTAATCTACATTTGTCTAACCCAAATACCTAGTAAACTAGCAATGCTAAAACACCTATTTCTAGTGTTTTAAAATGGAAATTTCGAGGATTTTCAATCTAGGTCAGACAATATTTTATTAAAGAATCAACATATCAAGAAGAACAAGGCTAATACTAATTGTTCGATCAACCATCAGTAGCCGCATCACAGTGGGTTTTGGGTCACCCAAACCCAACTTCTTGTAAATTGAGAGGGGCATGAGATTTATGCTTGCCCCCAGATCACATAATGCTTTCACAAAATGTAATGACTCGACTGTAAAATCAATAATGAACGCACCCAGATCTTCTTTCTTTTGTACGAGAGATCTTGTAGCAATAGCACTACAATGCTGCATTATATCATCATCCTCGAAAGTGATCGATCTTTTCTTTGTAACCAGATATTTCATAAATTTGGCATAACCGGGCGTTTGTTCTAGGGCTTCAACCGAAAGGACATTGATAGAAAGCTGCTTCAGCGTTGTTATAAAACACCAATATTTACCATCCTTGGTTTTTTTCACTAATCTCTGAGGGAAAGGTGGTGGTGGTCTAGGCATGAGAATTACCTTCATAGAGACTTCTGCATCTTTTCCAGTGCTATCTTCTGCTTCACCACTACCCTTTACCACCTTATCATCATCCTTTCTCACCTTTTCCTCATTAGACGGCATAGGTGGGTCAATGGTTTGCTTACCACCCCGAGTAGTGATTGTCATATAGTGTGCATCATTTTTCGGATTTTTGACAGTGTTGCTAGGAAGAGTGACCGCTTGCCGTGTGTTCACAGTCACAAATAATTTGTCCATTTGCAACTCGATCTGCTTAATTGATATTGCATGTGTATCGAATTTTTTCCCAATTCCTGCTAAATCACTCCTTAACTCTTTAATGTGCTCATCACCAGCATCGAACCTCCTCAGCATTTTGTGCAACATATTCTCAACTCGCGCCATTCTATCTTCACCATCCCTAGGAGTAATTTTAACGATTTTGAGGAGGGGCATAGGGACCATTCCTATCATTTGTGTTACCGTAGTTAGCCTGTTGAATTTGTTGTCACGGTTGTAGTTTCCACCTCGGACATAACGACCCTCACAGTTATAGTTACCATAGATCTGACCTTAGCGCCAATTATACTGATTTGAACCTTGGGAACTCGGTCGGAAACCCCCCGTGTGCTCATTTACTGTATAGAAATCCTCCGCATAATAGCATTCATCATTAGGTGGTGGTGGTTTAGACAATAGTTAATTGCATTTATCTTTTCTGCACCCCAGTGATATGTTTTAGTACCAACCCAAGCTCAGTTCTCATCTGAGCCATTTCTTCACGAATCTCATCTGTGGCTGGGTTGTGAGTGGACTGCACTGCGAAGGTGTTTCTCCCAGTATCTGACTTCCTAGTACTCCAAGCTTTATTATTCCGGGAGATTTTCTTTAATTTTCCAGCAATCTCCGCATAAGGACACTCCCCATAAGATCCACCTGCTATAGTGTCCAACACGGCTTTATTATTATCATCCTGTCCCCGATAGAAGTATTCCTTCATTGACTCATCATCTATAGGGTGATTTGGGTCGCTTTTAAAAAAACAAGGTGAATCTATCCCAAGAACTACTAATTGACTCTCCTAGTAGTGCCACAAAGTTGTTCACTCTGTCTTTGTGGTTTAGTTTCTTTGAGACCAGGTAGTAGCGTGCTAAAAAAAGTCCCTTAGTTGGTTCCAAGTAAAAATTGAGTTGTAAGGGAGCTCAATGAACCATATAGCAGCCTCTCCCATTAGTGAGAGAGGAAACACTCTAAGCCCCATTACATCCAAGTCCAAGTCAAGCCTCCCTACACAACTACATGGGCATGTGGATCCTCATAAGGTAGCCCTGGAAACAAACCTTTGGCAGTAAGCATTTGCATCAGGATACTAGTTACCACAAAAGTGTGGCCTGGTGGTAAAGGAGGCAAGACAAGTGGCCTATCGGAGTCTGCTATGTTGTCATAGCCTCTGTAGTATTCTTGGGGCCGTGGAGCGGGATTTTGTACCCTCAGTTGGTGTTCGCCCGGATAATCGGATAACAACTGACCATGAACATCAACCTGAGCTGGGATGTTCTGGTTTGGATCATTATCATTAGTTCCCATGTTTCGATTCATGTTGTGTAGTGTACGCTCTAATTCGTGATCGTAGGGAAACAAGGGTTCTCTTCCTCTTTGTGTATTTAGCATACAAGGAGGATGGTTCTGCATGAATCAAAAACCAATAAAACAAAGTAAAATCAAGAAAATATCAACTAAACTATAAGTTTAAGTTAATCTAAAAACTACTTTCCCCGGCAGCGACACCAAAATTTGATACGCTCAAACGTACTTCGCAAATAAGAAGTAAAGCGGTCGTGTCAAGTAAATAACCCAACTAATAAGGTTGGGATCGTTCCCACGAGGAAAATAGTTTAGACTTAACTTCAATCTTTTATTACTATTGTTCAGCAATTACTTCTTTGGAAAGCAAAAATTATAAAAGGGGGGGTTTCTATTTCTAAATAAATGAAAATAACTAGCGAAATTAAGGAGACAACTCACAGCTTCGAATGTTGGATTTTAATCAATAAATCAAAGTAACTAGGGTTTACGTGTTCCCCACAGGTTCATAACTTGATAATTCTAACTATAACAATTCTTTCATAGTATCTTGCATGCAAAGTGATAAGTTATGTATTTCTAAATCTTTGGTCCGGCATCTAGAAAATTTCACTCCGCACCTTGGTCCAGCTATGTGTGTTGCTTTACTAACCCTTATCTTTACCTCATATTAAGCATCGTATTTGATATTTGACTAATTTATTACCTCGTACCAATCAATACTAGCCTATTATATAGTATACACTAAATCTATGTTGATAATTCTTTTCCTATTATCTACCTCCTTGGTCCGGCAAGTAGCATTGAGGCAAGTTCTAACGTTGGCTATCCGTTAAAAAGACTTCTAAGCGAAAGAATTATCAATACATGCAAGACACTATTCTAGAATTGTTATTTTAGTCAGGGTTTACCTCATTATTTGCCAATGGTTCCCACAACCCTAGTTATGGAGTTAAGTTACCCATTGTCATAATCACAATATTCAAATATATGGTATAAGAATTCATGTACTTACTTCAATGAGAAAGAGTAAAATCTGAAAGTTTGCTTGATTAATCAACTAAAATCACGAAGAATCAATTACAAGTATCTCAAAATATTCAAGAGTCTCACAAAAGGTCTAAAAAAAAATCAAGAGTCTAACAAATAGTCTAAAAATAATCCAGGGTCTAACCTCAAAAATGAGGTTTTTCGAACTATTTATATTAAAAGTAAAACCTAATTAAATAAGGACTCTATTTGCTAGAAATCTGTCAAAATGCGGCGACGGACCTCGCGACGGATCATCGTGGTCACGACGGACCGTCATGGAATCCATCATCCCATACTTGTGCAATTTCTTCTACTGCTCTCTTCATTACCCTCGACGGCAGATATGACGGATCGTTACAGGCACAATAGTCCGTCGAGGGTCTCCGTTCCAAAACACTTAAACTCTTGGATTTTGGGTATTGAGACTACTTGTCTAAACTTCATGACGAACCAACAGGACGGGCCTTCATGGCTACGACGGTCCGTCACGCACTCCGTAACCCCACACTTGTTCAGACTTCCTCATCTTCCTTCAGCAGTTGCACTACGATGCCACCTACGGACCGTCACGAGCATGACGAACCGTCACGAGCATGACGGACCGTCAGAAACTCCGTAAGTGGTATCTTATGCATTTCTTCGCTCAAAAACCTCCGCATTCATCTTTGGACAGATTTCCTGCAAATAAGGAGAAATTTATACAAAAATTAGCACAAAAAGGCTTTTGGACACACTAAATTTAAGGAAAAAGTACTAATAATACCGTGAAACCACGGTATATTTACTCATATTATGTCTGAGTCGAATGTAGAACTAGGATTGTTCATTTTTAGTTTCCAGAAGAATCAATCTTATAATGGAAAGGTAGTAGCTTAGCGCCTATGAGTCGATTTATTTATTACCTTAAGGCAAGAGAGATGGTTCTCTCAGAATGTGCATTGACTATAGATAGTTGAACAAGGTCACAATCAAAAAATAGTATCCCATCCGTAGGATTGATGACTTGTTTAACCAACATCAATGTGCTAGCCATTTCTCAAAGATAGACCTTATATCGGGTTATCATCAACTCAGAGTCAGAGATAGTGACATTCCGAAAACAGCCTTCAGAACTTGGTATAGTCATTATGAATTTGTAGTTATTTCATTTGGACTAACTAATGCTCCTGCAGCTTTAATGTATTTTATGAACAGAGTTTTCAAACAGTACTTGGACTTGTTCGTTATCATCTTTATTGATAATATCCTTATTTACTCTAGGATTGACGAAGAACATGAAAGTCGTTTGAGAATTGTTTTACAGACTCTCAAGGATCGCCAGTTATTCCCTAAGTTTAGTAAAAGTGAGTTCTTGTTGCAATCTGTTGCTTTTCTTAGTCACATTGTTTCTAGCGAAGGGATCTGAGTAGATTCACAAAAGATAGAAGCAGTGAAAAAGTGGCCCAGACCTACATTTGCTACAAATATCAGAAGTTTCTTAGGTCTAGCGGGTTATTATAGAAGGTTCGTGGAAGTATTCTCCTGCATAGCCTTACCATTGACTAGGTTGACTCAGAAGATGGTCAATTTTCAATTGTCAGATGATTGTGAGAAAAGTTTTGCAGAGTTGAAAACAAGATTGACTACAGCTCCTGTCTTGACTCTACCAGAGGGTTCAAATGGCTATGTGATCTATTATGATGCATCCAGATTTAGCCTAGGTTGTGTGTTGATGCAACGAAGTAAGGTGATAGCTTATTCCTCTAGACAACTTAACGTTCATGAGAAGAACTATCCAACTCATGACCTCGAGCTTGTAGTAGTGGTGTTTGCACTCAAGATCTGGAGACACTACTTGTATGGTTTTCACGTAGATGTGTTTCCCAACCATAAGAGCCTTCAGTATGTGTTCACCCAGAAAGAGTTGAATCTTCGCCAGAGGAGATGGATAGAGTTCCTTAAGGATTATGATATGAGTGTGCATTACCAGTCGGGTAAGGCTAATGTAGTAGAATATGGTCTTAGTAGATTATCTATGGGTAGTGTAGCCCATGTTGAGGACGAAAGGAAGGAGCTACTGAAGGATGTTCACAGGCTTGCTCGTTTGGGAGCTCACCTTATGAGCATATCTGACAATGGTGTAACAGTTCAGAATGGGGAAGAATCGTCTTTGGTAGTGGAGGTTAAGGAAAAGCAAGAGAGTGATCCAATCTTACTTTAACTTAAGGGTGCAGTCCATAATCACAGAGTGAAGGTTTTATCCCAAGGAGGAGATGGTGTACTTCGCTACCAGGGAAGATTGTGTGCTCCTGATGTGGGCGAGTTAAGACAGCAAATTCTTGCAGAAGCCCATAACTCTAAGTATTCTATTCATCCAGCTTCCACTAAAGTATACCGCGATCTGTGGGAAGTCTATTGGTTGAATGACATGAAGAGGGATACAACAGATTTTGTGAGTAAGTGCCCCAATTTCCAGCAAGTCAAGGTAGAACATCATAAACCAGGGGGTATGACTCAAGAGATCGATATTCCTACTTGGAAGTGGGATGTGATCAATATGGACTTCATAACATGATTACCGCGTACTCGCAACATGAGTCCATTTGGGTGATAGTTGATAGGATGACTAAGTCTTCTCGCTTCTTGGCGGTCAAGACTACATATTCGACAGAAGACTATGCAAGGCTTTACAGTAATGAGATTGTGAGGTTGCATGGGGTTCTTTTGTGTATAATCTCAGATAGAGGTCCTCAGTTTACCTCTCATTTTTTGAAGTCATTTCAGAAAGGTCTTGATACTCAAGTTAACCTTAGTACAACATTTCATCCACAGACGGATGGGTAGGCAGAGCATACCATTCAGACCTTAGAGGATATGTTAAGAGCTTGTGTGATCGATTTCAATGGTAGTCGGGATGATCACCCTTCTCTTATTGAGTTTTCCTACAATAATAGCTACCATTCCAACATTCAGATGGCCCCTTATGAGGCTTTATATGGGCGTAGATGTAGATCTCCTGTTGGTTGGTTTGATGCTTTGTTAAGGCCAGATTCAGTCCTTTATGCTATGGAGAAAGTGCAACTCATTAGAGATAGACTTAAGACAGCCCAAAGTCGTTAGAAATCTTATACAGATGTAAGGAGAAGGGATCTAGAGTTCCAAGTTGATTATTTTGTTTTTCTGAAGGTATCACCTATAAAACGGGTGATGAGATTTGGAAAGAAAGGGAAGCACAATCCTAGATATGTAGGCCCTTACAAGATCTTGAAAAGGGTTGGCAAGGTGGCATATGAGTTAGAGTTGCCAGCAGAATTAGCAGCAGTACATCCGGTCTTCCACATCTCACTCTTGAAGAAGTGTGTGGGTGATCCAGCCTCTATAGTGCCATTGGAGAGTGTGGCGGTGAAAGATAGTCTTTCTTATGAGGATGTACCAGTTGAGATTCTTGACTGTTAGGTCACAAAATTGAGAAACAAAGAATTCGCTTCAGTCAAGGTTTTGTGGAGAAATCATTCCGTAGAGGGAACTACTTGGGAAGCAGAAGCAGCCATGAAAGCCAAGTATCCTCACCTCTTTCGTTCCGATTCCACTCCATCTTGAGGTAATAGTTCCTCTTTAGTTTTCCAGTCATTCATGCATAAATTCAGTCTTAAAATCATGTTCCCTCAGTTTGTGCTTGCGTTTTCAGCGTATTTACATGAACTCTGAACTCAATTCAGTTAGAAATTCAATTCTCAGTGCTTAGTAGTATTGTTTACAGGTTTCTCTAGTTTAGCTAGTTTAGTCTTCATTCGAGGACAAATGTTCCCAAGGGGGAGATAATGTTACACCCCGTAGCCAAAACAGACCAAAAATTAGTTTTTCAGAAAAATCTGCAGGTGCTACCACTGGCCGAATCGACGAAACGTAGCCTGAACCACGGTACGTTCTGCACAACCGTCGATGGGATCAGAAACTCCCAAATATTTCAGCCTAGAAAAATTGGTTAAGTCTTAAACCACGGACGGATTTATGGTCCGTAGGTCAGACGAAGGTCCGTAGTCCGCAACCATCGATGGAGAACCCCTTTCACCCACTCTCTGACAAGAGCTACGGATGACCAGCACGGTCCGTAGGGGAAAAATTTGCAGACTGTTTAGGGGAAATGCAGTTGGGTCAACTTCAAAAGGTCATAGCTCTTAGCACAAAATAAATTAGGTGTCCCATTACCTACCCACAGATACATAATTGAATTATCTTTCCATAGCCACCAATTGTGCTATACTCAAACCTTCGACTAAAATGTTATGTCCATTTTAGTAAATGCTTGACGAACAGGCCCTGACGAAGGACCGCCAGTCCTGGCCATTTTTTAGTCCGACAACAACCTTTGCAGGGATTTTTTGGACCTTTTCCACTCCGTTTACACCCTAAGTTACGTTGTTTTGACATTAAATCATCAGATTTTAATTAGTTTAAGCCTAGAAACATAATTAAAACATATTCAAGTCAAATCATTAAATCAAAACTTAGAAAATTAGAAGCAAGAGAGGAGAAAAAGCTCAAGAACCCTAGTTCAAGAACGCCACAAGCTCCAGCAGTTCCAGCCCCAAAACATAAATATTTTTCTATGGAATTCATCACGAGGTCCTTTCACCCATTGGGTCCCTAGTTTTCAGTCAAATTCTTAATTCTCTTATCATGATTAAACCTAGGGTTTCATGAACTTCATGAATTCATTAAATGTATGTTCCAAATCAGATTATCATGTTATTACTCAGATTATCGCATGAATTTCAAAACCTATGTATTTCTTTAGTTCTTGTATTACACATTCTATGTCAGATATTTCAGTTACTTCATATATGCATGCCTCAGTTATGAATGCATAATTACAAGATTAATTATTACCTTCTTAGTTTGGATGATTAGGTTTGAGCTATCCAGTATTCACTGAAAACTCAGTCATATTCAGTTAATAACATAATTCATGGGAGTAGCATAATACCGAGTTGGACTAGGGTTCAACGTACCCAATAGTCCTAGAACTACTAGTCAAGTAGTCTGTAAGTCCCCTCTATGGGCAATCAATTTAGTAATCATGTCATCATGCCTTTATACCTCTGGTAGGGTGTATTGGTCCTCTCGATGGGGCGTATACATCGGACTCCACATTTAGCTCATGTTGTTTTATTATCGATTATTAATAGGTCTCGTAGATTAGTCAGACTCTCTGCATTGACCAGTTATCAATATATTCAGTATTTAGCTTCAGCATATTATAAATTAGTCATTGCATTCAGTGAGCTCAGAATAGAGTTTATCATGTAAGATTATTATACTTGCTTTTATGCTTGTCCAGTTATGTTTTATTTAAGCTTTACTCTATCCTACATGCTCAGTACCTTTCAAGTACTGACGCATACGTGTGCTACATCTTCTTGTGATGTAGGTTCAGGTTCTCAGCATTCAGATCACGCATAGATCGATTTCCGATCTCCAGTTCAGCAGATTCAGTGGTGTGTCCTCATTCTCCGAGGACAACAGTCATGAGTGTAATTTCAGTCTTTAGTCATTTAGTTTCAATTTTGCAAGATTTAGCTGGGTGCTTGTCCCAATATTTCTAGTCTAGTTTAGAGACTTATTTTAGACATGGTTAGATTTAGCTTAGTATTGAGTTAATATTTCCTTTGTATTACACTCATTGTTTTCAAATATCTCAGTTATAGAATATGGGTATTCCCCAGAGCCCTACAAACAGAGATTTTCTTGGGGGGCGGTTGCTGGTGCGACGCCCCGCCCTCTTTCCCAGGTAAACCCCGACTTTTGTCCTTTGTTTACAATCTCAAAACCCTCTAAGCTTCTATGGTTTTTTCCCAAGACACTTAGGATCATTAGTAATCTTAATATATGATATATTCAAGCTGAAATCACACCCAAAAACATGTTAAACCTCAAGAAACTTCAACTAAATAGCCCACATAATTTCAACGAAACTTTCAACAATTTTCTTCAGATTCTCAATTTCTTAACAATCTAATACTTAAATCCGCTGAACTGAAACATGGTTGGTGTGTAACTAAACCAACACTATGTGATCTCACATACATTTTATATAGCATCCCCGAAGAAAGCAACAAGCTAAACGCGATGATCTTGATGAATTTTGAATGTTCTTCTCCTTTGTCCTCTTCTTTTCTCTTCTCTTAAAACAATAACTTGTTTTTTTTTCTAAAAGCGTAAATTGAATAAGATTAGATTAGACCTAATTAATTACCCAAAAATGAAACAAAATAATTTTGTAAGAAAAAGACAAATTTGCCCTTCCTAAATTGGGATAGGACTAATCCAACAACCCAATTTTCGAAAGGCATAACTCACTCATACAAACTCGGACTCAAGCAAACTTGGCGGCGTTGGAAAGAAAATTCCAAGTTCTTTCCAACTATTTCTGGAACTACACCTAAATTATCCTGGGATAGGATTTACGATCGTTTGAAATTGGGCAAAACTCACTTTTAACTTACTTAAAAGTTTCCAGATTTTCTTATTCTTTCCAAATACAAGTATTTTCATATTTTAAACTTTTTTCTAGTTCTTCATAGTTGCAAGAGGTTACACTAGTGTTTCTTGCAGGATCGGATGAGTATTATAGTAACACTATCACAATCAAGGATGACAACAATTGAACTCCTGTTAATCAACAAAACTCAATTAATCAAGGAAATGAGTAAATCAACCTATAAAGGCAAGTATCCAACAACCATGGAAGACAACAAAACTCCAACTTACAAGAAAGCCAGCATCCAAGAAAGACAAAGAAATCCATTGAACATGTCCACAAAAATAAGGAAGAATATCATAAACATGTTCATCAATCAAGGCAAAGAGATCAAAACGGAAAGAAATCAAATCACATTACATCAAGATGGAAAGTCATGATGTGATGTACGAGACACTAAAGGAAAACAAATATTGCATTTACGATTGAAAGAAATATATGTCGTATATCTATAGAATCACTGAGATTCCAGAATCAATCAAGAAAATCATCATTAATTAGAGATTCCATAAATCAATCTTATATATTCAAGATATGTCTTGATCTCTAAAATCGATTAGATTCCACAATCAATTAAGCAGATCTGATCAATCAGATATTCTAGAGATCAATCGAATATATTCGAGATTGCAGAATATATAAAGATTGTATAAAAAATCAATTAAGAAAGGAAAGCGATAACATGCATCAATCAAAGGATACTTTCAAGACAACAAGATAAATTAACATCCAAGACTAAAAGGAAGAAATCAAAATCAAGGGATGCATACAAGTTGACGAGATCAACCAAAGATCAAGACCACAAGAAGATCATCATACAAAGGAAAAAATTGATTTGCTCATGCACATATCTGATATGGACATGAATCAACAAATCAATCAAAATAAAATCAAGGACTTAATCAAAGATTCTTGATTCAAACTCCTTCGGTTTCCATAAAATAGGAAAGTCCTTCAAAGCAATATAAACCTCTCGTAGCCATGGTTGTGAAGTATGCACTTCACTTACTTCACATGAATTTATATTGTAATCTTCTTTTATTTTCATAAAACTCTGTACACCCTTGAGTGAACAATTGTAAAGAAAAGAGAAAGAAAGATCTAAGTGTAGGTCATACAGTTAGAGGTTGTGTCAAAGAAGAAGGTCTTATTTGCATATCAGACGGGCTTTTAATCGTAAATATTATGTAACACCCAAGTTCTCAACAACCTTTTAAGGAAACCCTTGGAACCCAAGGGGACTCGACTAGGAACCACATTGGTGATCCGAAACAGTATAAAAAGACCTCTATATTATTTACTTATAACAAGTTATTATTACTTTTTATCTGTTTTACTAATGTGCAGGTGAATCGACTGACCAGAGTAGGAAGTCGGCTAAATGGAATTTTATTATTACTGTTTATCTGTATTACTAACGTGCATGTGAGTCGACTGGCTAGAGTAGTAAGTTGAATTAAGGGAATTTTGATTCACCCCTTCTCTCTCTTGACTTTCAATTAATAACAAAGCAGGTCTCACTACTTCAATATTTAGCCATACGTGAGCAAAGATCCAATTGCACACTATCAAGGTCCTGGCGCGTTACTTCAAGACGGACATTCCTCAAACCGACCACCATAATTTAATGGACATCATTTCTCTCAATGGAAATACATATTTAGAATCTTTGTATCTTCAAATGATCATCAAGCATGGATAGTAATCAAGAAGGTCCTGAAGCCTATTCCACGATTGACTGAAAAAGATGAAACTAAAAAAGACATTTGATCCTGAATAATTTGATATCACTAAAGAACAACAAGAGGTAATTCAATATAAGGCAAGAGCTATAAATTTGTTATATTGTGCAAAAGAAATGTGGGACAAACTAGATGTGACTTATGAAGGGACCACTAAAGTAAATGGATCAGTTCACTTATAAATGAATATGAGTTATTCAAAATGGACGAAGATGAAAATGTTAAATCCATGTTTTTGAGATTCATTAAAATTGTCTACAAACTCAAATTACTTGTAATAGTGTATTCAAATGTACTACTACTCAAAAAACTCGTTATAATACAATGTCCCTAAGTGATGATACAATGTCTTACGCGCGCTGCCAGAACTATCCTATACTTTGCCTTCATATAGTTAGTCGTAACTAAGTGAATCCACTAGTCTATGCTAACAATCACTAAGGAATCATCTAAAATGTATGATCCTTTCTACCCATGATGGATACATGGTTTATGGAGACATGAATCATGTGAACTCAAACTCGTCCCCATTTTGGTCTCAACATTACTCCCAAAATAATCATCTCATATGTTTAGAAATATAAAATTTTTTGTGGATTGAGATTATTACTTAAAATCTTTCTCTAAATAGAGATGGTACTCAAACTGCTCAAAACTCTTTTGGAAATCTCAGTTTCCTCTCATCTTAAATGTGAAAACATTTACTCTTTGAAATACTAAATTCCCATATATCATTTTAAAGAAAATGACATGTACTCTTACTATTTACTAAATTCAAAGCTTAAGTTCTAAAACAAATTTAAAACATTTGGAAAGGACTTCTTAAAATATGGTTAATGCTGAATTATGGACGTGAACAACTCGATGAAAGATTTTCAATAACCATAAATAGAACTCAATACTTGGAACTCAAAAACATCAATGATACTACTCATTTCAAGAATGCTCAACTCAGAGGGTTCATGCATAATTATGATCATGAACTGCTTGACTCAAGGACTCAAAGATACTTCTCATCTTAAGACTATTCGACTTATAGGGTTCATGCAAGATTATGTGGATGAACAATTCAACTCAAGGACTTCATGGGTAACATGTAATAGTATCATGGTTAGAATTATAATCTCAAAGGTGATTAAGAACTTTATACTCAAGACTTGGAACTTTAAGATACTCCTCTCAATGATATTCAATTTATGGGGTCCATGCGGAATTTATGGGTATGAACGACTCGATTTAAAGGTCTACATAACTACATGGAACTCATATGTACGATTCTTATCATTCTCTTACTTACTTCCTCAAAACTTTGTTGAAACCAATAGCAGATCTTAATGAATTCACAAGTACACTCAAAGGCTTTCTTAAACTCCACTCTTAAATCTCTCTTGAATGTGAATTATGAATTCAAGATATAAGGTTCATGATATGAAGGATCTCGTCATGAAAAATTAGGCTCATGAATACATTCTCATATTCACTTGATCGAGTGTTGAAAAATGTCACTATTAGTTGTAGAAGACTCCTTGAAAAGACTTTAAGGGACTTTCTCAAAAATGTTTGAAAGAACTCTCACAATTTGACTCTCAACTCTACCTTGAATTTGATTTACGAATTCAAGGTTGTGATTTGTGATAGGAAAGATCTCAGGATATTATGAGTGTTTTTAGATAGTTAAACATGAGAAATAGTTGAAAAACATTGTCTGGGGAGAAAGTCCGCGACGCGGAGATGAATAAAAATGTTTGGTTAAAATAATTTCTGAAATTGTGGAATCTGTGAACTACATGTCTGCGTCGCGGACCTAGTACCTAATCCTTGTCTCACTTTTTCTTCCTCGTTTTCTAACCCGAATTTGCCTAAAGTTGATTCAATACATGAATCAAGAATATATAAAACACAACTCTAAAATTGACTCGATTTCCTCAAGAACTCAACAATCTAATCTTAACTCAAGAACGAAAGCCAATTTCAAGAACATAATTCAAGAACATTAAACCTTCATCTTTCTAAAACGAATATAACGATAAAATTAACATGATTGGAATGTGGGTGAAAAAATCCAACACTATGGAATCTTACATACCTCTTAGGGATCAAACCCATGGAAAAAATCTCCAACAATTCTCAAGAATCTCGACGAACGCCTTGATCATTTCCTTTTTTCTCCTCTTTTCTCTTCTCTTCTCTTATTGAACTCTAAACTAAAAACTTAGGAGTATATAAGGATTATAAAACTGAACCTAATCAGATTATTACCCCTAAAATATTAAAAAATAAATTAAATCTTACTGGGTTTGGAAAATATTGCAATACCCCTTACGATTTTCGGGTAGCTTTCCTTAACTGAAATCATTGACTTCAAAAGAGCACACATCACTCATTCAAACTCCAAACTTAGCAAATTTGACGGTGTTGGTAAGATCAAAGACCTTTCATTGAGTACCTGGTAACCCACCTAAGTCATTCTGTACTAAAAGTTATGGCCGTTTGAATTTGACCCAAAACTTAAAGGAACTTAGTAATGACTCGAATGAGATCTCTTTTAGTTCTTATTTTAACTCAAGGTGCTACATCTAGGGACCCTAACACGCAAGAAATTTTAATTTTCCTCGTTAAAATCCTAATCACTACATAGGATGGTTTGAATCTCAATTCAAAAAAAATCTGGGGTGTAACACTTTAAGCTTCAAAAAGAGAATTCAAATGCAGGATAACTCAACTCTCTCAAACTAAACTTTCTCAAACTAAAATGAGAATGTTTTAGAAATAAACATTTAACATAGCAAAAATGGCAATTCAAGTCTATACTTAATCCAATAACAGGATAACAACAAATAAACTAACTTCTATGAAGCCTTGAACATCTTAGATGGACGCCGGCACAATATCCACGACATCCTAATGAACTAAATATAAAGCAAATAAAAGGGGTCTTCCGAGAGAAAGGAGGCTCACCAACTGACTCTGTGTGCTCAACTGGATCAACCAGCCCATGGTATTGATCCTGGTTACCTGTATTTGCATCATAAAATAATGTAGGCCAAATCAAGTTAGTACATTGAATGTACGAACATTCGAGGGGAAAATTAAACATTAAATAAGCTTGAACTGAATTCTGAAAGAAACACTTACCTTAGCTTTGCTCAACTCATGAATACTCAATTTAATGCCGAAATAAACAATAATAAAAATGCATTTTTATAGAAATCCTTTAAGAAGTAAGAACAACTCATTATACATGTATAAATAAAGCAGTATACCATTGTGGGAGTTTCACTAACTGAAAACCATCACTATGAGCTATGTGATGATACAACATCTCGCCCACGCTGCCAAAACTACCTTATCATTTGTCGGGATGTAGAACGCCTCAACTAAGTGGATCACACTAGTGTATGCTAAAAATACTAAAGAACCATCTAAAAAGTATGACTCAGCTGGAGGGTCACCCCAACCCTCCTGGAACAAGGGGGACATATGCCGCATCCATCCTCGTGCTAGTATTGCCCCACGGAAAATTGATGAATGTTTCCTATAATTTTCTTACCTTAGTTCGATTAATTTTGATTCTATTTCTCAATATCTCTTTAGATTCAGGTACCCAAAGCATAAATACAAGAATCTAACTCAAATAAACTCTAAAAGACGACGTTAAACTCTCAAGAACTTCTCAATCACAAACCGAATTCAAGAATGAAAGAAATTCAAGAAGATCCATCAAAAATAATCAAATTTATAATCTTTTTAGGATGAATTCACACTGAAACAAACATGTTTGGCACGTGGGTTAATGAAGCCAACATTATGAAAGTCTCACATACCCACGTAGGATCAAATCCTTGACGAAATCCACAATCAATTACTTACGAAGATGACGGATCTTGACTTTCCTCTTCTCTTCTCTCTAAAGCCCTAACGCTTGAAAAAAGAACCAATTCAGTTTTGACCCTAATTGATTCACTGAAAATTGAAATAGATTAATTGGGTATGGAAAAGACCATAATACCCTTCCAAAATCCGGTTTAGATTTTCCTTATCTAAATAGTCCGACTTTAAATGGGCATATCTCTTTCATACAATCTCAAAATTAAGCAAACTTAGTGGCCTTGGAAATATAATTTGAAGATCTTTCCTAGGTATGTTGTATCATACCTAAATTATCATGATCTAGGACTCATGGTAGTTTGAAGCTGACCCAAAAACTCAAACTTAACATAACTTAAAAAAAATTTCCAGATTTTTCATTCCCGAAATCGACTAAATGGTTGGACGCCTACATTTAAACCAACTCACCATATACTAGTATGTTAGTGTACCGCTCAGAAAGTAAATAATGTATTTCCAAAAATGGTTCTTTCTAATTCTAGCTCTTTCACCTCGAATGAGATCACTCTAAGCAGACTAAAAGTGTGACATCTAACATCTTGCTCAAACACCCAAAAAGAAAAAATGTATATACAATATGCCAACTTAAAATAAAATCCAAGAAAAGTATAAGTACCTTAATTTGGAACTTTTCTAGATTCCAAGAGATGTGGGTATCTCTTCTTCATATCCTCGGCAGCATCCCAAGTAGCTTCCTCAATAAACTTTTTTCCCCACAAAACTTTAAGTTATTCTACATCTTTCAAGACTTTCAGTTTCTCCATAGCTTGATGAATTATGTTTGGTCCTATCAACCCAGCTTCACCAATCTCGAACCATCCAGTTTGATATCTACATCTTCTCTCATAGAGAACTTCATAAGGAGCCATTTGAATGCTAAAAATGGTAATTGTTGTTATAAGCAAACTCAAAGAGAGGTAGGTGATCATCCCAATCACCTTTGAAATAAATCACACAAGCCCTCAACATATCTTCTAAAGTCTTAATAATGCGCGCTGCTTGGACATGTGTCTGGGATGAAAAGCAGTACTTAGGTTCACCTTTAAACCTGAGCCTTTTTGAAAAGATTTTCAAAATTGTGGCGTAAATTGTGTCCTTCTATCTAGTATAATCGAAACACTAATCTATCAAGTCTTTCTACCTATTGAATGTATAACTTGGCATAATCCTCTAGTGAATGGATAGTCTTTACCGACAAAAAGTGGGCTGATTTTTTCATTATATCAATAATCACCCAAATTGAATAATGTCGCCTGCGAGATCGTGGCAAATCAGTAATGAAGTCCATAGTTATTATAATCTACCACTTCCATAAAGGAATCTCTATATTCTCAGTCATACCACCGGGCCTTTGATTCTCTACCTTAACTTTTTGGCAATTCGAACACTTAGCAACAAACTCTATGATACCTTTTATACTGCTCCACTAATAAGCTTCTCTCAAGTTACGATGCATCTTTGTAGACCCCGGATGAATGGAATATCTAAATCTATGATCTTTATCCATGATCCTTTCTAGGATTTCATCCACCCTTGTTATACACAAACTACCTTGATACCTCAGTACATCATCATCGCGCCACCCTTAGCGAGGTGTTACAAATAAGAAGCTAGATTTCTTCAAGTTCATGTCTACATTATTCATCATTGCTTAGGGATTTAATCAAGGTATGTAGGGAGTTCATCGATGAGTTCCATTCACCCATTGAGTCCCCAATGTTTCTTCAAATTCTCCAATTAAATTTTCCAAAATTTGATTAGATTTTCACTCAATTCCTGATGGATTCTATTTGGATGGATTCAAGTGTTTTATTATGATCTTATTTTGATGTTTTGGACTTAACTATATGATTTCAAACCATTCCATGTGAACTAATGCATTAATATATTAATTTTGACTATGAATCCTAATTAACATGAATTTATGAACAAGCTTTGAAAGATGAAAGATGAATTTATGAAGAAGCTTGAAGCTATGAATATGCTTTATGAAATTATTCATTTTTTATGAAGAAATGTTTATGACTCAAGTAAGCTTATATATAATAGGACAAAAACATAAACAGATCCCTAAATTTTTTTGGGGTTTCCCCCCATGTATCTCAACTATGTCATTTTCCTATTGAATTCTTGAACCACCCATAATTTGTTCCTTTCAAACATTGTAGGCTTATGTGGCACAAAACTTCCCCAAATATTTTTTGTTGATTGTGTGCATAAGATCCACCTTTCCCACATGGAAATTGTGACGAATAAGACTTCACTCCATTTACACATCAACGCCATATAATCAATTCCCAAACCTAAACAACTAAAGCCCGTTCATTTTCCCACCAAAACACTTTTGACCTGAAGTGCATTGGTTCCAGACGAGAAAACCCTATAAATTGGTCTTATTTTAGTAATATGTCTGCTATTTACAACTGAAATTCTCATATTTTGAAGTCATTTTGCAACAAAGGAACCTACGACCAGGGATGGATTGCGTCCATGAGGTCTTCATGTCCATAACGACCCCACATTGACACAGCCCATTTGTAGTTGAAGAAGGATAAATCGATGAACAAGATAACTTCGACATTGGAACTTGATGATTGAAATTATAGATGGCTTCTTTCTCCGCGTTGCAACCGAAAAAATCTTCACGGTGCCTTTTACTCGACCTGCCACCACATAACAAAAACAAATACTAGTAAAATTTGATCAACCGTAAATAAGTGAAATCATTGATTTTTCAGTTCTTCTTATAAGAAAAACAAATCAATGCGAACATACACACATATAACGAAAATGGAAGGAATTAAACATCAATGAAGCAAAATGAACGGAATTTAAGCCAAAAAAAAAAAGAAAACAAGAGATTATGACTGATGTTTTGAGTTGAATCGATATAGATTTTTACTACATGTATTCATGGAAATTCAGATTGATGTATTTGAAATTTTTTATTGTATACATACATATATCTGAAAGAAATCTTTGATTTATGAGACTAACATTATTATCTTCCGAAATCTATTTTTTGCAATTTGCCATTTGGCACTAACTTCAATAGAAGATAATAATGTAAGTCTCATAAAACAAAGATTTCTCACACATATATGCATATATATAATAAAATAATTCATAAACATCGATCTCATTTTCCATGCATAGGTGTAGTAAACATCCATATAGACTAAAGTCCAAACATCAGTCAAAATCTCTTTTTTTTCCCCGTTTTTCGGCTTAAATTTTGTTCATTTTGCTTCATTGATGTTTAATTCCTTCCATTTTCGTTACATATGTGTATGTTCATGTTGATTTTTTTTGGTATAGGAAGATTTGAAAAATGGACGATTTTCACTTGTTTAAGGTTGATCTAATTATACTAGTATTTTTTTGTTATGTGGTGGCAGGTCGAGTAAAAGGCACCATGAATATTTTTCATCTATAACACGGAGAAAGAAGCCATCTAGGATTTTAAGAATCCAAGTTGATTCAGATGAAGAAATTGGTACTAGTGAAGGAAAAGTTTTTTTTATTTTCGGGTTATGATGCCTAATGGAATAACCTTAGAGTTGTAAGTACCTGGACCACCTAGTGAAATGCATGTTGGGGATTTTGTTATTCTAGTGAGGTGAGAATAACAAAATCTCGGGCAAAGAACATATTCAACTAAGCCTAGAAGACAAATTAATTGGACTAGAAAGGATTTGCAATTTGTTGATGCTTTTGAGAATAGGATAACGAAGATGATGGATTCTGGAATCTTTTCTACATCCTGTAGCATCATTTTGATTAATAGTTTGTTTTTACAGGACGTAGAAAAGATTCCAAAAATTGAATTCATGCTTGATGTTGTCTATGATCATCATTCTGTTAATGATCCCCTATGGGAAGACCAATTGAATTATGTAATGGAACCCGATGAAAATCCGGAGGAACTAGTCATGAAAGACAAGGAAGTTGATAGCCTAGTTATGGAAGACCTAATGGAACATGAGGAACCACCTTCTGTTATTTCAACATAAGTTCAAGAATTCACTAATCCACAAATATCCTTTGGTGGGTTCAAGTATTCTTAAACTCAAATTATATAAATTGGGAATGGTTCGCTCAATATAATTAAAAGCTCTATTGAACAACAAATGAAGAATAACACCACCAGGTAGTTCATTTAGCCCAAACTAAACTGATTAGTTTAAGCCGATTGAACATTGAATACATGAATTCTCGAGGTGAAAGTAGAATAGATGACACTATCCACTTGTATGTGGCACAAGCATTCTCGAGCTTCTTCCACTCTTTGTACAACCAATATGGTATAAATGAGCACAATCAAGTTTTACAAGCTCTTACCTATCAAAATAATTTTAAGACACATGACCCAAAAAAAAGAAGTTTGGAATCAAACTTAAGTAAGCTTAGAAATGTAAGAAGGCGGGCATTATGATTTTAGTGTCCTGTGCCAAGGATATGCAACAATGCTCCTTGTTATTAGGACAAGTTGTATTGTCTACCTTGTACTTATGTAGACTAATGCTTAAAGAAATATCTCTTGATGTGGTTTTAGCATAAGACATAATCAAATTTGATAGATTTAAAATATGGTCTAAAAGATTTTATTTTATAAAAAACATTATTTAATATTAAGGTGTTTCTATTAAAAAAGTGGTCTCATATTAATTGATGCATAACTAAGTTAAAAACAAGTCACTTCCCCCTTCACTACAAAAGGTCAACATCTCCAATTAGTTTGAATGACCATCTATAGTTACTTTTACCAATATTTTATTAGAGTTGATAAATAGAGTTAAGTTAATAAATTTTCTTGTAACTTGTTGGAGGGAAGTCAACCATATTTTAGTAAGAAACTCACTTTTTTTCTCTACACTTGCATATCCAACACATTATCTGGATAATATGGTTGTAGTATTTCTCTTAGAACCAAATCAACCCTCAAGAAAATGAATGAATTTAACTTAGCAAATTTTAAATAGCCTAGTGTCATAGACGTAGACTTCAATTAAGAATATCGTGTGGCACTTGACAACTTGCTCACAAATCATTCCTAATTTTGCAAGCTCAACTAAGTCCTTTTAACAGTAGACCGCTAAGAGAATATTGGATTTAAAAAAGACATAAGAGAATTCCTTAAGTAAGCTTTTATAGTTCAAGACTTGGAAAGATTTGTTTGATGGTTTTTACAAATGAATTCCCTTTTATTTATACTATCCATATAGGGGCTAATAGATAAATAGTAGTTTCCATACAATTCCCTACTTATTTACAAATAAGTCATCTTTCTAGAATATTCTACACAACTAAAAGATTCCAAAAACCTTTGATGCAAAATACATGGGATTCTAAGGTCATCCAAGTAATTCTCCATATATTTCTATAATATTCCACTAAGGACTTGTGTTCTTCCAATGTAAGTGATCCACATGGACAACATTGATCGACTTGGTGCCTAAGTGGTGTGATGACATGGTAAGTCATGTCTCCCCCAACTTATATTGCGATGATCAAGAGGCATTTTTTCATGAACTCTGAAATTCGGGCTTTAAATTTTCACAAGTCTTCATATCATTCCCATGTGGATTCTTCCGGTGATTGTCCCTTCTAGTGGATGAGGAACATGGTAGTGGTTTTTTTACCTTTTTTCTGCCTATATTGGTAGTCAATAAAAGCCTAAATTTCACGATAATGCAAGGTAGTGATGGAAATTGGTGCATGATCACTTGACTAACTTCGGTTGGGGTTATCCTTATCATCAATGTATGGTTTGAGCCCACTGCATGAACGATGGTATGATTTTGAGATGAGGTGGTAAATCTAACTTACATGAGATTTTCCTATCTTGGTAGCGATCCTAAACAGTCCCTCATACTTTCGTACCAAATTTTTAGTATACACCTCGTAGTTCCTTAAACTTCCTTAGGTTAAACATTACCAAAACTATGCCCCCAATTTTATGATATGAGGGACTACGCTTGCAGTTGTAAATCTTCTTTATCTTTATTGTTTCCTTGTTCAAGTAGGACATAGCAGTGTCAAGTAGCTCCTTTTATGTCCATATGGTAAGCCTTCAAATGCGGTCGTTAGTGATTGTGAAGTTTGTGGTTGCTCGCCCATGGCAAGTTATATGAGAACTTGACCATGTCTAATAGTATCTCCCAATATTTCTTACGTGAACTCAAAAAGTGCCTCAGGCAGTGCTCAAATATAGGATTGACCCACTCTATCTGTCCATCCATCTGTGCATGAAACTAGTGGAGAAGTTCAAATGTGTTCCAAGCATATCGAACAACTCTCTCCAAGAGTTCCTGTGAAATCTGGGTCTCATTCGCGGATGATTTCGTTGGGAAAACCTAATATTTTACCACGACCTTGAAGAATAATTTTGCACACTCTTTAGCAGTGAAACCTTCTTTGGTGGGCATGAAGCTAACATAATTCAAAAACCTTTCCACCACAACCATGATCGTCCTATATACGTTAGACTTTGGTAAGCAGATTATAATGCCCATAGTCATACTCTCCTAGAGGCACCCCACTATGGGTAGTTGTTCTAATAATTTTATACATTGTTGTTGCTCTATCTTATTTTATTGGTACACTAGACAAGTATGTATATAACAATCTATGTCTTCTCACATGCACGACCTATAGTGGATTGAATCGATCACTTCCCTTAAACGATGCTACCCAGGTGTCCCGCCCACGATGTGTTGTGGTTCTCCATTATAATATGCCACCTAATAGTTCCAAAAATGGGCACATAGTTCCTTCGTTTGACGGTGATTAATAGTCCATATTCCATCCATAGGTCTCTCATTTGCCTTAAGCAGCTAGATCTATAAGTCATTTTTCTTATGAATCATGTTGCATATCATCCTTAATAGTGTGTTCAATATCACAGAAGGTTGTGGTTATGAAAATAAGCTCAGAATTTCTACTCACAGTATTAGGTGTAACATTTTGCCCTTGCCTGGCTTGTACACTTACTCATAATCAAATTCGACTAAGAAATCTTACCACCTTACATGCTTTGGTATGAGTTTCTTCCGTGAATGGAAATAGCTAGTGGTTCATACCTTGCACTCATCCATCCAAAACCGATCTTGGCTAATGACGTTCCCTTAGAACTGTACTTCATGCTGGGAAAACTAATATCTCTTGCGCTTGATGTAATGGTTGTTCTCTCGTAGTACTTGGAAAACATTTTTCAAGTTATCGACATCTTCCTCTAAGATATTGTTATGGATGAATATTTCATTTAGGTATACCATTACAAAATGATCTAAGTATGGATGAAATATATTGTTCATTAGTTTTCAAAAGGTAGAAGATGTGTTGGCTAATCTGAAGGGCATCACCAATCACTCAAAATCTCCATATCTAGTGACATACATCGTCTTTGGCTCATTCCCTTCTCATATGTGAACTTGATGGTAGCCTCGTTGAAGGTCAACCTTGCTGAACTACTTGGAATGTCCAAGTTTCTTGAACAAGTCGGCAAAAAGTGGGATGAGGTATCTTTTCTTTATTTCACTTTGTTGAGAATGCGACAATCTATTCAGAAACATGACAACCTATATTTGTTCTTTCTAAACAGGATCGACACTCTATAGGGTGCTTCAGATGGAGGATGTGACCGGCTTCGAGCAACTCCTTCAACTTCTTCCTCAACTCCTAAATCTCTGTTGATCTATGTGATATAAAGAATGTGTGGGTGGTTTCTCTCTAGGCTCTAGTTCGATATTATTATCTACCTCGAACCTAGGAGATAAGTGCATTGGAAACTCTTTAAACATCACATCTTTGTTCTTTTCTAGAACCTTTTTCTATGTGTAATGGAAATGTCTCTTTAGTACCATTATCTTCACCTAAACTAACACTGGTGGCTATTTTCGTGCCCCATTTTTTAAAATTGGTTTATGCAAGGACATGACAACTCTTTTAGGATTAATAATGAATAAGAGTCGTCACCTAAAGAATTAAAGGCACGTTAGGACACTATTATATCCGAACTACAATAAAATTAATTAAAAGGGTTTGCAAAATCATAGATTGGGTAAGGGTTCATTATATCTTAAAAGAAAGGTGGTAAGAACCCTTCGAGGTCCATAAATGTGGGTTCCGATAGGATATTAAGAAATATATGAGGATTAAACATGAAAAATAGGGTCACTATAAAATATAGAATATAAAAAGTATATTTGGTATGGGTGAATAAATTAAGCATAAATCTGTTATTATATAATTAATATAAGCCTTGTTGAATAAGATATTTAGACATGCAAACTTTAATTTTAAAATAGGCAAATTAATGTATGTGAGTTAATAAAAAATGGCACATACCGAGCTAATGAAGCTACAAGAAAATACAAATCCAATCGACCAAACCAAGGTTGTCGAGTATCAAATACAAAAATAAGATGTTTGACATTTTAATAAAATAAGACTGAGAGATTGACCTGATCGCTTCTAATAAAATGTGTAAAATATTTGGATAGTATGAAATAAAAGGAAAAACTAAATATAAGTAAAATAAACATAAGGCGAAGAAAGGACATATCAACTAACCTGATTTCTTCCAAATAAAAATAATTAAAATATATCATGTGAATTGCAATCAACAACATATAAAGATAAAGTTGCTAGACAGAGAGCGAGAAAAAAATATGTCAAGGCTAAAATGGGGCCAATATGATCTTACTCCCTCTATTTCATTTTTTGTGATCAACTCTCTTAAATGACTTAAGAGAAGACAAAAATATGCTTTTTTAAAAACTTATTCAAGAGTACTAAGGAAAATGTGTATTTATAAAATCACGTGAAACTAAAATATAGATATATTCTTTTTATATTAAGATTGTATGGAAGTCTGTTGATAAGTTTACATAATAATAAATTTTTTCATATTTTTAAGATTTTTAAAGGATGATTTAAAATTAGAATAGAGGGAATAATGAGTTGTCATATTTTTGTAAAGCAATATGTGAGCTTCATACAAGAAGTTATGTTTTCATATTTCAAAAAATATACCTGATACGCCTTTTGGGGTGACAACAATTCAAATTTAGTTCGGTTTCTCGTGTTGACTTCTCCACTTGCCATGATTGAATTCCAAGGAACATCGTTACAGTAGTGTACGTGCAAGAATATCCAAAGGAGTGAGAGTATGTTTGTTCTTAGTACCTTAAAATAAAATACTAATGTAATAAAGGTACTATTAAACAAAGTAAATTTACAAGGACAATAGGGCAAGACAAGATAACAAAGTACATAATGAAGTAACTACCTTGAACATACCATAGATTATAATTCTAGAAAAGATAACAAACTAGTTAAGGAACATTCAAATAAGCACACAAACTTGATGAAAGAACTGAAGTTCATACTTTGTGCAGCCACAAGAACAACAAAAACTTTTAAGGTAGTATGTAAGAATATTATTGCATTTGAGAGTGTACGAGAGTGTTGTGCTTGTTTAAGCGTGTGGATAGAATATAAAGAGACTTATTTTTATAGTAAAATGTAGATAAGTACAAAACTAGAGAAAAGGAAACAAAATTATTCTATTCAATTAGACCCATATTGTAGGTATTTAATCAATGATATTATCATAACCATACGAGTTTAAAAAATTCAGTTTATCAAATATGATACTACGTCTAAATTTTTTTTTAAAAAAAAAGAAGAAGAAAATAATAGCGTGCATTAAAGCATGGATTTTACCATAAACCAAGGAATTCAAATAGTGCGATTTAAAAGTAAAATAGTCAATTGAAAATTAGAGATAACCATTGATGGATCTATCATAATAAATAAATCGAAGGAAAAAATCATGAATGATCTTCTAATTTTGAAGGAGCCATGTTAATACAGTCAAAGTCTTCAGTCCAAAATAACATGATTTAGAGACTACCATATTTAAAGGTCACATATGTATATTTACTTACCATAACTAGCAAAAGTTTTCCAAGAACAATAAAATCAAAGTTGTCTACACTAACTAAAAGATGAAAAGCTGGAGAATAAACAGAATCTATCAAGGAGAAGAATCATATCAAAGTTTATCAAGGATATGTAAATATTAAGGTGTATAAATCGATTAAGGAATAAAAAAGAAAAGAAGCATGAATCGTGGAGATACTAAGATTAATCAATTAATTATGCAAATAAATAAAATACGCATATTAAGACTTGCTACAATTGAATCAAGAAACCACAACTCAACAAGGGCTTAGTAATACTCATTTACAATAGGGGCAGATTGCTTTGAAACAAAAATAGGAACACACAAAGTAGAAAATGCACAAGTTTAGGAACTCAAAATCATAACATGCTACACAGATATTTCATGATCATTATTAGATTTCATTTAGTGTAAGAATGCAATCATAACTACTATACTATAAAATATAAGGCAATCTAATAAATATGTTTAATCTAAAAAATGAACCTGGACAAATCTGTGAAGATCCGACTTTAATAGCCCTAAAAAACATTAGGGCTTTGCCTGGTCTGACTGGTCGGAGCTTCGGAGAAATGATGTTGTCATTGTCATTGTTGTCGATCTCGTAGGAGGAAGGATGATGATTGGCTTGAAACGGATTTTCATGGAGGTTGTCTTGCCGGAATTTTCGGTCGAAACCAATGAGAATAAGAGAAGCAAGCGGATTGAGGTGCACGTGTGGCGCTTCGCAGGATAGCATGGAAGAGAAAAGAGGCAGGGAAAGAAAAAGCGGGGGAGAAGGGCGACTGGTTTAGGTGCTGAAGTGGCTGCTATTCACTAGTTGTTGGAGAAGATCCATAAGGAAAGTGAAGAAGGAGATCAGGGGCTCGCTTGGTGGGGTGGTTGTCCCCGCGAGTGAGGGTGGAGCAGGGGTTCTGTTGTTGGTCTTTGCCGACGATAGACGAAGTTGAGAGATACGGGAGTGGCGCCTGTCGCATGAGGAGAAAAATGAAAATTGGATTAGGGTGTTAGGATATTTTTATAGGAAAGTGGTAGAAGACGGAATCTTAGCTGTTGGATCAAAATGAGATGTGGGTTGAGATTTAAAAGAATGGAACAGACGGTTGGGATTAAAGATGAGATCTAGAGTTTTATATTGAGTTAATTTGTTTAAAATGAGATTAAATTTAGTAGAAAAGGCTACAAATTAAATAGATTGAATAAAAAGGGCTACAATTTAATTGATTTGGGGGAAGATTTAATAAAGGCAAAATGGTCAGATAGAACCTTATATTTGTATGAGTTTGTATTCTAAATCTTTTTACTCTATACTTTATCAATTGAACCTTTGAACTTCTTAAAACATAATATTTTGAACCCCTCTGACCATTGACCAAATCTATGTGAGATAAATATTGTTGAGTTGAAAAAATGTATGGATGTACGAATACATTTACTTCCAAGCGCGTAAATACTCTACATTTTATTTAATTTTTTTATTAAAAGAACTTATTTCTTCATTAATCCTCTCTCAAACCCACCCCAATTTCTCTTCTTCTCCAACACTCTTTCCACTCCTAACCCGAAACTTTCTTCTCTTCTTCAAAAACAAATCACACACCACATCCTTTCTTCTTCAAAATCACCCGCCACACACTCATATTTTCTTATTTTTCTTCTTTAACCCTCTGTCGTCTTTGCAAAAATCACCACCCACCCACACCGTCATTAATTTCTTTTTTTTTCAGCCCTCACTTTTCTAAATTCTTAGTTCTTTTTATTATAAAAGTTGAAATCATTTTTTGTGTTAGTTACAAACAAGATCCATTGCCCTCTGAACTGTCGTTTCCATGCTTACATGGTTGTCCCAAATAAAGGCTCTATCAAATTCTTGGTTACTCCCATTATCGTTTGGCTACTCATGCTACCATTCAGGCTATTTTGAGGATATTATTGGGTTCAACTCATTATTGTGACGTACTGATTCGACATTTAGGCTCGTACGCCTCATAATAGGACACCAGGTTCGTCTGTCTTACAATATGACGTTATGCTCATCCACCTTACAATGTGACATTTAGGCTCGTCCGCCTTATAATGGGACATCTATGTTCGTCGACCTTATAATACAACATTTAGGCTCATCCTCCTTATAATAAGACACCAAGCTCGTCAACCTCACCATATGACGTTAGGCTTGTGCACCTTACAATGCGACATTTAGGCTCTTCCGCCTTATTATAGGACATTAGGCTAGGCTCATCCGCCTTATAATAGGTTATTAGGCTTGTCTGCCTTATAATATAAAATTAGGCTCGTTTGCCTTATAAAACGACGTTTAGGCTTGTCCGTTTTACAATTGGATGCTTAGTCATTTTAGATTTTGCAGGCATGGTCATGTGTTCTTGCTACTCTATCATTGCTCTTCTCGCTACTCTAATCCTATCCATTCAAGATGATATCGTTCCCTTTCGAATATCTTATCACTTTTTTAATTTTTAGGAGCCTCGTCTGTACCTAAATCTAGAACTACACAGGACCTAATTTGTGTATAACCAGAGATATATAGGCGACTTAATACCAAAGTCTCGGTCGTACACTTTTTCAACCCTACATCGTTTCAATTAATCTCAATGATGTCTCTCGTCAATCGAACAAAATCGGCTACAAAGTCAACATTGGTTGCCCGACAATTCATTCTTCATTCCCAAGCAACCAAGGGTCAACTGTTGACACCCAAATTTTTTACCAACCTTTAGCCCTTTTTGGGAATGCTATTCGATTATATACATATTTTAAAATATATTTTTGAGTTTAGAATTTTAGTCGATTTTGTATAAAAATTATATATTTTAGTATGTTTACTTTATGAGTTATTGTAAATATTATTAAAATATTTCTAAAATTATTAATAAATTTCAATATAATTGTTTGATTCAAATTTTTTAATCTAAGTGATTTTTAATTATATATATAAAAAAATAATATATGTAGTATTTTAATTGGATACCAATTCCTTAATTTTCTTCGAAATTATTTGAATCTTAGCCCATTCTATTTTAATTTTTTTCAGTTTTATTCCAATTTAATTTCAATTATAGCTGCCTTTCATTTCAAATTTTAGTCAATTCTTTATTTCAATTTCGGCCATTCATTTCAACTCTGGAAACCTATTCATTATAATCTCATCCGTACTTTCTTTCGATCAAATCCTAGTCACTCACCTAAAATAATATAATGGTCCATATTCAATCAATATTTTCCTACCTTTTAAACTAGTCAAGGAAGACCGCAACCCTAAATAAATTTTTTTCACTCTTCCTCTCCTCTCTCTCTCTCTCTATCCATCCGCCGCCCCTCCTCTCTCATTTCCGGTGAGATGCAGAAGCTGCAACCACCATCTCGGCGAGGCAGGCAGCCAGCGAAAATTGTCTATCAGGATCCTCTCTCTCCCTTCTCCTCTTCTCTCTTTTCTCCTCTCTTTGCAGGACCACCAGTAGCGGCAGCGCAGCTCCGAGACCTATGCAAGGCCACCAGCGAGCAACAGAAGCGCGCTGCAAACAACAGCTCCAACGGACAACAGCAAGAAGAAACAGCCTACAACCATAGCTCCGGCCGGCAGCTCGCCAGCTGTGAGCTATAGAGACCCCGCGTCTCTTTTCCGGAGGAGGCACCAAAACTAACGCCACCATTCGCCTATTTCTCCGTCGAAGACAACGAAGTATCGATAATGGATTTTTCTTGGACCTCGACATTTTGGTTGGTTTTATACGGATATCGACAGATCCGTCCATGTTAGTTTCTCTTTTAAAATTTTCCCATCATATATGTTCATTTCATCTATAGAGAAACCTTGTTTCTTATGAATGCTTATTTTAGACTATTTTCTCTTTAACAATGAATTATCGGCTAGTTTTGCTAATGTCGTGATTCGTGAACTATTTCATAGTCATTTTCTAATCAACGTACATATGCATATTTTAGCTTTGTTGAAATGTCGTTCTGATTTAAGATATGTGTCTGGTTGCTGTTGCTGATTTCTAAACTGATTTAGTAAGATATCCTGTAACTGAGTTGATTTGTCAAAATTTTGATTGAAGATTAATTCAAGAAACTCTCCCGTAATAAGTTTTCTTCTCAATGATACTGCTGATATGTTGACTGCCATTAATTGATTTGTTCTTCCATTTTAGGGTTTAATAAGGATATGTTAGGTCATATATGCTGGAAATCAACCTTAAATGTGTATTGGGTACTCGACTTTTGGATAGTGGAATAGTAAGAAATTATAATAAGTAAGATGCAATCATGCCCGACTATGATAAAGGTATATTGGTATATTTTTGAGCTGTAATTATCACCCTCCTCGTATTTTATTATTACATGTCTGTCTTGATCTTTTTTCATCCCTTTTTCCTTATTTTGAAAATTGACAGATTTCTTATTTGTTTATATTTGGTTAAAAAGAATATTTTAAATTATATTTAATTTGACTCTTCATTGTTTAAGAAAAATATTATTACTCTTCCTAAGTTTAAGAAAAATAGTATTACTGTTGCTTATATTTGGTAAAAATAATTATTTTCTGAGTTTGTTCTTTAGAATAAGAAAAATGTTATATTAATTAATTCCTTAAAATATTAATTTCCCTTATTTGTGCCCCCCTCGTTCACTATACAAAGAAGACTCTTCCCTCATTCTTAACGCACTCTCATTTCTCACAGTCTAACACTCTTGACTGTTTAATACTCTCGTCTAAGCATGGCAGTGGTAATGGAACTGGGTGACCGGTCCGGTAATTACCGAAACCAGTACTATGCGAACCGGTAATATTCGAAATCGGGACCAGACCGGACCGGGAAATCGATAAAAATTGTACTGTTCCGGCCCGGTTCGGAAGGGAACAGGTAATATACCGGATCGGTAACCGTGACGGACCGGTAATTTAAACTAAAAGATTTTTTTTAATTGAATATAATTTTTATTATAATAATTAAAAAATTAAAAATTTAAATTTCAAACTTTAAAAGTTAAAAAAAGTTAAAAATTTTCAAACTTTAAAGTTATAAAATTTAAATTTCAAACTCTTAAAGTTTGAAATTTTAAATTCAATCTCTAAAGTTTAAATTTAAAATTTTCAAACTTTTAAAGTTTCAAATTTAAATTTTCAAACTTTTAAAGTTTCAAACTTTAAATTTTTAAATTCAAACTTTTAAAGTTTGAAAATTTTAAATTCAAATTTTAAAAGTTGTAAAATTTAAATTTCAAACTCTGAAAGTTTGAAATTTTTAAATTTAAACTTTAAAGTTATAAAATTAAAAATTGACAATATTAAAAATTAAATTTAATACAACAATATTAAAAAATAAATTAAGGTGAATAGCTTATATTTTTATTAATATTTATTTGATATTACAATTACATTTACAAAAATATTAGTAGAGTATTAAAAAATTTAATCTACATAGCCACCTTTTGAGGAAGGGTTCTGTTTGAATTAAATCTCGAATTATCATACTTTTACTAATAGTTGGTGCCACCATATAAATTCCTTTGTAAATCATTCAACATTTCTTTAGTAACATGTTTGAGAATTGGTTGAATAGAAAGATCTTCCATTGCTTCAATTCCAGCGTCACTATAATCCTGCATTACATTATCAACGCCATCTTAAAATTTGGTCGAAAGTGGTTCACGATCCAAATTTCTTCTCTCAGCATTAATCCAATCTCGAAATAATACCGATATCTCCATGCTGTCGGCTGCTAATTCTCCTATGTTCTCCAAGTTGAAACCTTGCTGCACTAAAGACGCCTTCCTAAGCTACCGATGACGCTTGCATTGCTAATATATCTCGAGTCATCGGTACTAGTTTTGGAAATCCTTTGTCGCGATTTCTCCACCATTGGAGAATATCTTCAGTAGGTTATGTATTTTGATTAACATAGGCATCAAAATCATTTCTATTATCGTGAGAAAGTTCAAGATAATCTTGTAAATAATCATCAATATTATTTTCATCAAATCTAACCCTAGAGCTTTGAGGTTCATTTTCACTTGATAAATTTATATTAACATTATATAAATCATACAATTTTCTAGCTTCAATTTTTATGTTATCTTTAACTTGTTGACAACTAAAAATTTCTTCTCATACATCATATTAATATCTAAGTTATAATACATTTTTTCAACCATCTTTGATGCACCTACATCTTTATGCTTAGGGTTTAACGAACATGCAGTTAAATAAATTTGAAGAATAGGAATATAATATTTTTTAAGTTTTAGAATCATTTTTTCAATGGTTTGTTAAAATCTTGATTTATTTTTAAATTTATATAATTTAGAAGAAATCATACAAATATCAGGCAAAACAGTACAAATTGATGCACTATAAAGTACATATATTCTTTTTGTAGTTAAGTAAAAAACTTTTAGGAAATCTATAAGTTCATTTATATCACGCCAATCATTATCATCTAGTTTATATGTCATATCAGAGTTATGAGCATCCCAAATCATTTGTAAGGATATTAGATATTGATAAGCGACTATAAGCATTTCATATAAAGTATTCCATCTAGTAGCCACTGTTTTTGGAATTTTTCTAGGTGGAAGATTATTTTCAAAACAGTAATTTTGAAAATCTTTACATCTAGACTTAACTTGACATTTAAATATAAAATGACATGCATTTTCAACTTTTGTACATCCGTTATCATACATATGTACACCATCTCTAACCATCAAATTATATATATGTGCACTACACCTAATATGATAATTATCACCATAGAAAGGACAAAGTGTAGGTTTTAAATATTCAACAGCAGCATTATTATTTGAAGCATTATCTAAGGTTATATTACTTATTTTATCACATATTCCATAACTTTGTAAAATAACTAAAATAGTTTGAGCAATATAACTACCGGTGTTTTGCATTTGACAACATTTATAACCTAAAATTCTTTTTTGCATATATACCAATTTTCATCAATCCAATGTGCAGTAACAGTCAAATAATCGTTACCGTTTACACTACGACCCATATCAGAAGTAATAGCTATTTTAAAAGTATTATAATAAAATAAACGAAGATATTGAAAATGTTGTGCATGATAATCAAATACAGTCTTTTTTTATTGTATTTCTAGCAAAACTTTTAAAATTTGGATTATATACAATTTGAATATAATGTATAAAATCGGAATTTTCAGCAAAACTAAATGGCAAACCCATAACACATATCATTTTAGCTAGTTCTTCAAGATCTTTTTCTCTACTATATGAAAGTGGTAAATTAGAGCCAGAAACATTAGACGGATTTAATTGAGTTTGTACCATGTTAGAGCCGCCTACTCCTACATTTTCAGGAAGGGGATACCATTTTTTTAGGTTTCGCTACCGCTTTAGCATGCAAAAATTCATTTTTAAAAGAAGACATTAAATGACTACTCAAATGTCCCGTCTCGCCAGATTTATCAACAGTTTTATGATTTAATCTATGTTTACATTTATTACAAATAGCTTGTGTTTTATATTCGTTTTGTGTCATAAATTGCCAAACAACTTATTTTTTAACACGTTTGACGTTAGGCCTAGGATGTACTTGGGAAACAGGGGCAGGACAACGAAAGGGAGCGGGACTGGGAGTATTAGTAGTCGTAAGTGGCTCAGTTTCATCATCATCATCATCAAAAGTAGGCGTATCAGTATAATTATCAATATCATTATCATTATCACTATGAAAATCCTCATCAAAATTACCAAAGCGACGTTATAAATATTCAAGATAAGGATCTAATCCTGAATTATGATGAATATTAAAAACCGTATCATCAACATGTGTATAATCATCCGTATTTATTCTTAATATAGTAGATTTTTTAGTTTTTGATTTATAAGAACTACCGGTTTTTACATTATCGGAGGATGTAAAGTTACAAATATTTTTTACAAGCTCTAATGCACTTTTTTCCCCCTTTCCTTTTGAACAATATTTTTACCGAAATTCATATTAAAAAATTAAACGTGAGATTATATATAATACGAAAAATGTAATGCAAATAATAAATCACAAAATAAATAAATAATTATTTAAATATAAATGAAACGCAAAATAAAAGTTGGAACAAAGGTACCGAACGTCTACTTAAAAAAGTAGACGTTTATGACCGCCGAAAGCCGAACGTGAAAAGTTGAAAATTGAATTTTGAAGCTCCAAATTTAATTTTTAAAGACCAAAGAAGGCAACACCGGAATGTAAGATATTATATATTATAGAATTAGATATTAGAGAGTAGAGAGTTGAGAGAGTAGAAAACGAATAGATGATTTTATGATTTAAAAGAATGAAATTTAGGGGTATTTATAAGTTAAAAAAATGGGTTAAAGTGTAATTTTTAAAACTTTAGGGTATTCAAAAATTTGGGGTGGGGTAGGACTCCTATTGGCTGAAATTTTACTCAAATAGCCGTTGGGGGGGGGGGGGGGGGGCACTAGCAGTTACCCAACGACTATTAACGGATATATTTTGTTTAAAAAATTAACCGAACCGGTAATTTTCGAAATCGAAAAATGCCGGTAAATAACGATTTCCTTCCCGGTACCTATCCCGGAACCGGAAAGAACCTGTCCATACCGGTACTAACCGGTACCGAACCAGACCGGACCGGTAACCGGTAAATACCGGTTTCGCTGCCACCCTTACTCTCGTCTTTCACATAGCTCATATTTGAATACTGGAAAAGAATAATATATTACTCTCTACTCTTAAAAGAATTAAGATTCTAGTTGATATTCAAGTGTTTTCTTTGCTATTTTACTGTATTAGGATAAAAAGTTGGATTACGTTGTATCCGTTGTTGATAATTCTTTTGCTTAACTGGGTAGTGTTCTTATTTATCATTTATATTAGTCTTGCATTCATATTTATGTGAGTTTATGGTGATATAGGAAGAATTTGGGTTAGTTTTCTTATCCGTTCTCTCAATGTGTGGTCTTATATGTTGAAACTCGTGTGTTGGCCGTGAATAATTATGTGAATGATCTTTTATATTTAATATTTTTATTTAGCAGGTTCCAACTCAAGGTTCAAGATTTAGAAGAGCTGCCAAGAGAAAGGAAACACTAGTGACTAGACAAGTCGATTTTAATTAATTTATATTTTATATATAATTGTTACTTTGTAATAATTTGTATAAACTCCTATCGCTAACTCCATATATATGGAACAATATTTGGGGATCGTTTGAGGTGGAGGGGAATATATGTGCTAGTTGATTTTCTTTCATTACCTTAGTTTATTTTATTATATGTGATCGCCAAAATATGCCTATTTGTTTAAATCATGCAAGAATTTTTTAAAATTTTATAATTGGCATTAAAATCGATCTTGTGTGATAAGTTTGTCATCTTAATCAGCTTGTCTTGAATATTTCTCATAATTTTTTATAACCTTGACTTTAGAAGTTGCATGATAATATTAAAATTTGGGAATATAACTAATAATAATTAGAAATCATACCTAAGTTTTTTTGAATAATGTTATAATCTTCAACATGTTCACACCTAGAAATCATTTCTATATCGACAAAAAAATACTTATATCATTTGGGAGTAGAAAAGCATGTCTATACGTGTTATTTCAATGTTTTGACTTTTCAATCACCTAGAAATCATGTTCATAGTATTTGTTAAAGACCTTGCCTCCAGGACATAATTTATAACATCTGTAGGTCAATCAACATATTAGTAAAAAGAGTACATCTTTGTTTTAGAATTAATATATTTGTTGCTCTAATTATAAACAGTTTGAATTAACTATTTCTGCATCTAACCTACTACTAGTGCAATGCACATGTGAAGTCTCATAACCCCACACATGCATAGTAGACTCTTCATGAGACCACAAACCTTAGCATCCAATTCATACATCAACAAGTAAAGGGAACTTCATTCATGTCAATACAAAACCTTTATCATATACTCGTTTAGCCCAACATAGTGCATATAAGGATAAGATCACATCTCATAGATTCTTACCATGCACACCTTCATATCAAGTAGATCAATACTACAAAGTCATGCATATGGACATAAACATAATCATATATATTAGGTCACCTTCCTAGGACTTCCTAAGGAGCTACTTATAAAATGTTTAGATGGGCTCATTACTTCCACCTATCCTAAGTAACTTACCTTAAGTCTTCCTTGTTAGGATCCTATTCATTTACTTCCATTACTCTAGCCTTAACCAACACTAAGACCATGGGTGTTAAACATGGAATTTGGTGTTGTAGAGCTTTACACCAATGGAAGGTGTTCTTACATAGGCAAGGTAGAACATTATACTAAGTGATATCGCATTGCTAGATCCCATGTGGCAAGCATAGTTATGAAACTTGGCGGTACATGTGAAAACTCTATTTATGTCAAGATTAGGCATTGTAGTTATTCACTTATGGAAACCCTATTTATGCCTTGCTTATATTTGATAAAAAATAATTATTTTCTGATTTGTCCTTTAAAATAAGGAAAATATTATATTAATTGATTCCTTAAAATATTAATTTCCCTTATTTGTGCCCCCCCTCCTTCACTATACAAAGAAGACTCTTCCCTCATTCTTAACTCACTCTCACTTCTCACATTCTAATACTCTGAGTGTTTAATACTCTCATCTCACATTGCTCATACTTGAATACTGAAAAAAAAATAATGTATTACTCTTTACTCTTAAAAAAGTTAAGATTTCGATAAATATTCAAGTGTTTTCTTTGCTATTTTGTTGTGTTTGGATCAAAAGTTGGACTATGTTGTCTCCATTGCTGATAATTTTTTTGCTTAACTAGTTGGTGTTTTTATTTAGAATTTATACTAGTTTTGCGTTCATATTTATTGTTATGGATGAACATTTCATTTAGGTATACCATTACAAAATGATCTAAGTATGGATGAAATATATTGTTCATTAGTTTTCAAAAGGTAGAAGATGTATTGGCTAATCTGAAGGGCGTCACCAATCACTCAAAATCTCCATATCTAGTGACATACATCGTCTTTGGCTCATTCCCTTCTCATATGTGAACTTGATGATAGCCTCGTCGAAGGTCAACCTTGCTGAACTACTTGGAATGTCCAAGTTTCTTGAACAAGTAATTGTTAAAGATCATGACTCTAGGACATAATTTGTAACATCAGTAGGTCAATCAACATATTAATAAAAAGAGTACATCTTTGTTTTAGAATTAATATTTGTTGCTCTAATTATAAACAATTTGAATTAACTATTTCTGCATCTAACCTGCTACTGCTTTAAGGTAAATACCTGCATATATATTTATATATATATATATATATATATATGTATGTATATATTCAGCTACTGAACTTCTATATCTAGTAAATTGATTATCACTTAAAATTATTTTTCTGCAATAATAAAAATTTTGTTCTAAAATTGTTTTTTTTTTAAAAAAATCAATCAATAATTATATATTGCAACTATTTTAAAATAAACTTTACATAATAGTCTAATCTACTATTACATTAACATGTTATTTTATGCATAATCTCTCACTTTAATTTTGCTATCCTAATAAATTTTGCTCGAATATTAGTTTCAGCATTATGAATAATTGTCTTGCCACTTAAATCAACTACTAAATAAATAATTCTTGCATGCTTCATTAATAAGATAAATGAAATCTGCATTAATTCTTTGCCCTCTCATAATTAAGTAAAATTTAAAATTATAATTGTTGTATATTTATATGCACACACTTTGCATGAAATCTTTCACAAATTATAAGTATTTGCTAGCATGTTAATAACCAAATGTAGAGGCAAACTTGAGACTTTACATGCCAGATGTTGTCCAATATTTTTTTGTTTGGTGTCTAGGAGGGTCTTATATTTTATTTTAGTCTAAACCGCCATATTAGTAGTCCAATGCCCCATGGACCTTGACGATAGGAACCATTTAGGCAAAATGCATGTGGTGGTAGGGTAAGGGTTGCTGGCCATATGGATATGATGACATCGACTCGGTCTATATGATAAACATTGATTTTGTCTATCCCTATACAGAAGCTAATCGAAATAAAATTAAAAGGCGGGTGTTGATCGAAAAACTCTCTTAGAGTCTCCCTTTCCTTTTTGTCCCTTTACTTATTTTAATTATATTTATTTGGGGCGTAGCTTAAATAAAATATAAAATTGCTTGTCTATATACTAGTCTAATTTCTATCTTCTCGCTTATCTCTTAATTTATATTTCTAACTGTTTTGATATTACTATCACCTGGTCTCATAATTAATTAATATAATAATATGAGTTAATTGGTTAACCTTTGTTGATATATCACATAGTCTTGCATGTTAAAGTAAATAAAAAATGATCTCAATGGTGTAATGTTATCACCTTGCAAGCATGTTTAATTAAATAACTAAATAATAATGAAGTGACATTAATTGATACTTGTAACCCCAACATAAATTGCATAAGATACGGTTGGGACCTCCACGTAAATTGTCTGAGATACGTCTGGGAACCACATTTGTGAATCTCAAGGGATGTCTAATACCTTTTCCTCGAGGTAATTTGAACAATTACCTGATCTCTGGCTCGTTGACCTTAGTTAGACTTAGTTAGGTTAGATAGGTGTCATAACGCGTCTTAGTTCATTAGGTGGAGACTCTTCAAATATCAAAAATCCAAAAGAGTTGTTATGTCGTGCATCAAAATCTGTTTTGAGAAAAACGGAGCTTGACAGACACTATTGATGATTGGAAGAAGAAAGACGTGTTTCTAATGAGTTGGATCTCAAGTACCTTGACCTAAGAAAGCATGCACCTAATTGTGAGTTGTTCAACTTCCAAGGAGATGTGGGAATGCTTGAAAAAATCTTATATTCAAGCAACAAAAAATAATTAATTTTGCTAGAAGTGTAGGTCTCAAATACAAGACCTTTATCAAATTAGGTAAGACACCATATTCCACCCTTAATCAATTTGTTAATGTTCTCATGGGCTTTGATATTAGGGAAGAGAAAGAAGAGTTACCCCAAAAAACATAACATGGTATTATCTACTTAAAAAGGCAGGGGAAGAGGACACATCAAAATCAACATATCGAAGCATTGACAAAATAAGTTTTTGTTGTGCATTCAAAGCTTTTATTTTGCTGGATATTAAGAACAACAACATCAACATGCCGAAGCATTGACAAAACAAGTATTTGTTGGGTATTCTAAGTTTTTTTCAAAGGATATTCAAAGCAAGCTAGGAGTAATTGTTCTTGTACTCACTAACTTGAGGTGAAGTATTGAATAAGAAGGAAGCTGACGATTGGAACATGTCAAAGGAATATGTCCAACGCAACTAACTGACGTGTCTGCAATAAGTGTTGATGAGGAAGGAAGCTGACGATTGAAATATGTCAAAGGAATAGGTCTAACGAAGCTGACTAGTGAGTTTACAACACTGCTGAAGAATTAGAGTCGCACTAGGATTAGACTACTATGGTAATTAGGATTATATTTCATCTAGAATTATATTATGATGGGGATTTGTAACGACCTGTTTAGTTGTTTTGAGCAGCAGATTTTATTCTGGAAAAACTGTCTTGGTCGACGGATCCCACGACGAACCGTCATGGGCACGACGGACCGTCGAGGGGGTCTCGTTCCAAAACACTTAGAATTCTGAAATTTGGGTACTGAAATCGACTCTCTGAACTTCGTGACGAAGTGGCAGGACGGATCGTCACAGGCATGACGGGCCATCATAGATCCTTTAGTAAAAATTGAGTCTCTGAACTCTGTGACGACTCAGCAGGATGGACCGTCGCAGGCACGACAGCCCGTCACAGACTGCGTAATCCCAGGCTGGGTCGGATTTCTATTAAATGTTTTAAGGGGCGTTTTGGACTACTCCTACTTATAATTATAAAGTTAGTGGTTGAATATTAATAATCCAATTTCTTGAGGGTTAAAAGAGATAACCTTGAATCAATTAATGGGTTAATTTATCATCATTTATACTTAATTATATGCTAATTAGGGTAAAAGAAAAAGGGGTTTGAATAAGAAGAAAAATAGAAAGAACAAGAGAGGGAGAATCGAGAGAGAGAGAGAGAAGAACGAAGAGGAAAACGAAAAGGCTTGGAAAGTAGATTGCTTGATCACCATTCTTCGGTGGAGGTAGGTTATGGTTTTTATGCTTTTCATAGTAAACTCTTAATAGCGAATGATATGTATTGGGTAGTATTGTAAACCCTTCTATATGCTTAATTGTGTGCTTGCATGATGTGTTTATATAATTGTGATAAAGTAAGCATGATGAAGCTATTGAATCCTAAATCTTGAAAATCTCTTGTTAATTATGATACCTTGGTATAAGAGAAGGCTTGATGAACTAAAGTAATGAGATTGATGATGCCTTGGTATAAGAGAAGGCTTGATGAACTATAGTAATGAGATTGATGATGCCTTGGTATAAGAGAAGGCTTGATGAACTATAGTAATGAGATTGATGATGCCTTGGTATAAAAAAAGGCTTGATGATTTAATAGAATGAGATTAGTGGAGCGAGTGTCACGAATCGACACGTAGAATTAGGGGTTCGGGTGTCACGAACCGACACGTAGAATTAGAGGATCGGGTGTAATGAACCGACATGTAGAATTAGGGGATCGGGTGTCACGAACCGACACGTAGAATTAGGGGATCGGGTGTCACAAACCGACACGTAGAATTAGGGGATCGGAGTGTCACGTTCCGGCACATAGTAGTAGGGGAGCGGAGTGTCACATACCGACACAAGAGGAATAAAGATAATGAATCTTGAAATTATGTTAATAAATTCGAATGAAAAGAACCTATATCCCAAATGTGTATGGTGTGGAGACTTGAGTTCTCATAGGTGTGTTTGATGTGGTTACACATGATTTGTGAACTTGTTGCTTTCACCTATTGAGGAATATGGTTGATTTTATGTTATTATCTAATATATACTATTTTCTATTTTGAGTTGGCCGATGATATCTACTCAATACTTGTTGTTGTATTGACCCCTACCTGTAATTGTTTTTCTTTGTTATTTGTGGAGTGCAGCAAACGTACCGTCATCTTCAACTCAACTGCAACTCTAGCCAGTCTTCATTACACCGGATTTCAGGGTGAGCTAATGCTTCTAGCTTGGACTGGATCTTCCTCTTCATATCTTGATGCCTTGAACTTCTGGCATGGACTAGCTTTTTACTTATTTTAGCTTCTTAGATTAGTAATTTGAGGATAGATGTTCTTGTGATGATGACTTCCAGATTTTGGAAATAATAAGTATTGAGTTTTAGAAGTTATTTATTGATTTCGTTAATGAGTTTTAAGTCTTCCGCATTGTATTCTGTTTATTATGGTTAAAACGTTGGGGTTTAGATTAGTTGGTTCGCTCACATAGGAGGATAAATGTGAGTGCCACTCACGACGCGTTTTGGGTCGTGACAAACTTGGTATCAGAGCATTAGGTTCGTTGGTCTCATCACACGAGAACGAGTCTAGTAGAGTCTTAAGGAACGGTAGGGGGACGCCTTTACTTTTCTTTGAGAGGCTATAAGACTTTAGGAAAATTCCGTTCTTTCTTTCTTTTGTGCTATTACTTGGGTCCAATTGGTATCTAGGTGATACAAATCGGTATCTGACCATCTTCACTCTATCTCGCAGATGGTTAGAACTAGAGCAACGACTACGCCAACACCAACACTGGCAAGACAAGAAGCGTCTGAGCCAGCCACTGGGGCTGTAGATCGAAGAGGAGTAGTGGCAAGAGGTCGTGGGAGAGGTCGTGGGAGGACGTCCTCTAGAGGAAGAGGACAAGCACCTAGCCCATCTGGTACTAGGGCGGTGATTCCTCCACCGACAGAGGAAGTGGTAAGAGAGGGTGAGGATGGGGAGAATGAACAAGTACAGAATGAGGGATTTCCACCCCAACCTACCCCAGAGATGATCAATCAGGTTCTTGCTTATCTTAGCGGGTTATCTAATCAGGGCCAGACACCTCCAGTGTTTTCTGCACCAGCACCTCAGGTTCCAGAGGTACAACATGCAGCTACTGTGGCTCCCCGCATGGATGCCTCATTGGAAATAGGCACGTTTCCTCGTCTGACTACATGGCCTATAATGACAAATGATCAGCATGAACTTTTCAGTAAGTTCTTGAAATTGAAACCTCCAGTCTTCAAGGGTGCTGAATCTGAGGATGCCTACGATTTTCTGGTTGACTGTCATGAGCTACTACACAAGATGGGTATAGTAGAATGGTTTGGTGTTGAGTTTGTGACTTATCAGTTTCAAGGAAATGCCAAAATGTGGTGGCGGTCACATGTTGAGTGTCGACCAACAGAGGCACCACCTATGACTTGGGCATCATTCTCTAGCTTGTTTATGGAGAAGTATATCCCCCGGACTTTGAGGGATAGGAAAAGAGATGAGTTCTTGAGCCTAGAGCAAGGTAGGATGTCGGTTACTGCATAGGAGGCTAAGTTTCGTGCATTATCCAGGTATGCCACCCAACTTTGTTTCAGTCCACTAGAGCGGATTCGCCGTTTTGTGAAGGGGTTGAGGTCAGAATTGCGGATTTCAGCCTTACAGGTAGCGGCTACGGCAAAATCCTTTCAAGAATTGGTAGACTTCGTGATAGAGGTGGAAGGAGTGAAGCCAGATGACTTCACCATGGCATCGACATCAAAAAGGTTTCGAAAGGGAGGTGAGTTTAATGGTTCTTACTCTAGAGGACAGGGTTTAGGAGGTTACTCAGTCCGACCAATTCAGTCTTCAGTATAGACTGTAGTTGGGGGTCCACCTCAGACCGGTCAACACTTCTCTGAGAGACCTATGCTTGACTCCAGAGAGTGTTATGGATGTGGGGAGACTGGACATATTAGGAGGAATTGTCCAAAACAGAGTTATAGACCCCCAATAGCTAGAGGTAGAGGTGGTCATGGTAGAGGCCGTTATTCTGGAGGACGTGGTGGCCGAGGTAATGGTGGTCACCAAAACGGCCGGGGTGACGGATAAATGGGAACTACTGCAGCGCAACATGGTAGGGGCAACGGGCAAACAGGTGATAGGGCCCATTGTTACGCTTTTCCTGGGCGGTCGGAAACGGAGACATCAGATGCTGTTATCACAGGTAATCTTTTGGTTTGTGATTGTATGGCTTCTGTATTATTTTATCCCGGCTCCACATTTTCATATGTATCTTCCTCATTTGCTACTCGTCTTAATTTACATTGTAAATTGCTTGACATACCTATTCGTGTGTCTACTCCGGTGGGTGAGTCTGTGATAGTTGAAAAAGTATATAGGTCTTGTTTGGTGACTTTTGTGGGGAGCAATACTTATGTAGACTTGGTTATCTTAGAAATGGTTGATTTTGATGTAATTCTGGGTATGACTTGGCTTTCTCCGAATTTTGCGATCTTGGATTGTAATGCTAAAACTGTGACGTTAGCCAAGCCTGGGACAGATCCGTTATTGTGGGAGGGCGACTACACTTCCAATCCGGTTCGTATCGTCTCCTTTCTTCGTGCTAAGAGAATGGTTAGTAAGGGGTGTTTAGCTTTCTTGGCACATCTCAGGGATGACACTACCCAAGTACCTTCAATTGAGTCGGTTTCGGTAGTCCGTGAGTTTCTGGATGTGTTCCCTGCAGATCTTCCTGGATGCCACCGTATAGAGATATTGATTTTTGCATCGATGTGGAACCGGGTACTCGCCCCATTTCTATACCCCCTTATAGAATGGCTCCCGCGGAGTTAAGAGAGTTAAAGGCCCAACTTCAAGAGTTGTTGAGCAAAGGCTTCATTAGACCAAGTGCATCCCCTTGGGGTGCTCCTATTTTGTTTGTGAAGAAGAAGGATGGAAGCTTTCGGATGTGCATAGACTTTAGACCACTGAATAAGGTAACGGTTAAAAACAAGTATCCTCTTCCTCGCATTGATGATTTGTTCGATCAGTTACAAGGTGCTTGTACCTTCTCAAAAATCGACTTGAGATCTGGTTATCATCAATTGAAAATACGGGCAGCAGATGTGCCCAAGACTGCTTTTCGGACCAGGTATGGGCATTATGAGTTCTTAGTAATGTCTTTTGGGCTTACAAATTCCCCTGCTGCTTTCATGAGCTTGATGAATGGGATTTTTAAGCCATATCTGGATCTCTTTGTGATCAAATTTATTGATGATATATTGGTATACTCAAAGAGCAAGAAGGAACATGAGGACCACTTGAGAATTGTATTGGAAATGTTGAGGGAGAAAATGCTTTATGACAAATTCTCCAAGTGTGAGTTTTGGCTAGATGCAGTGTCCTTCTTGGGGAATGTGGTTTCTAAGGATGGGGTGATGGTGGATCCTTCTAAGATTGAGACAGTGAAGAATTGGGTAAGACCTACTAATGTGTCAGAAATAAGGAGCTTTGTTGGTTTATCTAGCTATTACCGTCATTTGTCAATGGATTCTCTTCCATTGCTTCCCAATTGACGAACTTGACTAAGCAGAATGTTCCATTTGTATGGTCGTACGAATGTGATGAAAGCTTTCAGAAACTCAAGACCTTGTTGACTACTGCACCAATCCTTACCCTGCCAGTGGAAGGTAAGAATTTCATTGTCTATTGTGATGCATCCTATTCGGGATTGGGTGCATTGCTAATGCAAGAGAAGAACGTAATTGCTTATGCTTTAAGGCAATTAAAGGTGCACGAACGTAATTATCTGACCCATGATTCGGAATTGGCTGCGGTATATGGAGTTAAGTGTGAAGTATACATAGATCATCGTAGCCTACAGTATGTCTTTACTCAAAAAGATTTGAATTTGAGACAGAGGAGATGGATGGAACTACTGAAGAACTACGACATCACTATCTTGTATCATCCGGGAAAGGCTAATGTTGTGGCAGACGCCTTAAGTAGAAAGGTAGGGAGCATGGGAAGTCTAGCTCACTTGCAAGTTTCTAGACGTCCATTGGCTAGACAGGTTCAGACTCTGGCTAACGACTTCATGAGGTTAGAAGTAAATGAGAAGGGAGGATTGTTGGCTTGTGTGGAGGCAAGATCTTCTTTTCTTGACAAGATTAAAGGAAAGCAGTTTACCGATGAGAAACTGATCCGGATCCAAGATAAAGTATTGCAAGGAGAGGCTAAGGAAGCACAAATCAATGAGGAAGGTGTTTTGAGAATCAAGGGAAGGGTATGTGTGCCCCGTGTTGATGATTTGATCCACACTATTCTCACAGAGGCTTATAGTTTCGGATATTCTATACATCCTGGTGCAACCAAGATGTACCATGACCTAAAGCAACACTTTTGGTGGAGTAGAATGAAGCGCGACATTGTTGATTTTGTTGCCAAATGTCCAAATTGTCAGCAAGTAAAGTATGAACACCAGAGGCCCGGAGGAACACTTCAGAGAATGCCTATTCCTAAATGGAAGTGGGAGAGAATTGCAATGGACTTCGTGGTTGGTCTTCCAAAGACATTGGGGAAGTTTGACTCTATTTGGGTAATTGTGGACAGATTAACTAAGTCTGCTCACTTCATCCCGATCAAGGTGACCTACAATGCAGAGAAGTTAGCTAGACTCTACATCTCAGAAATTGTTCGATTGCATGGAGTTCCACTTTCCATCATATCAGATAGAGGTACGCAGTTTACTTCAAAGTTTTGGAGAACATTGCATGCTAAATTAGGTACTAGGTTGGACCTTAGTACTGCATTTCACCCTCAGACCGATGGTCAGTCTGAGCGAACAATTCAGGTGTTGGAAGATATGCTTCGTGTATGTGTGATAGAATTTGGGGGTCATTGGGATAACTTCTTACCCTTAGCGGAGTTTTCATACAATAATAGCTATCACTCAAGTATTGATATGGCTCCTTTCGAAGCATTGTATGGGAGGAGATGTAGGTCTCCCATTGGTTGGTTTGATGCATTTGAGGTTAGACCTTGGGGTACTGATCTTTTGAGGGAATCATTAGAGAAAGTGAAATCTATTCAAGAAAAGCTTTTAGCGGCTCAAAGCAGGCAAAAGGAATATGCAGATCGAAAGGTTAGAGACTTGGAGTTCATGGAGGGTGAGCAAGTCTTGCTGAAGGTTTCGCCATGAAAGGGGTGATGCGGTTTGGGAAAAGAGGTAAGCTAAACCCAAGGTATATTGGACCATTCGAAGTACTTAAGCGGGTAGGGGAGGTGGCATATGAATTAGCCTTGCCCCCAGGACTGTCAGGAGTGCATCCGGTATTTCATGTGTCTATGTTGAAAAGATACCATGGGGATGGAAACTACATTAGTCGTTCGGATTCAGTTCTGCTTGATGAGAATTTGTCTTATGAGGAGGAGCCTGTTGCTATTTAGATAGAGAAGTCCGCAAGCTGAGGTCAAGGGAGATTGCATCCATCAAAGTTCAATGGAAGAATCGACCAGTCGAAGAAGCCACTTGGGAGAAGGAGGCAGATATGCAAGAAAGATACCCACACCTGTTTACAGATTCAGGTACTCCTTTTCACTCTTGCTTTTCTACTTATGATCGTTCGAGGACGAACGATGGGTAAATTGGTATCTATTGTAACGACCTGTTTAGTCGTTTTGAGCAGCAAATTTTATTCTGGAAAAACTGTCTTGGTCGACGGATCCCACGATGGACCGTCATGGGCACGACGGACCGTCGAGGGGGTCTCGTTCTAAAAGACTTAGAATTCTGAAATTTGGGTACTGAAATCGACTCTCTAAACTTCGTGACGAAGTGGCAGGACGGACCGTCACAGGCATGACGGGCCATCACATATCCTTTAGTAAAAATTGAGTCTCTGAACTCTGCGAGGACTCAGCAGGACGGACCGTCGCAGGCACGACGGCTCGTCACAGACTACGTAATCCCAAGCTTGGTCGAATTTCCGTTAAATGTTTTAAGGGGCGTTTTGGACTATTCCTACTTATAATTATAAAGTTAGTGGTTGAATATTAATAATACAATTTCTTGAGGGTTAAAAGAGATAACCTTGAATCGATTAATGGGTTAATTCATCATTTTTTATACTTAATTATATGCTAATTAGGGTAAAAGAAAAAGGGGTTTGAATAAGAAGAAAAAAAGAAAGAACAATAGAGGGAGAATCGAGAGAGAGAGAGAGAAGAACGAAGAGGAAAACGAAAAGGCTTGGAAAGTAGACTGCTTGATCACCATTCTTCGGTGGAGGTAGGTTATGGTTTTTATGCTTTTCATAGTAAACTCTTAATAGCGAATGATATGTATTGGGTAGTATTGTAAACCCTTCTATATCCTTAATTGTGTGCTTGCATGATGTGTTTATATAATTGTGATAAAGTAAGCATGATGAAGCTATTGAATCCTAAATCTTAAAAACCTCTTGTTAATGATGATGCCTTGGTATAAGAGAAGGCTTGATGAACTAAAGTAATGAGATTGATGATGCCTTGGTATAAGAGAAGGCTTGATGAACTAAAGTAATGAGATTGATGATGTCTTGGTATAAAAGAAGGCTTGATGAATTAATAGAATGAGATTAGTGGAGCGGGTGTCACGAACCAACACGTAGAATTAGGGGATCGGGTGTCACGAACCGACGCGTAGAATTAGGGGATCGGTGTCACGAACCGACACATAGAATTAGGGGATCGGGTGTCACGAACCGACACGTAGAATTAGGGGATCGGGTGTCACAAACCGACACGTAGAATTAGGGGATCAGAGTGTCACGTTCCGGCACATAGTAGTAGGGGAGCGGAGTGTCACGTACCGACACAAGAGGAATAAAGATAATGAATCTTGAAATTATGTTAATAAACTCGAATGAAAAGAACCTATATCCCAAATGAGTATGGTGTGAAGACTTGAGTTCTCATAGGTGTGCTTGATGTGGTTACACATGATTTGTGAACTTGTTGCTTTCACCTGTTGAGGAATATGGTTGATTTTATGTTATTATCTGATATATACTGTTTTCTATTTTGAGTTGGCCGATGATATCTACTCAGTACTTGTGGTTGTACTGACCCCTACTTGTAATTGTTTTTCTTTGTTATTTGTGTAGTGCAGCAAACGTACCGTCATCTTCAACTCAACCGCAACTCTAGTCAGTCTTCATTACACCGAATTTCAGGGTGAGCTAATGCTTCTAGCTTGGACTGGATCTTCCTCTTCATATCTTGATGCCTTGAACTTCCGGCATGGACTAGCTTTTTACTTATTTTAGCTTCTTAGATACTCTTAAATTAGTAATTTGAGGATAGATGTTCTTGTGATGATGACTTCCAGATTTTGAGAATAATAAGTATTGAGTTTTGGAAGTTATTTATTGATTTCGTTAATGAGTTTTTAGTCTTCCGCATTGTATTCTGTTTATTATGGTTAAAACGTTGGGGTTTAGATTGGTTGGTTCGCTCACATAGGAGGATAAATGTGGGTGCCACTCACGACGCGTTTTGGGTCGTGACAGGATTATAATACAACTATGATTAGATTATTTATAATTGCATTATTAATATTATAGTAGTAATAGGTATTGTAGTAGGACTCTAAGTATAGTTAGCTTAGGACTTTACAATTCTTTCATCTGTAATGAGTTTGTGACTCAAAATTATTTTTATCAATATAATCCTTGATTTAATTTCTCTAATCCTAGACGTGAGTTTTCTACACGAATTTCTATATGTGTAAAAACCAAACCAAAAAACGTCCTCGCTGAAGTTGTCGAAACTAACTTAAGAATCTTTAGTGTACCTAAGCATGCCATTTCTTAGAGGCATATTTCCACAAAAATTGTTGTTTCCCAAGTCAAGAGAAACAAGAAATGTGAGGTTTCCAAAATCGTGGGGAATCCTGCCTGTAAGAGCCATGTTGGAAATCTGAGTCGCTTTTACCCATTAAATATGAGTTGACTAGATTAATTTATCCATTTTATTTAACTCGTTTTATGATTGACTTACATTCAATTTTATTCGCTCGTTTGTCATTCCTAGTTAGGATCAGGTTCTAAATTTTGTGTATCTTTAGTGTTTTTATAAATATAAATATTAAATTTGAATTAAGACTACTAGATTCAGTCGAACCAGTGGATAACCTTCTAGCTCCGTCCTAATGCATTCTAACACAAATGTATGTTGGCATATCATGAATTCAACTTCTTCACATTCTCGTGGTGTGTCTCACATTGTTGAAAATGAGAATGCATGGTCCATGAGTTGTTAATATATATTTCCACTGATTATAATTCAACTCTACCTTCATTTAATTTTAATTGTTGCTTTAATTTTCTCACGCTTATTAGAAAATTATCAATTTTATAGCCTTAAAGATATCCATCTACTAAACTATCTAAATATAGTAAAAGTAGATTTGCAATCAAGTTGTTTTTAGGTAGAGCAAGGTTTATTGAATTGTAGAGCCGTCAATATGGGCTAGGCCCGTTGAGCCCGCCTGACCTAACTCGAGATTTAGTAGGGCTGGGCTAAGATTTTTGGAGCCCATTTAAGAAAAAGATTTTTTAGCTCGGCTGAATAAGCCTGTTGGTTTGAGGGGCTTGAGAAATATCGGTGGGGCCGGCCCGTGGGTCAATAAAATTTAACTAAAAAATATAGTAAAATTAAAGAGAGTCTAAACTCAAAACTTCTATTCAGATATTTATACATAAAAAAACTTAATAAATTTTTTTAATGGGAAACTTTCACATATAGCCACTTAAAAATAATTAATTTACTCTCCATAGTTATAATTTGATAATTACAATTTTTAGCTACATGTTATTTAGAGGAGAGAGGCGAGCGAGACTGGGAGAGAGAAGAGAGAGACGAGATAGAGGGGGAAAAGAGTGAGAGAAATGTCACGACCCAAATCCGGGCCGCGACTGGCACCCACACTTACCCTCCTATGTGAGCGAACCAACCAATCTAAACCTTAACATTTCAATATAATATCAACAGAAAGTAATGCGGAAGACTTAAACTCATTAATAAAATCAATAACTATTATTATCCCCAAAATCTGGAAGTCATCACCACAAGAACATCTATGATCAAATTACTAAAATAAAAGTATTCTAAGAAGCTAAAACAAATAAAAGCTAGTCCATGTCGGAACTTCAAGGCATCAAGACATGAGGAAGAAGATACAGTTCAAGCTAGAAGCGTTAGCTCACCCTGAAGATCCGGTGTGACGAAGACTGGCTAGAATTACTGTTGAGTTGAAGACGACGGCACGTTTGCTGCACTCCACAAATAACAACGAAGAAAACATAAAAGTAGGGGGTCAGTACAAACACAAGTACTGAGTATATATCATCGGCCAACTCAAAATAGAAAACAGTATATATCAGATAATATCATAAAATCAACTAATATCCTTAGCATGCAGCATTTACAATTACCATAACCCTTGGTTACAACACCAAGCTTATCAATGAGGACTCACGCCTCCTCATCATAATCATTTGGGAATTAGGTTCATTAGATTTAATATATTAACATCTTTCAAGATTCATTATCTTTATTCCTCTCGTGTCAGTACGTGAAACTCCGCTCCTCATTCTATCCTTGTGCCGGAACGTGACACCCGATCCATATTCTATCCTGGTATCGGAACGTGGCACCCGATCCATATACTATCCTGGTGTCGGAACGTGACACTCCGATCCTCATTCTATCCTGGTACCGGAACGTGGCACCCGATCCATATTCTATCCTGGTGTCGGAACGTGACACTCCGATCCTCATATACTATCCTGGTACCGAAACGTGGCACCCGATCCATATTCTATCCTGGTGTCGGAACGTGACACTCCAATCCTCATATACTATCCTGGTACCGGAATGTGGCACCCGATCCCCTAATCTCACTACTTTCGTTCATCAAGCCTTCTTTTATACCAAGGCATCATCATTAACAAAGTAGATTAGGGTTTTGCAAGATTTGGGATTCAATAACTTCATCATGCTTATATAATCACAATTATATAATTACGTTAATGCAAGCATACAATTAAGCACATAGCAGGGTTTACAATATTATCAATACATATCATTCGCTATTAAGAGTTTACTATGAATATCGTAAGAGAAACCATAACCTACCTCCACCGAAGATTCGTGATCAAGCAAGCAATTTCTCAAGATTTGTATTTTTCCTCTCGTTCGATCCTCTCTCTCGTTCAACTTTCTCTCTCTTTCTCTTGTTCTTTCTATTTTCTTTATTCAAACCCTCTTTCTTTTACCCTAGTTAGTATACAATTAAGAATAAAAGAGGGCAATAATAACCTACTAATTAACTTAAGGTTACCTCTTTTAACCCCCAAGTAATTAGACTTATTAACATTAACCCACTAACTTTATAATTAAAGTAGGAATAGTCCAAAATGTCCCTTAAAACGTATAAAGAAATCCGACCCAGACTGGGATTACACAGTCTGTGACGGCCCGTTGCGCCTGCGACGGTCCGTCCTGCTGCTCCGTCACAGACTTCAGAGACTCAATTTCTCTGAAGGGTCTGTGATGGTCCGTCACACCTGTGACGGTCCGTCCTGCCATTTCGTTACGAAGTTCAGAGAGTCGATTTTCAGTACCCAATTTCAGATTTTCTAAGTGTTTTGAAACGAGACCCTGCGACGGTCCGTCGTGCCCATGACGGTCCGTCGTGTGGTCCGTCGCTTCTGCCAGTTTTTCCAGTATTGAAGTCTGCTGCTCAAAACAACTAAACAGGTCGTTACAATAGATACCAATTTACGCATCGTTCGTCCCCGAACGATCACAAGAAGGAAAACAAGGGCGAAAAGGAGTACCTGAATCTGTAAACAGGTGTGGGTATCTTTCTCGCATATCGACCTCCTTCTTCCAAGTTGCTTCTTCAACCGGACGATTCTTCCATTGCACCTTGATGGATGCAATCTCCCTTGATCTCAACTATCGAATTTCCCTATCTAGAATGGCAACAGGTTCCTCCTCATAAGACAAATTCTCGTCAAGCAGAACTGAATCCCAACGGATAATGTAGTTTCCATCCCCATGGTATCTTTTCAACATCGACACATGGAATACCGGATGTACTTCGGACAGCCCTGGAGGCAAGGCTAACTCATAAGACACCTCCCCTACTCGCTTAAGTACTTCAAATGGTCCAATGTACCTTGGACTTAGCTTACCCCTTTTACCAAACCGTATCACCCCTTTCATGGGCGAAACCTTCAGCAAGACTTGTTCTCCCTCCATGACCTCTAAGTCTCTAACCTTTCGATCTGCATATTCTTTTTGTCTACTTTGCGCCGCTAGAAGCTTTTCTTGAATAGATTTCACCTTCTCCATCGAATCCCTCAAGAGATCATTACCCCAAGGTCTAACCTCGAACGCATCAAACCAACCAATGGGGGACCTACATATCCTACCATACAATGCTTCAAATGGAGCCATATCAATGCTTGAGTGATAGCTATTATTGTATGAAAATTCCGCTAAGGGTAAGAAGCTATCCAAATGGCCTCCAAACTCTATCACACATGCGCGAAGCATAGCCTCCAACACTTGAATCGTTCGCTCAGACTGACCATCGGTCTGAGGATGGAACGCGGTACTAGGTCCAACCTAGTACCTAATTCAGCATGCAATGTTCTCAAAAACATGGAAGTAAACTGCGTACCTCTATCTGATATGATGGATAGTGGAACCCCAATGCAATCGAACAATTTCTGAGATATAGATTTTGGCTAACTTCTCTGCATTGTAAGTCACCTTGACCAGAATGAAATGAGTAGACTTAGTTAACCTATCAACAATCACCCAGATGGAATCGTACTTACCCATCGTCTTTGGAAGACCAACCACGAAGTCCATTGCGATTCTCTCCCATTTCCATTCCGGAATGGGCATTCTCTGAAGTGTTCCTCCGGGCCTTTGGTGTTCATACTTTACTTGTTGACAGTTCGGACATTTGGCAATAAAGTCCACAATGTCACGCTTCATTCTACTCCACCAAAAGTGTTGCTTTAGGTCACGGTACATCTTGGTTGCACCCGGATGTATTGAATACCTTGAACTATGAGCCTCTGTCAGAATAGTGTTGATCAAATCATCGACGCGGGGTACACATACCCTTCCCTTGATCCTCAAAACACCTTCCTCATCGATTTGTGCTTCCTTAGCCTCTCCTCGCAATACCTTATCTTGGATTCTGCGCAGTTTCTCATCATCAGACTGTCTTCCCTTAATCTTGTCAAGAAAGGAAGATCTTGCCTCAACAGAAGCCAACAATCCTCCCTTCTCATTTACTTCTAATCTCATCAAGTCATTAGCTAGAGTCTGAACCTCTTAAGCCAATGGGCGTCTAGAAGCTTGCAAGTGAGCTAGACTTCCCATGCTTCCCGCCTTTCTACTTAAAGCATCCGCTACAACATTCGCCTTCCCCGGATGATACAAAATAGTGATGTCGTAGTCCTTCAGTAGTTCCATCCATCTCCTCTGTCTCAAGTTCAAATCTTTCTGAGTAAAGACATATTGTAGGCTACGATGATCCGTATAGACCTCACACTTAACCCCATATAAATAGTGTCTCCATTGCTTTAATGCAAACACTACCGCAGCCAATTCCAAATCATGAGTTGGATAGTTACGTTCATGCACTTTTAATTGTCTTGAAGCATAAGCAATCACATTCTTCTCTTGCATTAGCACTGCACCCAAACCCGAATAAGATGTATCACAATAGACAATGAAATTCTTACCTTCCACTGGCAAGGTGAGAATGGGTGCGGTAGTCAACAAAATCTTGAGCTTCTGAAAGCTTTCCTCACACTCATCGGACCATACAAATGGAACATTTTTCTTAGTCAAGTTCGTCAGTTGGGAAGCAATAGAAGAGAATCCCTTGACAAATCGGGGGTAGTAGCTAGCTAACCCAACAAAGCTCCTTATTTCTGACACATTAGTAGGTCTTACCCAATTCTTTACTGTCTCAATCTTAGAAGGATCCACCATCACTCCATCCTTAGAAACCACGTGCCCCAAGAAGGACACTGCATCTAGCCAAAACTCACACTTAGAGAACTTGGCATAAAGTTTTTTCTCCCTCAACATTTCCAATACCATTCTCAAATGCTCCTCATGTTCTTTCTTGCTCTTTGAGTATATCAGTATATCATCAATAAATACGATCACAAAGAGATCCAGATATGGCTTAAAAATCCCGTTCATCAAGCTCATGAACGCAGCAGGGGCATTCGTAAGACCAAAAGACATCACTACAAATTCGTAATGCCCATACCTCGTTCGAAAAGCAGTCTTTGGCACATCCGTTGCCCGTATTTTCAATTGATGATAACCGGATCTCAAGTCAATCTTAGAGAAGACACAAGCACCTTGTAACTGATTGAACAAGTCATCAATGAGAGGAAGAGGATACTTGTTCTTTATGGTTACCTTGTTTAGTTGTCTATAGTCTATACACATTCGAAAACTCCCATCCTTCTTCTTCACAAACAAAACCGGAGCACCCCAAGGAGATGCACTTGGTCTAATAAAGCCTTTGTTTAAAAACTCTTGAAGTTGGGCTTTTAACTCTCTTAACTCCGCGGGAGCCATTCTATAAGGGGGTATAGAAATGGGGCGAGTACCCGGTTCAAGGTCAATACAGAAATCAATATCCCTATCTGGTGGCATACCAGGAAGATCTGCAGGGAACACATCCCGAAACTCACTGACTACCGAAACCGACTCAATCGAAGGTACTTGAGTAGTGTCATCCTTGAGATGTGCCAAGAAATCTAAACACCCTTTACTAACCATTTTCTTAGCACGAAGAAAGGAGATGATACGCACAGGATTGGAAGTGTAGTCACCTTCCCACACTAACGGATCTGTCCCAGGCTTGGCTAACGTCACCGTTTTAGCATTACAATCCAAGATCGCAAATTGCGGAGAAAGCCAAGTCATACCCAGAATTACATCAAAATCATCCATTTCTAAGATAACCAAATCTACATAAGTGTTGCTCCCCACAAAGTTCACCAAACAAGACCTATATACCTTTTCAACTACCACAGACTCACCCACCGGAGTAGAAACACGAATAAGCATATCAAGTAATTCACAATGTAAATTTAGACCATTAGCAAATGAGGAAGATACATAAGAAAATGTGGATCCAGGATCAAACAATACAGAAGCTATGCAATCACAAACCAGAAGATTACCTGTGATGACAGCATCAGATGCCTCCGCTTCAGACCGCCCTGGGAAAGCGTAACAATGGGCCCTTTCGTTTGTTTGTTCGTTGCCCTTACCATGTTGTGATGTAGTGGCTCCAGTTTGCCCATCACCTCGGCCGTTTTGGTGACCACCATTACTTCGACCAGCGCATCCTCCAGAATGACGACCTCTTCCATAACCACCTCTACCTCTAACATTTGGAGGTCGGTAACTCTGTTTTGGACAATACCTCTTAATGTGTCCGATCTCCCCACATCCATAACACTCTCTGGGTTCAAGCATAGGTCTCTCAGAGAAGTGTTGACCGGTCTGAGGTGGACCCCCAACTACAGTCTGTAGTGAAGACTGAATTGGTCGGACTGAGTAACCTCTGGAACCTTGTCCTCTAGAGTAAGAACTATTAAACTCACCTCTCTTTCGAAACCTTTGTGATGTCGATGTCGTGGTGAAGTCATCTGGCTTTACTCCTTTTACCTCTATCACGAAGTCTACCACCTCTTGGAAGGATTTTGCCGTAGCCGCTACCTGTAAGGCTGAAATCCGCAACTCTGACCTCAACCCCTTCACAAAACGATGAATCTGCTCTTGTGGACTGAAACAAAGTTGAGTGGCATATCTGGATAGTGCACGAAACTTAGCCTCATATGCATTGACCGACATCCTACCTTGCTCTAGGCTCAAGAACTCATCCCTTTTCCTATCCCTCAAAGTCCGGGGGATATACTTTTCCATAAACAAGCTAGAGAATGAGGCTCAAGTCATAGGTGGTGCCTCATTTGGTTGACACTAAACATGTGACTGCCACCACATTTTGGTGTTCCCTTGAAACTGATAACTCACGAACTCAACACCAAACCATTCTACTATACCCATCTTGTGTAGTAGCTCATGACAGTCAACCAGAAAATCGTAAGCATCCTCAGATTCAGCACCCTTGAAGACTGGAGGTTTCAATTTGAAGAACTTACTGAAAAGTTCATGCTGATCATTTGTCATTATAGGCCCAGTAATCAAACGTGGAAACATGCCTATATCTAATAAGGCATCCATACGAGGAGCCATAGTGGCTGCATGTTGTACCTCTGAAACCGGAGGTGTTGGTGCAGAAAACACTGGAGGTGCATGACCTTGATCAGACAACCCACTGAGATAGGCGAGAACCTGATTGATCATCTCTGGGGTAGGTTGGGGTGGCAATCCCTCATTCTACACTTGTTCATTTTCCCCATCCTCCCCTTCTCTTATTACTTCCTCAGTCGGTGGAGGAGTCACTGCCCTAGTATCAGATGGGCTAAGTGCTCGTCCTCTTCCCCTGAAGGACGTCCTCCCACGACCTCTACCACGGCCTCTTGCCGCTGCTCTTCCTCGAGCTACAGCCCCAGTGGCTGGCTCAGACGCACCCTGTCCCGCTGGTGCTGGTTTTGGTGTTGGCGTAGTCGTTGCTCTAGTTCTAACCATCTGCGAAATAGAGTGAAGATGGTCAGATACCAATTTGTATCACCTAGATACCAATTGGACCCAAGTAATAGCACGAAAGAAGAAAGAAAGAATGGAATTTCCTAAAGTCTTAAAGCCTCTCAAAGAAAAGTAAAGGCGTCCCCCTACCGTTCCTTAAGACTCTACTAGACTCGTTCTTGTGTGATGAGACCAACGAACCTAATGCTTTGATACCAAGTTTGTCACGACCCAAATCCGGGCCGCGACTGGCACCCACACTTACCCTCCTATGTGAGTGAACCAACAAATCTAAACCTTAACGTTTGAATATAATATCAACTGAAAGTAATGCGGAAGACTTAAACTCATTAATAAAATCAATAACTATTATTATCCCCAAAATCTGGAAGTCATCACCACAAGAACATCTATGATCAAATTACTAAACTAAGAGTATTCTAAGAAGCTAAAACAAATAAAAGCTAGTCCATGCCGGAACTTCAAGGCATCAAGACATGAGGAAGAAGATCCAGTTCAAGCTAGAAGCGTTAGCTCACCCTGAAGATCCGGTGTGACGAAGACTGGCTAGAATTACTGTTGAGTTGAAGACGACGGCACGTTTGCTGCACTCCACAAATAACAACGAAGAAAACATAAAAGTAGGGGGTCAGTACAAACACAAGTACTAAGTAGATATCATCGGCCAACTCAAAATAGAAAACAGTATATATCAGATAATATCATAAAATCAACTAATATCCTTAGCATGCAGCATTTACAATTACCATAACCCTTGGTTACAACACCAAGCTCATCAATGAGGACTCACGCCTCCTCATCATACTCATTTGGGAATTAGGTTCATTAGATTTAATATATTAACATCTTTCAAGATTCATTATCTTTATTCCTCTCGTGTCGGTACGTGACACTCCGCTCCTCATTCTATCCTGGTGTCGGAACGTGACACCCGATCCATATTCTATCCTGGTACCGGAACGTAGCACCCGATCCATATACTATCCTGGTGTCGGAACGTGACACTCCGATCCTCATTCTATCCTAGTACCGGAACGTGGCACCCGATCCATATTCTATCCTGGTGTCGGAACGTGACACTCCGATCCTCATATACTATCCTGGTACCGGAACGTGGCACCCGATCCATATTCTATCCTGGTGTCGGAACGTGACACTTCGATCCTCATATACTATCCTGGTACCGGAACGTGGCACCCGATCCCCTAATCTCACTACTTTCGTTCATCAAGCCTTCTTTTATACCAAGGCATCATCATTAACAAAGTAGATTAGGGTTTTGCAAGATTTGGGATTCAATAACTTCATCATGCTTATATAATCACAATTATATAATTACGTTAATGCAAGCATACAATTAAGCGCATAGCAGAGTTTACAATATTATCAATACATATCATTCGCTATTAAGAGTTTACTACGAATATCGTAAGAGAAACCATAACCTACCTCCACCGAAGATTCGTGATCAAGCAAGCAATTTCCCAAGCTTTGTGTTTTTCCTCTCGTTCGATCCTCTCTCTCGTTCAACTTTCTCTCTCTTTCTCTTGTTCTTTCTATTTTCTTTATTCAAACCCTCTTTCTTTTACCCTAGTTAGTATATAATTAAGAATAAAAGATGGCAATAATAACCCACTAATTAACTTAAGGTTACCTCTTTTAACCCCCAAGTAATTAGACTTATTAACATTAACCCACTAACTTTATAATTAAAGTAGGAATAGTCCAAAACGTCCCTTAAAACGTATTAAAGAAATCCGACCCAGACTGGGATTACGCAGTCTATGACGGCCTGTCGCGCCTGCGACGGTCCGTCCTGCTGCTCCGTCACAGACTTCAAAGACTCAATTTCTCTGAAGGGTCTGTGACGGTCCGTCACACCTATGACGGTCCGTCCTGCCATTTCGTTACGAAGTTCAGAGAGTCGATTTTCAGTACCCAATTTCAGATTTTCTAAGTGTTTTGAAACGAGACCCTGCGACGGTCCGTCGTGCCCATGATGGTCCGTCGTGGGGTCCGTCGCTTCTGCCAGTTTTTCCAGTATTGAAGTCTGCTGCTCAAAACAACTAAACAGGTCGTTACAAGAAATGTTAATTGTATATGTATATTTGTTAGATATTTGAATATTATACATATTTAGTTGTATATATGGCAAAAGAGACTTTGAGAGGGAGGAGAGAGACGAGTGTGACTAGGAGAGAGATGAGAGAGTCGAGCGAGAGAGAGTAGAGAGTGGGAGAGAGGTGAATTATATACGTATATATACTAAAAAATTGTATATTATACATATTTATTTGTATATCCTGGCGAATTATACATATACAAACATGACTGATTATACAACTTCGAAGTCAGCCCACGTAATTAATGTATAATGTAAGTCGCGAGTGGTAATTATAGCAAACTATAGCTGTGATGAGTAATTAAATAGTATAAGTTTGCTTATCTGCGTAATTTTCCCTTTTTTTAAAAAAAATGGTAACTTAACTTAACAAATATTTAACAAAGACAATTTCATTTTTCATTTTTTTATTCAATCTTACTGAATAAAAAAATTTATAAAATCGTGTAATAAATTATTACAAAATAATTGGTGTTCCCATTAAGTATTTTTTTCATTTGACTTTAATTTAATAAAAAAATTTAACATAAATTGTAGTGTACTAATCTTTAATATAATTATCTCACATAGTACGGAATATTTTCTCACGTTGAACTTGTATTTCTCGATCATATGACCGAGAAGGCGAACCAACATTGTTACTTTGAGTCATTTGTTGGTCAATAACATTTGCAACTCTATTTTTATTCTCATAGACCATAAATATTCATCACTCCTCTGATATTCTTACAAATAATTATGTAACAGTACACAAGTTATGACAATTTTCTCTTGTCAATATAGTAATGGTTCGTGTCTTGTTTCACTTAATTTATGCGCAATTACACATTTTCAATGCATTAATTTCGTACTAAAATCAAACATATTGGAAGTAGTGATTATCAAACATACACACCTAATTTCCTTTTTCATATTAAATTTCTTTAACCACTTTCAAAAAAGACAAAACAGAAGTTTTTTAAAAAAAATTACGTATAACCAAAATAGTATTACTCCCTCCATTCTTAATATATCCACGAAAATTATTCCTACTTTGTCATTTATATTGAGAAATTTAAAGTAATAATAAATGTTATTTGTGGGTCAATAAATGTGATTATAAATTTTATTTGCATATGAAAATAGTTTGTACATATAAATGTAGGGTTAATTTACCAAAATATAAATTTGTGGTTAAATTTTGTATTTAAAAAATCTAAAATCATGATACGAAATTCTCAAATCATAATTTTTGGGAAAATAAGATTCCATCTCATTATATGAAATCATGAGATAGAATTAGCATGAAATTGCATATCTGAATGATTTCTTCTCACAATTTCATACCCTGATATGATATCGCATGACCAAACACCTACCAAAAAAAGAGAGTAAGAAATCATACCTTTTATATGTCTAATATAACTTTTTAATCTCTGTTCGCTTCTGATCTAAAATTCTCTATCAACAGTTTCAAAAATCATACTCAAATTAAATCATGATTTAGCTAATCAAAACTTCACTACAGCAAATATGATATATAGCTATGAAATTATTAATCACGACATTAAATTCGTCACTAATTATTCATTTTTAGGGACAAAATCTACTTTCAAGCTTAAATGTATGAGACACATACTTTTAGTGACCAAACATAAGAATTCGTAGAAAATTTTTCTCACCAAAAATTATTTGGCACCATTTTGTCTAGTAGTGTTAATCACGAATTTAAAGTTATCAGTGACATGTTATTTCGTCACTAATAATGTATCTAATTCATGACAAAATATTTTTGTCTTATGATTCATTAAATTTTGGATACAAAAAAGTTTCATCTAAAAAAATAGGGATAATGCCCAAGTACCCCCTCAACCTATGCCCGAAATCTCAGAGACACACTTATACTATACTAAGGTCCTATTACCCCCTGAACTTATTTTATTAATAATTTTTTACCCCTTTTTAGCTTACGTGGCACTATCTTGTGGGCCCACCGATGGTTGACTTTTTTTTTCCGAACTAGTGTTACGTAGGCTAAAAAGGGGTAGAAAATTACATATAAAATAAGTTCAGGGAGGTAATAGGACCTTAGTATAGTATAAGTGTGTCTCTGCGATTTCGGACATAGGTTGAGGGGGTACTTGGTTATTTTCCCAAAAAAATATGTTGTTACAATATCGACAAATTAGAGTTTGCAGATAAATATTATAAATTTTAGCTTTGAAAATTTTTAATTAATTATGACATTTATTTTGTCACTAATAATATAAATTATTGTGACAAATATTTTATTATCTTCAATCAATCTTTGATTTAGTGACAACAAAAAAATTGTCACAAAATATGTAAGGTGTTAAATAGCGACGACTTAAAATTTGTAGTGAATAATTAAACTATTTTCTACGGAAAAATTCATAGTTAAGTACAAATTTTTTCTACAATTGTTCATAATTACAAGTGATGACTTACAAAAAGAATAATACAAGTGCTTCATAGGAAGTAGACAGAGTCCATTCGTCAAGTGGAAATATTAAAACCAATGAATTCGATGGATTTTGTAAAAACGAAAAAGTTCAATTCATTAATTTTGTTAAATTACGCAATTATAAAATTCACCATTTTAAAAATACAATCTGGGTTATAAGTATTGTGAGTGGACACGGTTCTACCACTAGATCATTAATGTTTATTTGCTTAACACTTTTATTTTTTATTTGATACACTTTCATCGATAAGCACGATAAAAAAATAATTTGTCAAGTCGGTGTGCTAAGTTTTGTGCATGTCTATTGATTTGTGATTGGTAGACTACATAGATTAAGTCGAACATCTATACCAATAACTATAGTACTTCAGCCTAATATATTTGAAATCCTCATTAGTTCATTTTTTTAATTTGAGCTTTTACTTTTTAGTTTATTTCAATTACCACACTGATGAAAAAAGTTAATAGTAATTCCACATATGTACGTAGAGTAACTATATAGAGATAACATCGACTTACAAACTTAGACGTTGCAAAGGTGCAGTAAAATTCATGAATTTTTATTAACTTTTCTAATCAGTGTGAAAATTGAAATAAACTAAAAAGCTAAAGCTCAAATAAAAGAAACGAACTAACGAGGATTTCAAATATATTATGATGAAGTACTATAGTTATTGGTATCGATGTTCAACTTGAATCGATTATTAATTTTTTTAATAAAATCAAAAGTTATTTTTAAATAAATTTATTATTGTACTGAATAAATTTAAAAAATTACAAAAATAAATAAATAAAATGATAAAATCGTACTGAATATATTTAAAGAATACATAGTTTAATTAAAATATAATCTACATTTGAATGAATTGTTGGTGGTAAATTTCATGCATTTGTGTATGAGTATAAATAATTATATAATATATTATTTCTACAAAAGTTAAATTTGAAAGAAGTGAATGAAGTATAAAATAAAACAAAACTGAACAACAAGAGTGGGTTGGTTTGATGATAAGCACCCTTCGCTTTTAATCTTAAGGTTGTGAGTTCAATTCCCCAAGGCAACATAATTTGTGGGCTGTTGGTCAAGGTTGAAAACAATTAAGATAGTAGATAATAATAAGATATTAACCATTTTTATAATGATAAATTTTATCATATATATATTTAAGAACAAAGTAATTTTTTGTATATATAATGTAGTCATTAGTGACGAAATCAGATTTTGTTCAACTACGAAATACATATAACTTTAGAGACAATTGATTTCGTCACTGATTGAAGTAAAATAATTAGAGATGATATAATTTTATCGATAGTAATAACCTTTTTGTGACAAAACATACTAATTACAAAAAAAAATACTTTTTACAACAAATAAATTTATCACAAATGTTTATGTATTTTGGAATGATTTTTCTTTTGTAGTTTATATAATATTTTTAGCGACGAAGCACTAAATCATCTTTGTATACTTTTAGAGACACATTTAATGACTTATTTTCGTCACACAAAATTTTTAATGACAAAATATGATTTATTAATGACAATTATTCATCCCTAATAATTAAATTTATTATTGTACTTACATATAAAAGTCATGTTCAATCTTTTCTACACCTGACCTTAATCTTTTTGAGGTCGATAACAGTCTTGTCTAACTGAATCTTTTAGCTCCTTGAAGTACTCTTCATCTCCTCAAAAATATCTTTTTAAATTTTTTATTTTTAAAATGAGCAATCTGTTAACTTACCCTAATCAATTTTGCTAGTTTGGTTTACGAATAAGAATAACATAGTTTTATTTAATGGGCAATTTTCCTTTATAGCAAACAAAAAGTTCATATTTGTATGCTGTAACAAAGTTTGCATAATTGCGCTCCATAGCAAACATAAAACTGTATAATTCGCTATACATACACAATTGTATAATTCGCTGGCCTATTTCGCTGCAATTGTATAATTCGCTATCCTATTTCACTGCGATTGTATAATGCACAATTGTATAATTTGCTGCCTATTTCTCCTGCAATATTTTTATAAAATTTGCTTTGCATATAGTTGAATCGAATAAAAATGTATGTATATTTCATAATTATAACTGTATAGCAAGAAGATATATGTTTTCCTCTCGCTTTATACAAAAACAGAAACACAATATATACACTTCTGTTGTATAAAGCTAGAGAAAATTGTATTTCACTGCAATTGTATAATTCACAATTGTATAATTCGTTAACCTTTTTCTCTACAATATTTGAAGTAAAATGTATGTAAATTGTATAACTAAGTGTATAACATGAAGATATATATTTTTGCCTGTGTATATACAATTTTCCCTCGATTTATACAAAATGAAAACATAATTTATACACTTCTATGTATAAAGCGAGAGAGGTGAGCGAGAACGGAGAGTGGCGAGCGAGATTTTTTGGAGAGAGACGCATGACAAATTTTAGCTAACGTTTTCTATGGAGTACAATTAAATCAAACCCTAGCTATTCCATTTATTTTAGGTTATTAGTTTGCTATTATATACAATTTTCCCTTATTTAATTGAGAATTAACTTCGCCAATAACCAAGGGATTAAAACAAGAATTAAATGGTAACTTTCTCAACTTTATATTTCTAGTAATGACACAATACAGTTCAAACAATCAATACGAATAACTGATTGATTAGATTATGTAAGGAGTAAGGATACAATACAATATAATGAGTATAAATATTTCAAACAACATGTAAACGCTATGAACAAATGATTGAGTAGATTTAAAGTCAGTTCAAATTGAATTATTTTAAATAGGAAAAATGTATAAGTATCTTCCTAGACTATAATTGAAATTTCACAAACACATCTTAACTAAACTAAGGTCCTAGTACCCCCTAACCCATTTATTTTTGTAATTTTATGCATCTTTTTGACTTACGTGGAATCCAAATATCTTTACGCGCCTCAATTGCGTGGAGTTAAGAGTGTGCCACGTAAGACCAAAGATGTACAAAATTACAAAAAAAAAATTCAGAGAGTAATAGGATCTTAATTCAGTTATAGTTTGTCTCTGAGATTTCGGTCATAGGCTAGACGATATTTCTGCATTATATTCCTATTAAATACTTAAAGTCTAAGTATTTTTAAGTATTTGAGTAAATTTTTGAATTCCAATCTAAAATAATAAAAATAAATCAAAAGTCAATCAAAAATAGACTCGTGCAAACATTTTTTAAGTAAAAAATTGACAAAATTTGTTTAAGTTTTGAAAATCTTTTTGACAAACATTCAAAATCCCCAAATCAACAAAGAAGTGATTTTTGTGCAAAACTTTAATTGTTCACTGCTTTTAAAATTTTAAAACTTATTCCAAATTATTTTATATATATTACTATTACTTTTATTTACTTTAATTTAATCCTATATAGAAATGAGACTTTTGAGTATCAACATAGCAATGGATACTTTTGAGTACCAACATAGCAATGGATTGTTGTACAAAAAGTTGTGTAGATTGTACTACGAGTTATGGTCAATTTTAATTGTAACGTTTATCATACTTATAACATATTTTCTCCATCTAACCATAGTTGTTCAATAATAGTCATCCAACTTAAAAAATTTAGAGGTAGCTTATCTTTTGTGTCTATTTTACTCTTGCAATTAAATATTACTATTTATCATTTAATACATTTTCAAATATTGAATTAATAAAGTCAAATGATAATATAGTAATATTACCTCTATTATTTATTGTTTCTTAAAAGATGTGTTAAGTCAATAATGGACAATTATTGTTAGAGATATGACTTTTGAGTATGATCATAACAATGGATTGTTGTACAAAAAGATGTGTAGACTGCATTACAAGTTATGGTCAATTTTAATTGTAACCATTTATCTTACTTATAACATACTCCCTTCGTCTAACAATATTTTCTCAACAATACTTGTCAATATAAAAAATCTAGAGGTAACTTATATTTTATGTCTATTTTACCCTTGCAATCAAATACTACTTATCATCTATTTCATCCGTTTCACAAAGAATGATCTAGTTTGATTTGACATGGAGTTTAACAAAATAAAAAAGAATTTTGATCATGTGGTCATAAATTAAAGTTATGTCAAATATATACAAAATTGCCTTTTAATTTTGTGGCCTTAAACATGCCACGTGGAAAGTTTTTTGTAAAAAAAAGATTATTCTTTTTTAAACAGACTAAAAAAAAAGATGACATTTTTTTCAAACAGAGGGAGTAACACATTTTCAAAACATTAAATTTATTAAAGTCAAAGGATAATATAGTAATATTACCTCTACTATTTATTATTTCTTAAAATGTGTGTCAAATCAATAATGAATAATTATTGTTAGAGATAGAGAGTTCTGTCATTCTCTCTACACTATACTAAAGCAAATGAGAAAATATAATTTTATCTCCTTAGATACTTGTAAAATATGTCTACATGTGTTCGTTGATAAAATAATAATTCCTTCTGATTTATAGAGGCTGCAAAATTGTTGCAATATTATCCAATAAAGTTAAGAAATTTGAAAGAAACTTGCAGGTTCCCCGCTAAAAGTTGTAGCATATATTGAGTTTGTTGTAAGCAATATGTCACAGAAGAGATACCTGAGGGCCTCCCACTAGAGATGTTCAACCATTTTGCCAGAAGAACATGAATTTGGACTATATGCACGTCCACCGATAATTACTGTGATTTCATATATTTGCAATAAACGTTCAATTCTTCAGTATATTCCTCAATAATAAGACTGAAATCATTACTGTTTAAATGATCAAGCAAGGTAAATTACCTTTTCCGGATATTTTCACATGAATAAAAGATATCATGAAACCCTAAATGAGGAGCTTAGCAGCTTGGGAAGAGAGGAGCTCGGATAGAAGAATCCCAAGTCCTAAGGTTATGAAGCGCACAGAGAAGAAAAAATTAATAAATGCATAATTTAAAATATAAAATATAAATAAAATAAAAAAGAAAAAGTTAATCGGCGTCTGACTATTGCAGTTAAACTTACATGATGGTGTAAAAATTTTTTACACCGTCAGTGCAGATAAGTTAAACTCTTCTTTTTTATATTCATAAAGCAATAAAGTATAAAATTTTAAAGAACACATTAAAATTAATTTTTTCGTGGCAATGTTTGACCTGACACAGAGTTTAAGAAAATAAATGAAGACTCTGAAATATTTACCAAATTGTCTTTTAAAAGTAGACACGCTTTCCTCTCTCATCATAAATGTATTTGAGTATTATTTTTAAAATTAAATGAGACCAACAAAGTAAAAAAATTATATCCTTATATTCTTACCACACAAAGAAATGTGATATTCTTTTTGGGACTGATCACAAAGAAAATTGTGCTACATAAAATGGGACAGGGGGAGTACTAAATTACCGTGGGCATCCAAGCAGGGATGTTGATGAAGTGATGCCTTGCTTGTTAGCCTAATGAAAGTATCGTTATAGTAATCTAGTAAAGTAATTTATGGCTCACCCAAATGTCCCAAGTGGGGTCTCTTTCCAGTAGTGATAGCAATGTCAAATTTTATATGAAGCAAGTGTTAAAAGAAAACTCCTAGTTGTATTTCACTCAAGTTACGTTTTTTAAAAAAGACGGTCAATAATTGGTGTTTTCAATTCCCAAAGTAGGCCTATCATGCCAAGTGAAGTTGGATAGTTTTCTTTATTAAGTTCCCACCCTTGGCTGACTGTACGTAACAATGGTGTCCCCAAGATCAAATGCAGGAACGATCCACCACTTATCGTTGATTAATATAATGTAGCATCATTCATATATCCATCAAGCTATCTGGTAGATCCAACTACATTCCATTAGCTTGTCTCCTTCGGAGTCATGATTTACTTGGATTGGTTGATGGAACAATCAAATTTCCTCAACTGACCATTGCTTTTGATGAGCTTGAAGCAGCAGAAGAAGATTACTTGCAAAAGAGAAGGACTGATGAGTTTATTAAAGGATGGATCTTTGGTTCTCTTAGTGATAAACAGGATAAAGCGGTTCATCAGTTAGATACTGCTGCTACACAAGTTTGGTTGGTTTTAGAGAACCTCTATCGCAAGGTACCCCTCTTCTTCCATTCTAGTAATATTTTAGTCCACTAATTAGGGAAATACTTATATCATATTTCTCTTCATTTTGCGACATCTTCTATCAAACATATGAAATGTTTTTTATAAAATACATTTTCTATTCATATGTATATAGTAGATAAAACATTTTTCGTGGAAAAGTAAATTGAACAAAAGATCATATATTGACCTAACAATATATTATATGACGTTAATTCTGTTTCATGTCCTTCATCTTTTAATATACAAGTACTAATTCTCTAAACAAATTATGATTTCATAAAGTAAATAAAATTGAAGATATTATTACATCAATTAAATAAGTACAAATATTATGAAAATGAAACGTATAGAAGTTATAAGATTAATAGAAGTTAGAAGTAAGATGAAAAGACATAAGTTATGAATTTGTTAGACACTTGATCGTTTGGTAGAGTGTATTAAGAAAAAAATGCATGCATTAGTATTGTGTATCTTGCTTGGATACTCTTTTCCAACCCATGTATGCATTAGTTATACACTCTATTGTGTATTAATTAAGGTGTGTACCATGAATTTCTAGGTATTAGCAATGCAATACTTTTAATGTATGCATTGAATCAATTAAAGACCAAATTGTCCTTCTATACATTTTTTTTATATATCTTTTCCACCATAGAAGTGAATGGTATCTTTGTAAATAATTGTTTTAATGCAATGCATTCTATTTTTAATGCATCAAATCAAACAATGATGAAATTAGAATTAATGCAAACATATATAATACATGCATTGCTGATGTAAACATTACTAATACACTCTAATTAACATTATTTTTATATACTCTACGAAATGACCCCTAAATGCATTAATAATTATGCATTGATTTTATTCGTAAAGACAAATAAATGAATGTGAAAATACAAAAATGAACTAAAAAAATTAAAATTGGCGACTACATAAAAATTGTGATTGATTAAAAAAAAGAAGAATAGTGACGAAACCAGATTGTTACATACCAAAAAATGATACCATAGAATTAATATATTTTATTTTTAAACATTTTTGCAAGCATAATAAAAATGAAGTTCCTGATCACTATAATTTCTTTTTGTTGAAATGAGATAATTATCTGAACTTGTTGTAAAACTTAAGAACAAAAGAAGAAGAGAAGAAGAATATAAGACATTAGAGAAACAATATAAGCTATCTTTCTTTCTTTCAAGTGCATTAAACATTATTCTCAACACCAATATTTATTGGATTACATTGAAATACAAAAGAGTGTCATAAACATTACATTAAATCTTGAGAATTACTACCAATCAATGAGGAAATAAACCTAGGACTTATAGTCATCCGTTTGACCACATTATCAACAACATTACTAATCATAAAGAAGGGAATTAACCAAGGAGTTATGGTCATCCAATTAAACACCAAAATGATTTACAACACTCTCCCTTGGATGACCATTGATAGATAAATGCCTCGTTAAAAACTTACTAAGAAAAAATCATGTAGGAAAAAATTTTAGTGAAGGACAAAATAGTACACATATCTTGTAATACGCTTTATTTGCTGCCTCGTTAAAAATCTTGCCAGGAAACTTGGGATAAAACCTAGGCCAAGGGAAAAAGAGCGCAGCGCATAGTTTACTCCCCCCGTTGTTAACATCATTTAATTTCTTGGAGAAGACACATTCCAATCTTGGATATTAATTTTTCAAATGTTGAGGTTGATAATTCTTTAGTAAACAGATCCGCTAAATTATCAACTGAGCGAATTTGCTGAACATTTATTTCACTTTTCTTCTTAATATTATGAGTGAAAAAGAATTTAGGTGAAATATGTTTTTTTTAGTCTCCTTTAATATATTCTCCCTTCAGCTGAGCTATACATGCAACATTGTCTTCGTACAATGTAGTTGGAATATCCCTTTTCAAAACAAAACTACACATTTCTTGAATATGTTGAGTCATTGATCTCAATCAAACACATTCTCGATTTGCTTCATGGATGACTATTATTTATGTATGATTTGAAGAAGTAGCATATAATGTTTGCTTCATTGAACGCCAATATATAGTTGTGCCTCCATATTTAAATAAATAGCCTGTCTAAGATCAAACTTTATGTGGATTAGACAAATCCAATATTTGCATAACCAATCATTTCTGACTTGGATTTATTAGAATAAAATAGTCTCATATCAATGGTTCCTTGAAGATATCTGAATATATGTTTGACTTCATTCCAATGTTTTTTGTTTGGGACGAGCTGAATCTTACCAATAAATTTACTGCTAAACAGATACCAGGTTGGGAATTATTGGCAAGATACATTAGCACCCCAATGGCACTAAGATATGAATTTTCATCGCCAAGAAGTTCTTCGTCTTTTTCTTGAGGTCGAAATGGATGTTTATGTATGTCAAACAATATCACAACTATCGAGGTACTCAATGGATGTGATTATCCATATAAAATCGCTTTTAAAACTTTTCTGTGTATGTTGATTGATGGACAAATATTTCATTATTCAAATACTCAATTTGTAGGTCAAGACAAAATTTTGTCTTACCAAGATCTTTCATTTCAAATTCTTTTGTTAAATACTCAACATTTTGAAAGCTCCTCAGGAGTGCCAATGATATTTAAATCATCAACATACACATCTATTATAACAAAATTAGATCCATACCTCTTTATAGAAACACAAGGACGAACAGGGTCATTTTTGTACCCTTTCTTTAGCAAAAGTTGGTTAAGACGATTGTACCATATCCGCCCTGATTTTTTTAATCCATATAAAGATTTCTGAAGCCTTTTGAACAATTTTTTTTGCGTATTCTTATATGCTTCATGCACATTGAATGCTTCAGGGACTTTCATGTAAATATCGTAGTCTAGTGAGTCATATAAATAAGTTGTGACAACATCCATTAGACGCATTTCAAACTTTTCATGAACTACCAGATTTATTAAATACTTGAAGGTAATTGCTTCCACCACAGGAGAATATGTCTCCACATAATAAATGTTAGGCCTTTGCGAAAAACCTTGTGCGACAAGTCATACTTTATATCTGACGACTTCACCTTTTTCATTTTGTTTTCACAGAAAAACTCATTTGTACCCAACTGGCTTGACACTTTCAGGCGTTCGGACTATTGGTCCAAAAACTTCTTGATTTTCAAGTGAAGTCAAATTCTGCTTGAATTACATCCTTCTAATTTGGCCAATCATTTCGCTGTCTGCATTAATTGACAGATTTTTGTTCAAAATTATCACCTTGTTGCATTATTTAATAACAAAATTATAAGCAAAAATATTGTCCACCACAATATTATTTCTATTTTAAGCTTTTCCTCACCGAGACATAACTTATTGAGATATATTCATTCTCATTATTTTTAGTTATTTGAACCTTCTTTGTGGTCCTATCATTTGTTATCTCTCGGAGTTTTTCTTGAGCAATTTCCTCCTCCGTTTCTTTTCTTTTTCAGGGATTTTAATCCTTTGAATTAATTGGTATACCACGTTTTAAATGTGGTTTAAACTCATTTGCTTTAACAATTTGTCCTATTGGGACATCAAGTCGAGTTGGAGCATTTGCAACTGAAATATAAAATTCAGTAACCCTTGGAAGGTTAGTAAATGCATATGACTGCTGATTTGCAATATTTTACAAATAAATTATCTTTTTTAACTTCTTGATCACATTGATTTGTTCAAGGATCCAAATAAGATAGATATAATGAATTTCAATGTATCATTTATCCAAATGCTTTTGTTCTCCCCCTAATGTTGGGTATACCGATTCATCAAAATGACAATCAACAAATCTTGTCGTAAATATATCTGCTGTCATAGGTTCCAAATATTTAATAATAGAAGGAGATTCATACCAAACATACACTCTCAACCTTCTTTGGGGACCCATCTTTAATTTGTGTGTAGCAATGGAGCAATTGAAACGTATACCTCGCACTCAAAAATTCTAAGATGGAAATATTTGGCTCATGACCAAAAACCAATTATAATGGAGAGAATTCATGATAACTAGTTGACCTTATGTGCACTAATGCTGCTGCATGCAAAATAACATGCCCTCATATTGAAACATGCAACTTTGTCCTCATTAACAATGATCTAGCTATCAATTAGAGACGCTTAATCGAAAAATTCGCTAGACCATTTGAGTGTGAACATGAGCAACTGGATGTTCAATTATTATCCCAATGGACAAACAATAATCATTAAAGGCATGCGATATAAACTCACCAGCATTACCAAGAAGAATTGTCTTTATTGCATAATCTCGAAGTTATGCTCTTAATATTATTATTTGAGCTAACAATCTCAAAAAAATAATATTGTGAGTTGATAATAAGCACACATGTGACCATATTGTTGAAGCATCTATCAACACCATATTATATTTAAATGGCCCACATTGAAGATGAATTAACTACACATATCACCATGCATACGTTCCAGAAATGCAGGAGATTCAATCCAAAACTTAGCTGCTGATGGTTTAATAACCATCTTTCCTTGAGAACAAGCAACACAAGAAAATTTCTTTGATTGAACAATTTTCCGATTCTTCAAAGCATGCCCATGTGAATCTTGAATAACTTTGTGCATCATATTCTAACTGGAATGGCCCAAACGGTCATGTCAAACGATAATCAGTAGGATTAGTAAACCCTTTGTTTACTATGACATGTGATTCAACCATACTAATAATTGTATGGTACAATCCAGAAGAAAATACGCTTAATTTTTCATGCAAATATTTTTGCCCATATTTTACTATAATAATTATAAAGATATTCAACATTTCCTTCATTGGTAGTCTCAATATGATAGTCATTTTAGCGAATAACCTTGAAACTTAATAAGTTTCTTTGAGACTTACTACAGTACAATGTATTTTCAATAGTTAATATTGTTCCCCCATATAGTAGTAAGGCCGCTCTTCTAAAATCCTCATTTAATTTTACAATACAAGATATTGTATTAACATAAGATATTTTCATAGTCAAATTAGAAAAATATTTCCTTTCTCATAAAATAGTTTGTACTATCAAAAAGACACATATCTCCTTTACTCATCTTGAACCAATTGAAGATTGGAGAATTTTATTTATCTTCATAAAATAAAAGTACATCAAAAGAAACATGAAAAACTCAACAACTTTGCAAGAAAATAAAATTACTTATTTTCTAAATATAAAAATAACATAAGGAAAAACATAAAAATTAAAAGAACATAAATAAAATAAAATAATTATTTTTCCAAATCAACAATCAAACATTATTTTAGATCTCCAAAGAAGTCTTCAATGTCACATCTGGGAATACCCCCTAGACGTATCTGGCGTCCCTGTCCTCTTTGAGGACTAAGAATAACCTCTTGTCTTACATCATTACATTCATATGTCAAATTTAGCGGAAATTTAAAACTTTTCATTACTTCTACTCGGAGGTTTACATAAACCTTTACATACATATAGTATATGCATATTGAGTATACATAGACCCTTCGTATAGGAAGATTACTTAGTCTTCTACTTTTAGTGCACATAGATATATAAAATAGAACACAGTCTCAAAATAGACATCTCATCTCATAACCATCTAATTAGAGTATATCAAATTGGGACTAGACGATACATCAATACAATAAGACCACATATAGGTCATACAATGTTTAGTACCCAAATGGGAAAGAACCATAAGAGTCTCAATATTAAAAATAACATCATGGCTTGATAGTGGCATCACCCTCGAAAAGTGAGGACCTACCCTACTTGGATGATTAATAAATCCAAGTCTTCTTCAATGTCGTCTCCAGAAGCCCTTCAACGATCGAAACCTAAATATTGGGGAAAAAGAAGAAATGGAATTAGTACACCACTTGTATTAAGTATGAGACGATATGCACACATATCATGAAAACATGCTAAAAGGGACATTTCATTAAGTATGCAATTATTTTGAAAACCTTTATGCACATTTAACAAGACTATACAAAATAACTTAGGCCTATTCATTAAGTCATATGCATGTACATCACAAGACCAACAACATCAAAACTAGTCAATTCAGCATGCATATTATGTAATCGAATACATAGTCAAGTAACTCTATCATCAAGTCATAATTAACCACAAAGCATGAATAAGAGTGCATTTCATCATAACCAAAGCAAGACAATTACCCATGAACCCCTATCAACTCAACAAGTGCAATGACCAAGTAAAGACCCATAACCTTACTCAATCAAGTAACTCAACAAGAATCATGACCAACATCCCACTTTACATAACATAACATTTAAGAGTACATAACATCGTACTTTAACAATATATACCAGCACATATTCATAAGTGACACAATCAACATATAGTATCAACAATGTGGAATGTCACCATATGCATATCATGTACCATTATAAGCATATTCATACATAAGAACATCCTCCTAAGACTCTCTTCAAGGCTAAATAGTGCAATGTTTAGGTAGAGTCCCATACCCCTACCTAGACTAAGCTAAACCACTTAGGTTATCCTAGTTAGAGTTCATTCCTTTAGTATTTTTTACCTTTTGGGAACATCTTTCCATAACCGACATAGACCACATGAGCTAATGTAGAATCCGGTGTAATGGAACCCTACACCAAAAGAAGGTGGACTACTTTCCAAGGTAGTATCAAAACATGAACATAGCAACTACGTGGATCCACTAGCTAGTATTCCTATGGGGGCAACATACTTCAAGAACTAGGAGATATTGTTGGGACCCTCTTTATGCTATATGCATTATAGTCTCCAATATCAAGAGTACATTAGTGATCCTACCTTCCTTATGTGGGAAGGGACACTCCTCACTCTAGTTCACTCGGTACTAAGCTAGAGTCCCTTTTTGAAATGTCTTCATAGCGTATTGTAGGTCACAGGGTCTAACCCTTGTATAATCGTCATCATCATCATCATATCTCAAAAGAATTTAATGAGTACAATCCTTTCATTACAATTCATATAAGTGAGATTAGCACATTAACATTTATATATCATGACAAGGCACATTGGTAAATCATTCACCATCCTTATAACATTTACATCTTAGCCAACACCTCACAAACCATTGTCAAGACATTTCAATTCAACATCATACCATCCTATCAAATCCTAATACAAGGCATACTCCAATACGGCATCATGACTTAATCACAATTAACCACAATTTGAAGTAAAGGATAGGGATCACAAGACTTACCAAATCTCTTTCATAATTCATCATCAAGGTCTTACCATAAACCCTTTATTCAACCGAATTAGGTTATAATATCATCATAATTCAATGACCAACGTGATAACAAGGCTAAAAGAATCACTACATCACAATTCAATACTAGTTCATAGCTTAAGACAAGATACTTAGGTCAATTCATAACATACTTCATAACCTAAATCACTTCTCAAGAACTAGTATGAAAGGAATATAAATCACCCTAATTCATTTATTATTAGTATAAAAACATCATATAGTAGTAAATCAACCAATAACCAAGTCAATTGAACTGATACAATATAATTCATATCAAGATCATCACCTAGGGTTAAGGGGTAAATGTCATCTTCTAAAAACTATACCAAACCATCAAGATATAACATAATTAAGTTATAATAAATGTAAATATATTCATAATATCCAACATAAATCATAAAAAATCAATTTATGACATAATTTTCGAGATTAGATGAAACCCACTTGAAAACTCAACTTTGGAAATCAATTTGATGGAAACCTTTGAGGAAGGAGGTCTCAAAGGTGAAAGAGATCACATAACTTGATAATTGATGAATATTGATGGTGAAACTTGACTCTTTTCATCCCTTAAACCCTCCCCTATCTTGTTCTTCATTGATGTTCTTCACTAGAGGGAGAAAGAAGAGAGAAGGAAGATAGTTTAGGTTTGGAAGTTATGAGAGCTTAGGTTAGTTTAATAGGGTTGGGGTCTTTATATGGGGAGTTAATCAACTTAATTATTCTTCCCTTAACCCCCAACTAATGACCTAAACCCCTTTTTAATTAATTAATTGGAACTAACTTAAAACATGCATAAAATCAGGCCTTCACAGACAACACCACGATCAACGGATCATGGGTCAATAGACGGCCAACCCCCCCTTCCGTGCTTCACATCCGTAGGTAAGTTCAGAGACTTCTCAAAAGATTCCCTTCAAGGATTTGGATAAGTGTTGGTCAACGGATGGCATCGACGCCCCGTCGATTCCCTTGGTGGGTGCACACTGCTCAGGCAGTCTTTGACCCCAAAATGTAAGGGTCCTCCTCAAGGGCCCTTGGTTTGTCTTTGGGGATTTGTAAGCGGAAGTTTCGACTACCACCAATTTTCATAATTTTTCGACTTCTAAAAGCTAATCAAATAGGCTAAGGCACGCTTGTACCTCATTCAACTAGTTTTCGAACGTTATAGATGTTCTTGGACGTTATTTGGCTTCTACACTTCCTAAATGACTTATATTTATCAAAATGGACCTTAAAATAGTGTCTAAACCTTATGACACTTGTGTTAGACTCTAGAACACTTCTTGGATTTTCGAAGTGTTACATTCAACTTCTAAATGGGTATTATCATCAAGGTCATCAAAATCATCTTTTAAAGTCAAATTTGCTTCAATATTGTCATCATATTTTTTTGAAGGTCCAGCCTCGACATCATTTACAAGTTAAGTGTGACCCCATCCGAGCATTACAAAAATAATTACCATTTTTATTTCATTTACTTTTCAAGGAATCTTGATAAAGCCTAACAAAATGCTCAACTGCTCGGCATTCATTCTTCCAATGCTCTTTAATTCCACAAGATAATAATGTATTCTTGAAGGATTGCTTTGAGAAACCATATTTTTCTCCCTTATATGGAGACCACCACCACCACAATTATTATATCGTCCTTTGCCATTGACATGTTCACGCACATTATTTTGACCCTGATTTTTATTGTCTTCTTTCAAATTGGTCATGTGCTTCAACCTCATTTGCTTCTGGTAAGGAAGCAATTCCCATAGCACGGGCCTCATGATTTTTCAATAAAAGAATATTATGTTGCTCAGCCACAAGAAGGTTGAGATCAACTCGTATTACTTTTTAAATCCCCTTTCACGGTATTGCTGCTATAATATCAAATTTGAGGCATGAAAATTTGTGAGAGTTTTTTTCAACATGTCCTCATCTTTTATATCTTCCCCACATAATTTCAATTGGGAAATAATTTTGTATAAAATAAAATTATATTCACATATAGTTTAAAATCTTGTAACCGTAAGTGAATCTATTCATAATGAGTCTCGGTCAACTGAAATGGCAAAATGACAACTCAAGTCTTAAACATAAACAATTGAAATGAATCAGACTAAAGAACTATAACTACTCGTCTATGAAGCCTCTAAAATAAAGATGGATAGCGGTACAATACCCCCCGTCATCCTAAAACTAAAGTACTAAATCAAATAAGAAAATAAGGGATCCTCCAAAAATTAAGGAGGCTCACCACTAAATCTAGGCTCAACTAGATCAACGTGGCGCTGAATGTTGATCTTGGTTACCAGTGTCTGCATCATGAAATGATGCAAGCCAAATGATATTAGTACATTGAATGTACGAGTATGAGAGGGTAATACTAAACATAATATAAGCTTGAAAAGAACATGAAATAAACACTTACCTAGATTTTAATCAACTCATGAATAACTTAACTCAATATAAAGCAACAATAAACATGCAATGTATAGAAAGCTTTTAAAATTTTAGAAAACAACTCAGTTCATTAAAGAAATGCAATAACAAGCTCAACTTCACTCATATAATAAAGTAATATAGTTTTTGTGTGAGTTTCTCAAACCGATAACCACCATTATGAGCCTAAGTGGTGATACAACGTCTTGCTCACACTTCTAAAACTGTCATATACTTTGGCATCATATAGGACGCCTCAACTAAGTTGATCCCCTAGTCCATGCTTAAAAGCACTAAGTAATCATCTAAAAAGTATGATCTTTTACTACCCATGATGGTTACATGGTTTATGGAGACTTGAGTGTATTATGAACTCGCGTCCCCATATCGTTGTTCAATACTACTCTCTAAAATTTACTTAGCACATATGTTTTAAAACAAAACTCTTTCTTGGTTTGAGATAATTACTCAAAACTTAGCTCAAAAACTCTCTTGAAATTTGGTGTTTTCCTTTCCTCTTCAAATGTGAAAACATTCCAAGCTCTTGGGAATACTTAGTTCCCATAATATATTTGAAGAAATGAAATTTTCTCTTATCCTTAGATAAATGAAGGGTTGTCTTAAAATGAAGTTAAAAAACGTTTGTAAAAGACATTTGAAAAACCTTATGAACTTCCCTTGACTTGATTCTTAACTACTTAACTTCTCTCTTAACTTTCCTTGAATTGAACTATGGATTCAAGGTTTATGATCTCATTTTGATGGATAATTATCATAATGTTTATACATACCTTAGAGTTTTGGAATTAAATATAAAACATAGTTTGTCACATCAGGGGTTTTACCCCCCCAAACGTAACCAACATCGTCGTCCTCTTCAAGGATTAAGACTAGCCTCTTAGTCTTACATAATCACATTCATCGATTGAGAATACGAAAAAATTAAAACTTTTTAACTATATCTAATCGGAGGTTTACATAGACCTCTACACACACATAATAACAATAATATCGAATATACATAGACTCGTTCGTATAAGAAGGTTACATAGCCTTCTACTTTTAGTTCACATACATATATAAGATAGAATAAAATCTCAATGATTGTCTCATCTCATACTATCTAATCGATTATCACAATATGGGCATAACCCTACATCAAATATAAGAAGCCACATATACGCTTATACAAGTCGTACACAATGAAAATAGAATGATCTTAAAGGAGTCTTAAACTCATAACAAAGAAACTCCATAAGCAAGATATCCGCATCGTCCTCAGAAAGTGAGGACCTACCAGTTGGATGAAACGAGATATCCAAGTCTATAACAATGTCGCCTTCCAAACCCTTCTATGTCCGGAACCTAAAATGTTTGGTAAAAAGGATGAAAATGGGGTTAGTACTCCACATGTACTAAGTATTAGACCATATGCACATATAACACCAAAACATGTCAAAAAGGGACATTTCGTTGAATCATGACATTTTACCTCTTTAAAGACTTATGCACAACCAATAGGTAAGGAAGTCAAATGAATATAAACATGCTTGAACTCAAAATCTCATATACTCTATCACCAAGTAATATCATCCCAAGCATGAATAAGAGTTATCACATAAATAGCAAAGTAAGGCAACAAATCATAAATTCCGATAGAGTAAACAAGTGCAATGACAAAGTAAATCCCCATAACCCTACTTAATCAAGTGACCCAACAAGAACTATAATTAATATCTTACTTCACATAATATAACCTCATATATTCCTAAATTCATATCTTTAGTAATTAAGGCCATTTCCATATTCATAAGCATCATAATCATCATATGAAGCACCATCCATATACATAATATTAACTTCCCAAAGCTCCCATCAAGGCAAACTTGTTCAAGGCATAGGTAGAGTCCCATACCCCTACCTAAGCTAAGTCAAACCCCTAAGTCACTTTAGTTAGTTTGTACTTCAGATTCTTTCATTTTAGTTTAGGGAACACTAGCTTTAACCGAAATAGACCACATGAGATAAATGTGGGATCCGGTGTCATAAGACCTTACACCGATGGAAGGTGGTCTACCAGCTAAGGTAAAACCTAATATAAACATAGCTTTCTAGGTGGATCCACTAGCTAGTATCCTATGGTGGAAACATAGTTTAAGGAACTAAGAGATGGGTATTCCCTCTACATATTACTTAATAATTGGGGCCTCAACTCATGGGAATCATTGGATGAGTATGCCTTAAAGTGGAGTCAAAATCACTTATAGACCTATAGGCTAACACTTCCTCTATGGAAAGCTATCACCTCTCATTGTCAAGTTCACTCAGTGCTTAGTTAAGTCCCTTTATTGAAATGTTTTTGCTTTTTTATTAACAATCATAACTTATTTTAGGTCATAGGGTCTAGACCTTGTATAATCAGCATCATAGTAGCTCAATAGAATTGTTTGAGTACTAGTCCGTTCATCACAATTCACATAAGGTTAACACTTTCCATATCACATAGAAATTGGGGACATTTGATACACATTATCATCCTTATGACATATACGCCCTAAGCAACTTCAATAAAAAAAGTTTAAGACATTTAAATTCAATTATCATGCCATCCTATCAACCCTAGACAAAGCACACTCCAACATAATACCATGACTTAACCATATCACAAGTCTAAGAAGTAAATAGAAATTTCAAGACTTACCAAACCTCATCCATGGTTTGTCATAAGGGTCTTACCATCAACCCTATACTCAATCCACTAGGAGAGTATCATCATCAACAAAGATAAACAATAATATCACAAGGCCAAGAGCATATCTATAACATAATTCAACACCATATTATAGTGTAAGGCAAGATTCACAAACCACTTTACAATATACTTCATGCCCTAGATCACCTCTTCAGTATTGACATAATTGACCTATAAATCATATTATTTATTCATATCAAAACTATAGTTAAGTAATCTAATCAATAACTAAATCAATTACAAGATCACAACACAATATAGGTCAAGATTACCAACTAGGGTTAGGGGTTGAGGGTCATGCTTTTCAATTATGCCAAGCCATTAGCAAGTATTACAATTAATTAAATTACATGTCAATCTACTCAATTCAACCCAAAAGATCCATTAACAACTCAATTCATAACTTCAATTTCGTAATTGAATGAAACCCATAGGAAACTCAACCTTTGAAAACTTATTTTGAAGGAACCCTTTGTGGAAAAAATCTCAAAGGTGAATAGATCCCATAAATTAATGTTTGATGAAAAACTGATGGTGAATCCACCATTTTTCAGCCCTCAATACACCTCCTAGACTTAGCTTCAATGGAGTTTTTCCAACAGAGAGAGAAAAAAGAGAGAAGATATAGTAATTTGTTTTTGAGTTGTGTTTAGATTAAGTGAGGTTAGGGACTTTATAGGGTGACTAAATAACTTAATTAGACATCATTTAATACCTTAATTAACCACCTAAACCCCCTAACTAATTAAATGAATTAATTAAAACGTGTAGGACTACCAGCCTCCTCACAGACGAGAATCGTCGATGGGCCGTCTGTGAGTTGACGGTTTGGTCCCCCTCCGTACTGCACATCCGTCGTCTCTGTCAAAGACTTATTCACTCGAGGGATTTCTCAAATTTTCTAAGTGTGAGAAGACGGTGGCATCGACGCCCCGTTGATCCACACACGCCCCGTCCTTTTGGTCGTCGACTGCACACTGTCATCCGGTGTTGTCTAAAACATAAGGGTCTTCCTCAAGGGCCCTTGGTTGGTCCTTGGGAGTCGTACCCGGATGTTTCGACTACCACACAACTTTAAGACATGTTACACATATCTTAACCAAGTTTCGTATAATTCCGACTCTTAAAAACTAGTCAAACAAGTTAGGACATACTAGCACTCTTGTGAACCAATTTTCCAGACGTCATGGTTGTTCTTGAATGTCTTTGTTCTTAAAAACCTTGACTGACCTAAATTAATTTAAATTGACTTAGAAACAGTGCTTAGACCTTGTTACACAAATGTTAGGCTTCACGACACAACTAAATTTTTTGAAGTGTTACATTATCCCCCCCCCCCCCCTTAGGAACATTCGTCCCCGAATGACACAAAAAATTCTTTTCATTAGGTGGGATAAACTCAAGACTAGCAGCCCAAAAAACGATCATATCACATAAGTCATATCATTTCAATAAGGCAAACTCAACACTCCAAGTTAACAAAAAAATAAGGTTCAACCACTACATAATGAGGCACCTTTCTTCTCATCACATACATGAGCTTATATACATTTCATGTGTCAATTAACATAAAACCACCTTATCAACTTGCTACATATTTCTTTAATAAGACTTACCATATAAAAATACACACAACATAACTCAAAACAAGCAAAAAGCAAAAATTTCAAGTTCCCAAAACAATACTACAATGACTTCATTTTAAAAATTACTGCGAGGTTTTTTAAAAAATGCCTTTTTTTTGTAAAATTTCCCCCCAAAATCAAGAAACCACAAATTCTTTTCATAATTATATAATTAAAAAGGATGGATAACCTTAATACTCAAAAAGATGAGGATAATGGGACTTCATATCGACCTCTGCCTCCCATGTCAACTAATTGATTTCTCCACAACACTTTTACGGATACAACCTCTTTATTCCTTAAATTCTTGACTTTCCTATCAAGAATTTAAATCGGAACCTCCTCATAAGAGAGGTTGTCTTTCACACCAAGATCCTCAATAGGAATAATGGACTCGGTATCACCAATACACTTTTTTAACATTGAGATATGGAAAACTGGATAAACCGAAGCTAACTCATTAGGAAGTTCTAATTTATAGGCCACTCTACAAACCGTTTGCAAAATTTCATAGGGCCCCACATAACGAGGGCTCAATTTCCCTTTCTTGCCGAATCTAACAACCCCTTTCATTGGTGAAATCTTCAAATACACTTTGTCACCCTTTTCAAACTCCAAATCTCTTCTTCTATGATCGGCAAGTCTTTTGCCGACTATAGGCCGTTTGCAACCGGTTACTTATGATATTAAAATTCTCAAAGGTCTTAAAAATCAAATCGGAACCAAGAATCGAAGGCTCACCCACCTCGAACAACATATTGGGAACCTACATATTCTACCATACAAAGATTCATAAGGGGCCATGGAGATGGATGAATGAAAGCTATTGTTACAAGAAAACTCCACGAAAGGCAAGTACTTATCTCAATTTCCTTTAAAATCAATATGCAAGCCCTAACATATCCTCAAGCGTTTGAATAGTGCATTCCGCTTGACTATCCATTAGGAGATTAAAAGCGGTGCTCAACTTCACCTTAGTACCCAAACCTTCTTGGAACAACCTCCAAAACCTGAATGTAAATTGTGCACCCCGATCCAAAATAATAGACAACGGAATACTATGAGACACACAACCACATCAATGAAGATATTTTCATAGTCCTACACCGAATAAGTATACTTGACGGGAATAAAATGAGCGGACTAAGTCCACCTATCAACAATCACCCATATCGAATCATATGACTTTTGAGTCCGTGGCAACCCTACTACGAAATCCATATTAATGTCCTCCCATTTCCAAGTAGGAATTTGGATCTCTTGTAGTAAGCCACCCAACTTTTGATGGTTGGCCTTTACTTGTTGGAAATTCGGACACTTAGCAACAAACTCCGCTATGTCTTTCTTCAAACCTTACCACCAATATATATGGTACATCTTAGTTGATCATCGATGAATCGAGTATCGGGAACCATGTGCTTCTTGAAGGATCGATCTCTCAAACCATCTACATCGGGAACACACAGTCTCCCTTGGCACCTCAAAATACCATCCCCTCCTAGGGAGAATGTCTCACTAAGTTTTTCAAGGACAACTTCTTTGAACTATATTAAAGATTTTTCGAGGTGTTGTTTGGACTTCACCTCAAAAACTAAAGATGACTCGGAGTTATGATGAACTATAGCACCCCAATTTGGATAGCCTTCCAAACTCACTACCAACCTAGCCCTCCTATGTACTTCTTTCGCTAGATCTTTCTTAGCTTCATCAATGTAGGATACACTACCTATAGTCATATGACTTAGAGCATCCACCACCACATTAGCTTTGCCGGGGTGATACAGGACACTTATATCATAGTATTTCAACAATTATAACCATATACTTTGTCGGAGATTCAACTCCTTTAGAGTAAACACATATTGGAGAGTCTTGTGATTGGTAAAGACATCAACTTGAACCCCATACATATAATTCCTCAAAAAAATTTAAGCAAACACCACGACCGCTAGCTCAAGGTTATGAGTAGGATAGTTTATCTCATGTACCTTAAGTTGCATAGGCAATCACCTTGCTATTTTGCATAACCACACACCCAAAACCCACACGGGATGTATCACAATACACAACAAACCCATTTGAACCCTCCGTTAAGGTCAACACCAGAGCGGAAGTAAGCCTATCCTTAAAAAATTGGAAGCTTTTCTCACACTCCTCTAACCACTGAAACTTCTTACTTTTTTGAGTCAATGTAGTCAAAAGAGATGCAATGGATGCAAAACAATGCACAAATCTCCGATAGTAACCCGCTAGACCTAAGAAACTCCTAATGTTTGTTGGACTCAATGGTCTAGGCCAATTCTTTACAGCATCAGTCTTCCTTGAGTCTACCTCAAATCCCTCACTATAAATGATGTGACCGAGGAATGCCACCGACCCAACCAAAACTCACACATACTATATTTGGCAAATAATTGGTATTCTTTAAGGGTTTGCAATACCACCCTCAAATGACCCATATGATCCTCCTAAATCTTCGAGTATACCAAGATATCATCAATAAACACAATGACTAATGCATATAGGTATTTTCAAAACACCCTATTCATTAGGTCCATAAACACGCCGGAGCATTAGTGAGACCAAAAGACATTACAAAAAAATCATAGTGCTCATACCTAGTCCATAAGGCCATCTTTGGGACATCCTCACCTCTCACCCTAAGCTGGTGATACCTCGACCTTAAATCTATCTTTGAAAAGTAACTTGCCCCTTGGAGTTGATCAAACAAATCATCAATCCGAGGAAGAGGATACTTATTCTTGATAGTAAATTTGTTGAGTTGACGGTATTCTGTACATCCTCAAATACTCATCTTTCTTTTTGACAAATAATAGCGGAGCACCCCATGGAGATATACTAGGCCTTAAAGCCTTTGTCAAGCAAATCATTTAGTTGAGCCTTCAACTCCTTCAATTAGATCGGAGCCATCTGATATGGATGGATTGAAATGGGATTTATTTCCGGTAGAAAATTGATACCAAAATAAATTTCCCATAAAGGAGGAATACCGGAAAGGTTATCAGGAAAAACCTCCGGAAAGTCACTCACTACAGCAACCAACTCAATAGGAGGAATTTCGGAATCCAAATCTTGGACTCTTACTATGTGATAAATACAACCCTTTGAGATCATTTTACATGCTTTTATACAAGATATGATGTGACCTCTAGGAATAAATCTCCAACCCTTCCACTCAACAATGGGTTATTCGGGAAATTAAACCTTACAACTCTTGTCTTACAAATGATAAGTAGCAAAACTATCATGTAGCCAATCCATACCCAAAATGTTATCAAAATCAAGCATATCTAGTTCAACTAGATCCACATTAGAAACTCTATTGGGCAATGAAATAGGACAATTTAGATAGACTCTTTAAGCAACAACCGACTCTCCCACTTGAGTAGACACTAGAAAAGGCTTATGCAAAATATCAGGTAAAGTATCAAACTTTTTAGCTACTAGAGGTGTAACAAAGGACAAAGTAGCACCCGAATCAAGTAAAGCGTATCCATAGTAAAGATTTTTAACATACCGGTCACCATGTCGGGAGAGGTCTCTTGCACACCCCTAGAACAAAGAGCATAAAAGCAGTTCTTCTTTGGAGCATCACTATAACTACTTAAATGTCCACTCTTCTCTTGCCCCTTAGCATTAGTACATTCTCTAAACTTGTGTCCATTTTTTCCACAACAAAAGCAAATCCCCGTTCCTATTAAACATTCACTAAAATTACCCCTTCCACATTTGGCACAAGTAGAATTTCATTAGAGGAACTCCTAATATTCCCCTTTTGGAATTTCGGCCTAGGAGCCTTTTCATCCCTAGCCTTAAGAAATTTTGATGGAACTTGATTTGAGAATTTCTTCTTGTATTTAGGCTTTTCTTGAATCTCAAGCCTATTTTTGTAGCTCTACCCTCAAAAGACCTTGCCATTTTTGAATCCCTATGCTTCTTCTTAGCTCTAGCCTCATCCACCCTCCTAGCATGCACCATAAGATAGGAAATGTTCAGATTGTCATGTATCGCTGAATGACATTATTCTTGTAAGCCATCTAATACACCTGTCACAAATCGACTCATCTCGTCTTTAGGATTGGAGACCAAGGAAGGAGCATATTTGGCTAATTGGATGAACTTCAAGGAGTAATCATGAACACTCATACCCCCTTGGCAGAGATTAATGAATTCCACCACCTTAGCTTATCTCATATCTCTAGGGAAAAATCGGTCAAGAAATGCCTTCTTGAAGATCTCCCAATTCACCGGCCTTCATCAAAGAGGTCTATTATCTCTCTATTGCACATACCAAGTTTGGGCCACATCCTTGAGTTAGTATGTGGCCAACTCGGCCTTCTGTCTTGTAGATACCCCTATGGCATAAAGTATCTTGTATACCTCATCAATAAATTTTTGGTGGTCTTCATCAACCTTAGACCCATAGAAGGTAGGAGGATTCATCCGAGTGAAGTCCCTAAGTCGGGAAGCCATAGTAGAAGCTTCTTGATGAACCATATTTGCAACCCCCGATTGGCTTGGGACGTCATAGCTTGGGCTTGAACCGTTACGGCTTGGGCTTGAGTAGTGATAGCTTGGGCCATTTGATCAAGAATAGCCCTCATCTCGGTCTCCGTCATAGGTGGAGGATTAGACGGATCTTGATCATCAACAACAACCTCCTCAAGAAGAGGAACTTGATCACCACGGGGAGGAGCTCTCACATTAGCAATCTCCTCCACCCTCCTAGCTTCATTCCTCTGAGTATTCATTTCCTTTAACCAAAAGACACGTTTAGGTGAAATCATATAATTAATACACTCTAGAGGAACGATAATAGATTTCCAAAATGAGAGCGATTCCTAAGCATCAAGTAAGTCCTTATTCATAAGTGTGGCACGCTTCACAATTATGAATATCAACCTACATAGACATGGTAGAGAGAGACATCGATTCAAAGATATTCAATCTCATGTTATGATACCAAGTTTGTCACATTCGGGATTTTACCCCCCAAACGTAACCGGCGTTGTCGTCCTCTTCAAAGACTAAGACTAGTCTCTTAGTCTTACATCATCACATTCATCGATCGAAAATACGGAAGAATTAAAACTTTTTAATCATATCTAATTGAAGGTTTACATAGACCTCGACACACACATAAAATAATAATATCGAGTATACATAGACTAGTTCGTATAAAAAGGTTGCATAGCCTTCTACTTTTATTTCACATACATATATAAGAAAGAATAAAATCTCAATGATTGTCTCATCTCATACCTTCTAATCGATTATCACAATATGAGCATAGCCGAACATCAAATTTAAGAAGCCACATATAAGCTTATACAAGTCGTACACAATGAAAATAGAATGAACTTAAATGAGTCTTAAACTCATAACAAGGAAAATCCATAAGCAAGATATTGGCATCGTCCTCGGAAGTGAGGACCTACCATTTGGATGAAAGGAGATATCCAAGTCTTCAACAATGTCATCTTCCAAACCCTTCAACGACCGGAACCTAAAATGTTGGGGAAAAGGGAGGAAAATGGGGTTAGTACTCCACATGTACTAAGTATGAGACCACATGCACATATAACACCAAAACATGTCAAAAAGGGATATTTGGTTGAATCATGACATTTTACCTTTTTAAAGGCTTATGCAAAACCAACAGTTATGGAAGTCAAATGTATATCAACATGCTTGAACTCAAAATCTCATATACTCTACCACCAAGTAATATCATTCTAAGTTGTCACATAAATAGCAAAGTTAGGCAACAAAACATAAATTCCCATAGAGTCAAAGTGCAATGACCAAGTAAAGCCCTATAACCCTACTTAATGAAGTCACCCAACAAGAACTATATTTAGTATCATACTTCACACAATTTAACCTCATATATTTTTAAATTCATATTTTTAGTATTTAAGACCATTTTCATGTTCATAAGCATTATAATCATCATATAAGAACATTTACATTTATAACCATCCATATACATAATACAAATTTCCCAAAGCTCCCATCAAGGGAAACTATTGCAAGTAATAGGTAGAGTCCCATACCCCTACATAAGCTAAGTAAAACCCCTCAAGTCACTTTAGTTTGTCTATATTTCATTCTTTCATTTTAGTTTAGGGAACACTCGCTTTAACCGACATAGACCACATGACCTAAATGTTGAATCCGGTGTCATAAGACCTTACACCGATGGAAGGTGGTCTACCGGTAGAGGTAAAACCTAATATAAGCATAGCTTTCTAGGTTGATCCACTAGCTAGTATCTTATGGTGGAAACATAGTTTAAAGAACTAAGAGATAAGTATTCCCTCTACATACCACTTAGTAATTGGGGCCTCACCTCATGGGAATCATTGGATGAGTATGCCTCAAAGGGGAGTTAACATCACTTATATACCTATAGGGTAACACTTCCTCTATGGAAAGCCATCACCTCCCATTGTCAAGTTCAATCGGTGCTAAGCTAAGTTCCTTTATTGAAATGTCTTTGATTCTTTATTAACAATCATAACTTAGTTTAGGTCATAGGGTCTAGCACTAATATAATCATCGACATCATAGCTAAATAGAATTTCATGAGTACTAGTCCTTTCATCACAATTCATATATGTAGGGTTAATGCTTTACATATCACATAAAATTGGGAACATTTGATACACATCATCATCTGTATGACATATACGCCCTACGCAGCCTCACAACTAAAGTTTATGACATTTTAATTCAATCATCATGCCATCCTATCAACCATAGACAAGGAAAACTTCAACATAATACCATGACTTAACAATAATCAATCACAGGTTGAAGAAGTAAATGGAAATTTCAAGACTTACCAAACCTCCTCCATGGCTTGTCATACGGTACTTACCATCAAACCTCTACTCAACCAACTAGGGGAGTATCATCATCCACAAAGATAAAAAATAATATAACAAGGCCAAGAGCATCTTTATAATAATTTAACATCATATTATAGTCTAAGACAAGATTCACTAACCACTTTACAATATACTTTATGCCCTAGATCACCTCTCTAGAATTGACATAATAGACCTATAATTCATCTTTATTTATTTATATCAATACTATAATAAAGTAATCTAATCAATAACTAAATCAATTACAAGATCACAACACAATATAGGACAAGATTACCAACTAGGGTTAGGGGTTGAGGATCATGCTTTTCAATTATGCCAAGCCATCAAAAAGCATTAAAATTAAGTTAAATTACATGTCAATATAATCAATTAAACCTAAAACATCCATGAACAACTCATCAATAAATTCAATTTCGTAATTGAATGAAACCTATAAGAAACTCAACCTTTGAAAACTTATTTTGAAGGAACCCTTTGAGGAAAGAATCTCAAAGGTGAAAAGATTCCATAACCTAATGTTTGATAAAAATTTTATGGTGAATCCACCCTTTTCCAGCCCTCAATACACCTCCTAGACTTAGCTTCAATGGAGTTTTCCCAATAGAGAGAGAAAAAAGAGAGAAGATAGAGTAATTTGTTTTTGAGTTGTGTTTAGAATAAGTGAGGTTAGGGACTTTATAGGGTGACTAACTAACTTAATTAGACCTCATTTGATACCTTAATTAAACACTTGACACCCCCTAACTAATTAAATGAATTAATTAAAACGTGTAGGACTACCAGCCTCCTCACAGACGAGACCCCATCGACGGGCCGTCTGTGAGTCGACTGTTTGTTCCCCCTTCGTGCTGCACATCCGTCGTCTCTATCAGAGACTTCAGTCGAGGTATTTATCAAATTTTCTAAGTGTGGGACGACGGTGGCATCGAAGCCCCTTCGATCCGCACACGCCCCGTCCTTTTGGTCGTCGACTGAACAATGTCAGGCATTGTTGTCTCAAACTTAAGGGTCCTCCTCAAGGGCCCTTGGTTGGTCCTTGGGGAGTCGTACCATGGAATTTTCGACTAAAAAACACCTTTAACACATGTTACACATATCCTAACCAAGTTTCATATTATTCCGACTCTTCAAAACTAGTCAAACAAGCTAGGACACACTGGCACTCTTGTGAACCAATTTTCGGACGTGGATGTTCTTAGATGTCTTGGTTCTTAAAAACATTGATTGACCTAAATTCATTTAAATTGACTTAGAAACAGTGCTTAGACCTTGTTACACAAATGTTGGTCTTCATGACACATCTAAAATTTTTGAAGTGTTACAATAGTTATGTTGCTAAGGAACTAGTATGGAAAGATGGAGGATAAATGGGAAGATCTGACGTCCCTGGCGCTCTGAGAGGCGCGGGGTGCCAGACCTTGAAATTCAGAGACTGAATGGGTGATGTCGCTTCTTGGGGCGACACCCAGACTCCTGTTCAGGTAACTTCCATTTTTCTCCTTTATTTTTCAACTCTAAACCCCCTATCTCAACTTAGTTCTTTCCCCAAAACACTTTGAATTGATTTTATCTTCAATATATACAAGATTCAACTCAAAATCACACAAAAACATGAATCAAACTCAAGAAAACTTAAAAAATTACAAATCCATAAGAATTCAAATGAATTTTATCAAGAACCCATAATATTTACTTTCAAATCAATTATGCTCCACTGAATTTAATCATAATTGGTGCTTGGGTGAACTAAACCAACACTACATGATCTCACATACCTCGTAGGGATCACCCCTTGACGAAATCCATCTGCAAACCTCCAAGAAATTGACGAATCTTGAACTTTTTTTTCTCCTCTTTTCTCTTTTCTCCAAGCCCTAGCGAGAATTTCAAATGGACTAAACTGATCTAATTTTGATTAGATCCCAAATAAACTCTTAAGACACATTAAATAATTGGTTAGGAAACACCCTTTCAAAATCCGACTTAGACTTTCCTTATTTCAACAATCCAAATTCAGATGGGCATATTTCACTCATATGAACACGAAATTGCGTAAACTCGACAGCTTTGGAAATATTATTTCAAGATCTTTCCTATGATATCTGAAAACACGCCTAACTCATTCTGAGTTAGGAATTTTGAAGTTGACCAAAAACTCAACTTAATATACTTAACAAATTTTTCAAATTTCAATTCTTTTAAAAAATGACTATTTTCTGTTCTTAATTTATTCCTAGTTCTTTCAATTAGCGAGATGTTACATTATTAAAAAGATATCTTCAAACTTACTTTCTTGGAGAATGATAATACATACATATAATAAAATATTAAAAACTATGTCTAAGTACATAAAATAAAAAGAAAAAATTGAGAATACAATATTTCTTACTTTTATCTACTTCTTTTTTGTTACATGCTAGTTAATTCGCAAACTAATATGATGAACAAGAAATGTAATCTTGAATGTGAATCTTCATGAAATTAAATATAAATCTATATAGTAAAAATAGAGGAAATGAAAAGAAGAACTCTAGAACAAATATTCCTGCATGTACTTCCTTTTTGTTACATGTCAGTTAATTCACAAATAAATATGATGAAGAAGGAAAAGGATAATCTTGAATGTGAGTATTCATGAAACTAAATATGAAGTTATATACGCAAAATAGAGAAATACCAAAAGACATCATAAACTTACAAACTAAAGTTTGAAGGTTATGAACATGAAAATTATGAGAGTCATAAACATTATTAAAAGTAAAAATTTAAGAGGTAAAGGTCATGGGTATAAAAAGATTTTGAAGAGATTTTGTTGTAACAAATTAAGTAATTTACTTTTATAATACAATAATTAATGAAAATAAGAAATAATACGATTAAAATTTTATCTTTAAGAATGAATAACTAAAGCCTACAAAGAAAATATAAAAAAAAGTATATTTTTAAGAACAAACACTTGTATTTATAATTTATGCAAGAAATATTATTTTGAATATAACAAATAAAACAATCAATAAGACATAATCTCAAAATAACTTATCTCATCATAGCTGATTTCATTATAACTTGTATTCAAACCAAACGATCCCTAAATAATTAGATTTATAATTGAAACTCTCTAGAAAGTTATTTGCTTCCTAGAAATATAAATTATATATTTAACTAATAGTAATATTTTCTTACAAGCACATATTAAATTATTTATATTTATAAAAAGTAGTGGGAGTAAAACAATGATGGGATCATTTGATCGAGAAACCTACATGATAACTTTGTGAGAGTTTACTGAACTTTTTACTTATTTTATAAGTTTGTATAATGTTTTGGGGCAATTTTAATAGTTTTTACAATTTATGGGAAATTTTGTGTTTATGTGTAAAAAATATAATTCGAAAATTCAAAACAAAAGCCATCTTAAATGGCTAAACGGGCTAGCTCTTGGTTTGTCATTGTACAGGTTGTATAGTTACTGAGCAGGTTGTACAAATTGAACTAAAAGATTATCTACAGTTTAGTTGAATCAGATTTGTATAGAAAACATCCACCATCCCTTATTTTCTTGAATTACTTTCTCTCTTACTGTTATTATAATGTAGTATGTATTTTGGTGATATATTTCTGCATACTTTTCATGTATATGTCCCAGTGCTTTTCTGAGTTTGCTGACTTGCTCTATTTTGTAAAGAAAAATAGATAATTATTGAAAAGTAAAGAGGTTTTCATGGCTTTCTGACTTTAGCTTTTAGGAGTTAGGACTAATGAAGTAAAATATATAATTACTTTTATATATTATGGTAAAATATTAAATGAGCCTTAGATGTATATGATAAAAATGTAAGTATGGTAACTCATAACAAATTAACGATTCACCAAAATTTGAAAAATTCACTCCACACTAATAAGCCGTTAATTATAAAATTTTAATTTGTTCCCTAATCATTTATTCGACAATCCAATACCAATAAGCCAATAAATCAATTGTACAATTGACTTATCGGCTATGGTTCGATTTTGAACATCGATACTTAGCTAACAACGGAAGGAATGAAAGACCGATTGGAATAGGTTATTGAAAGTAGTTGATAATTGTCAAGTGTTGAAGATAATACTATAAATAAGTGTTAATGGATTTGATAAGTGTTGAAATTTAGTGGGCGTTTGGGCATAAATATGTATACGAATTGGAATCTTTTCAAAAATTTTATGAGTGATTTGGAGTATCAAATACGGTAGCTTGATCCCTTATCGAGCTTGGGGGATGGGGGAGAGGTTGATGGAAATGGGAGCTTCGGGGAGTAGTAGGTATGCGAACAACATGTGGGATAGGACAGTTGGTTGCATTAGGGAATCAGGCAATGAAATGCTAGGGGTTCCGATGGTTACTTTTGGTGGTCATGAAGGGAATGGTGGTAGAATGGAGAAGCTTAAGGCAAATAGGAAATAAAGTAGACTACTTATGCAAAGTTGGTGAAAATAAAGACCAAGAATAAAAGTAGATGAATTAGTAAAGGTATAAGGCGACGAAGTTAGAAATTACGACAAAAAAAACCAAATACATCTTTTGAAAATCTTGTATTTAATCAAGGGGAGAAATTAAAGGTGGAGATTAGAAAGTTTTACATGCTCCCCAAGGTGATATAGATGAAGGCTTGATACCTAAATCAAGTGAACTACATAAAAGATAAGGAAGGCTAAGTGCTAGTGCTATAGTCTCTTATAAGATGAAGATGACAAGCATACTTTTATAACATCTTGAACGAATAAGCGGGCAAAGACATTGTGCTGGGTGATTTGCAGCACTCAATGAAACATTAATATTTTAATAATTATAGTTGTATTAAAGTTGAGGATGTTAAGGGTGTTATTCGTAGGATGAGTAGGGGAAGATATACCAATCCAGATGAGATTTCGTTGGAGCTTTGAAAGAGTTCATGCGGAGCAAGCATGCATTGAGTTTTTGACTAGGTTGCTTAATGTAATTTTAAAGACATAATATTATAAGAGTAAAGTTGGAGTATATTGATTTTATTCTACTAGAACAAGGGTGATATCTGTAGTTGCAATTACAAGAGTATTGAGCTACACAACTGCGGAAGTTTGGAAGAGGAGTGGAGATGAAGGTGAGGAGGGAGAGCCTATTATTGAGAACCAGTTCAAATTTATGTCAGGTCCATCAACTAAAAAATCATTTATCGTGTGAGACTGCTGAAAAATTATAGGAAAAAAATCTACAAATAGTGTTTATTGACCTTGAAAACTTATGATAAAATCCCCAAAGAATTTCTATTGGTATGCCTTGAGGCAGAGGTGGACTTATAGCTTACATCAGGGCGATGATGGATAGATATGATTGAGGCAAGACTCGGGTAAGAATAGTGGGAGATGACTCAGAACACCTTTTAGTTGAGATAGTTTGCACGAGGATTGATGCTTATCCCATTTTTGTTGCCTTGGTGATGGATGCATTGACATTTGACGCGGCATACACAAAATGGAACCAGATCCTCCAAAATATAAAACAAAGAGAAAGTAGCACCATAAAACAAAGAAAGTTGACTTCTTTTGTGAGGGACGATGACAGAAGCTCGGATCAAAGCCGTACGAGATTGAAGTCTCATGACTGGTCGTCTAAGAAGGGATATTTCATTCCGACATCTTTATTTCCAACTTTCTGCCCAAATCTAAAAACCGATTTGAACATAATTAGAGGATTTGATTATAAAATAAAAAAGGAGGCGAACCTGCTAATTGAATGAAATCGGATTGGTTGATATCTGTCAATGTTCAGGTAAGAGAAAAATATGTGATGTGTAAATTAGGTACATTTCATGGATTCAAACATTATTATAGATAAAATCCTAGTTTTTAAGTGCTGAAGGTTTAGGGATGGCTAGGCTAGGGCATCGTGTCGTTAGAACAGAGGTCTCCTCCTCCTCCTCCTCCTCCTCCCCCCTCTTCTTCTTCTTCTTCTTATTTTTCTTCTTCTTCTTCTTCTTCTTCTTCTTCTACTACTACTACTACTACTACTACTACTACTACTACTATGTGTTCATTTAAACCTCTCTGCGATATGTGCTAATTCATATATGTAAGAAATTGTGGCGTAAACTATAACTAGCAAGTGCTATTGATAGATTTTGCAACAGAGTTGGTTGAAGAGTTCCCTGATTTGGCAAAATATTCTTTGAATAACCTTACCAAAAAGGAATTTCCTTACCCCGCATAAGTCGTCTAAGCTTTTGGCAACAATTACTCTACTATTGTGAGTTTAACCTTCTCCTTAATTCTATGTTTACCTAATTCATGTTGTCTTTCATAGGAAAATAAAACAAAGTAAAAAAGGAAAAGAACTAAATGCCAATTATCTAGAGAATGTAGTTAATGATTCACAAATTATTATAACAAAGTATGGAAGAATTTACTTTAGGATTGGTGAGTTTTATCATTTTTCATTTTTTTTCTTTAATGTTCAAGGTATATCGATTTCATTTATGAGAGATTCCCTCAAGAATACTAAAGGAAAAATGAATTTATCAAAAAACTAAATCTCATTAACGTTTGTTTGCTTTTTATTACAATGATCAAGAAGTTGCATACCCTTCTTTTTGTTGTTCTTGAATTTTTAGGTAACATCTCCCACTATCCTTAATGAATTCAATATTTTCGTTCGATTGAATATCTCTATATTTTAATTTGAATTTGAATGTCCATTTTTCTTTGTCTATACAGATATAATATTTACTTAAATGCAGAAACAATTTTTAAAATGACACTTTCTTCTTGAAGTCTCTTTCACATACAACTGAAATGGCTAGCTGAATTACAATCTCTTGGAGAATGTTCAGTAAATTTCTATCATTATTTCATGGGGGAAACATGAGACGTTATTGAGGGGAAACAATACATTACAAGGGTAAAGAATCCATAAGTAACAAATTTAAAAGAGTGGGTAAAGAAAATTCTACTTGAAGCTCTCTAATATAATGCTAGGGTTCCCTAATATACTCATGTGGTTAAGTCTCTTCTGGGTGCATATCATATCGTCCCCCAAGTTTTCTTTGAAGATCAACTTCTCCTCCAAAAGCTGGCTCGAACACCATGTCATCAAAAATAAATAATAAGAAAAGTTCTTCCATTTGATTACATGGTATCAGAACAAAAATGATTCATTAACCTTGATTCGACTTAAATTGGTTGTTTCTTTGTTGGTAATTTCCAAAGGGTATACTAATTCTTTCATGGACAATTTCTATGGTCCCTATTTGTTCTATTTATAATAGTTTTTTGTGATTTATCTCTAGTATTGCAACTTCATATTTCATTTATAGATAAAATGACTTTGAATTAGTCTAGTTCCCTATTCTTGATATTGTCTTGTCTGATTCATTGGATAACTTTTTAGACTTAGGGTTGTTCTTGGTAATTTTTGTGAAGTTTTCAAGGGTCAACACTCTTCAAATTCATTTTTCTTACTGTTGCTCCAAATTGCACGAGCACGGTACGTGATCGCGCAAGTAATATAGTGGCTCTTAAACGAATCAAATTAATGAATCTAAAGGACTTGTCAGCTAACTATATTTACTAATTATATGTCACGACTGGAATCTAGTCCCTAGACGAGACCGACGTCGTTAACCTCTTAGAGGTCGCAGACAAGCCTACATGCGTTATTCATACCTCACCTAGATTAATTTTAGCAGAAAATTTGAAACTTTCTGATCTTTAACATACTTGCTAAATATTCTTAACATTTCATAATCGTTCATCATCAACCATCTAACATTAAAGGGATAAGCAATTGAAAGAAATAGTTCATTAAGTATTAATTGTATAATGGACAAAATGGCACCAATACAAAGTCTGAACCAAAACATGAAAGAAACGCTAGTGGAACATGCTCCACTAGCTCAAATCTAAAACTACGCTAAAATATAAAACAGTAGCATCCTAGAAAGCACGAGGACCTACCAAACTCAGGATGAATGCTGACGTCTGGATAGCTGCAACAATTAACTGTAGATCTATCGCCCACCTATGCCTTCATCTAGAATAGAATAGAATTTCTAGGGTTAGTACACACTTGAAATAAGTATGGGTATATGCAAGCACACACCAAGGACATACATGAGAAAGAACAGCTCTTTCCTAACGACATGATTATTGTAATTCAAGTCAGTAGACTTGCCAAATTGAGATTAGGAAAGTTAGTGAACTTTCCAAATTGAGTTAGGAAGGTCATGCCATGAGAGTAAAATTCATCATTATAAATATCGTATTGCACACAACACATAACATCTTCATATAGCACATATCATCGCACATAACATATAACACATAATTTCTTTCATATCAATCATTCATATGCCATGAGACCTTGGAATCATGGACTTGACATTAAGACTTCCCAAAACGAGGGCTCAACACATGGGACCTCAACTAGGGAGTCTTCATTAGTAAACACAGAGTCTGCTTCATTCATTCATACATACTTCATTTCATTTCATTCATAGGCCTGTGTGAACACCAACTATACCTAGGGTATAGTTTAAGACTTTCATCGGGTTTGTTGTGCAATGATTAGGAATAACCTAATGTCATTACCTGGGTCTAGCTCACATCTTGATTATCCTATCCCAACACCTTTGGTATAATTCATTTCATTATGTGCTTCATTTGAGGCTGACCTCATTCATTCATTGGAAACTTTAACTTTAACCGACATAGATCATATGAGCATCATGAAATCGAGTGTCTGCCCCACACCAAAAAGAGGTTTTATCACCGGCCAAAGTTACCCAAAAGCATGCTAGCGTACATGGGAATTTAACCCTGCCAGATCCCTATATTGGTAGTATATGTTCAAAGACTAGGAGATGTATGGAGACCCGTACCCGAAAAGCCGGACAGTCTCATATCATGAGAGTTGCGTGAACCTTCGTCCTTCCCGAAAGAAGGAATCACCACTCATATCTAGCCTATCGGTGCTCAGTATAAAGTTCCATTACATTCAACTCATACGTCATGGAAGATGGCTTCTAGTATGAGGACAACATAGCTCATTAGATGATTTCTCATCTCATCATTAGTATTAAGTGTGTTAAGATCAATACTTTCATTAGAGTGTTCATAGATACTGTTCTCTTCATTATCTTACACTCTCATGGGTGAGTACGTATTGGTAACATTTACTTAGGCTCATTTGAGATTGCTCTCATCATATACATTAGCCGCATATCGTTTTGTCACCACATTCCTCATTATGAGCACCTCTAATTTTCATAGTTAATCACCTCTTATTACGTGAATGCTCAATTCATCATTTCATAGTACATCTCATCATATGCCAATGCACTTGGCCACTTAGTGTATCTTACACTCATACTTAACCATCTAGGGATCATTATTTCACTACATACATCTTAGGTTCACTTATTTTTGAACGTATGTTAGACATATGTGTCTATACATACAAGCCATGAGGCTTCATTCATAGTTCGCTAAGTGATTCTTGCTTTCCTAAGATTATGTAGTACAAGACTTATGTATTTTGTATATATGCCAAGATCTTGACTTTTTATCAAAGTAGATGGCATTATTCTTGGATATTTTACTCACGTATGACTTATGTATCAATATGGAAGTTTGAGCAAGGGAACCCAAATCTTGAATCACTTGGATATCATTTATATTTTTCATTGATTTTATTTCTAATATTCATAACATTAGAACTCTAAATTAAATCTCAATATTTACATTGGAGGATTAATTTTCTATTTTAATGTTACTCTTAGTTAACCGAAGGGTTGGGGGTTCGAACCCCCACAATCCCTTTTTAATTTTTGTTAGTCTCTTGTTGACCATTCATGCCTAATCCAAGAGGTTGTGGGTTAAAACCCCTACAGCCACTTTGATTTTTCCTTTAATTCTCGCTGGAATAGGGAGGTTGTAGGTTCGAACACCCCAGCCTCCTAATTTTTTTCATTTAATTTCGCTGATGCTTGGGAGGTTGTGGGTTCGAATCCCACGCCTCCCATATATTTGATTAATTACTTTTGTCTTCATTCACCCCCTGTTCGCGAGTTCAAATCCCCTTAGCACCATTTCCCATTCCTTATTTCTCAAAATCAGTAGCTAGGATCGAATCCCCTTAGCCCCATTTCCCTTTCTTTTTTCGCGAAAGCAGTAGCTAGGATCGAATTCCCTTAGCTCCATTTCTCTTTTCTTTTTTTTCGCAAAAGCAGTAACTAGGATCGAATCCCCTTTGATTCTTCGTGTTTTTTTTCTTTCTTTCTCAGCTTCTTTAACATGTGAGGTCTTGGGTTCAATTACCATTGACCTCACTTATTTTATTTTACTTTAAAAATCCAGAATTTGACATTCATGAAGAGTACACAAATCTGGAAAAGTTTTGTCATTCATCAACTCATTTTTAAGCACATTTTTCATAAGTTTAATTGGCTAAAAGATGGTCATTTCAATCCACTATATTTCATTGCAATGAAAATACATGATATACACATTTCACACATAAAATACACAATAATTTCATGTCTTATACGACTCCAAACAGTGGCTAAGGCACTGCCAACGTGCTCACATTCACCAACCTTTTCAATCACACTTTGAGTATCATTTTCGTAATTTCCCTCACATAAACATGTTCACATTTAATATAAACACATCATTCATGCCTAAATATATGTTCACATTTAATATAAACACATAATTCATACCTAAATCTAGCAACACAACATATCCATCCTACGAATTCGTTTGGGAGCTAAGGAAAATGACATTAAAAAAGGGAACAACCTTAGTTTCGGAATGAATCTGTTTTATTGTAAGGGACCTCTTGGGAAAGGGACCAAGAGAGAAGAAACCCATACCTTTTGATGTTGTTCAAGTGTGCAGCTGCTTCCCAAAACTCCTCTAAACCACGCCCAAATTCTCCTCAACGTACACGCCACTCGACGAACAACCTCCCTTTGCCTTGACGTTTTTGATTACCTTGGTTTTATTTAAAACATTTCGTGTGTTTTTCAATTGTGAAGAACAATTGTTATTAAACTGTTCTTGAGATTTCTTGTTAGTGAGAGCGTGAAAGAATGAGAGTTGACAGACGTGGAAGAGAGTTGAGAAACGTAAGGGAGAGAGTTATTAGGATTAGGATACTCAATTCAAGACTTAGTCAAAATAGGATTTAATTAAATTAATATAAAATCTGATTTATTTTAATTAATACATGAAAGGACCATTTTACCCTTAATGAATAAATTTTAATTGATGACTAAATCATCAACTCATTCTCCTAGTGGGGCTCGAACCCGAGTGGCACCCCATTTGCGAAATGGGTCACTCCGGGTCGCCCCAATTCAAATTTCTCTTTTAATTAAATTAATTACTTAATTTATTAATTCCTCAAGGTAATTACAGTATTACCCTTGGCCTGGAAAAGACCATTTTACCCCTGGACCCTCAAAACATAAAAATTTCCTCTTTTAAGTCCGGTAAAGACTCCTTCGATTAAATCTTCATTTTCGCGAGCCTTACTTGGTTGGTTCAAACCTTTCCAAGCTCAACTTACTCCGCAAGTTAGTTGACTTGGTCATGGTAAAGGTTCTTAAATCTCGTTCTACGCGTATCAATATGTTTGAACCTTTGTTTAATCGCAAGCATTCTTGACACTCTAAGTCTTGATCCTATTCATTTTTATGGTTATTACATTTTCCCTTTTTAGGAACATTCCTCCCCGAATGACACTACCACTTCAAATCGTAATGCCAGTTAGATCATAATAAAATCACTATGCACAGTCAACTAATAACAACAAAATACAGAGAGATAAGGAAATATAGGCTTGAGAGTAGGAAGTCTAACCTCAAGAGCTGAAAAGATGAGGGTAGCGGCATCTCATGTCGGCCTCAGCCTCCCAAGTAGCACCCTCAACAAGATGATTTCTCCACAATACCTTCACTGTGGCAATCGCCTTGTTCCTCAGCCGCTTGACCTGTCTGTCTAAGATCTCAACAGGTACCTCCACATAAGACAAGTCTTCATAACCCCCAAACCTTCAACAGGTAGGATTGATGATGGATCACCTAGTCACTTCTTCAACATAGAGACATGAAAGACTGGATGAACAGAAGCTAGCTCCGCAGGCAATTCTAACTCATAGGCCACCTTACCCACACGCTGTAGGATCTCATATGATCCAACATATTTCGGACTCAACTTCCCTTTCTACCAAATCTCATCACCCCTTTCATAGGTGATATCTTCAAGTAAACCTTGTCACCAACATCAAACTCTAAGGGTCGTTTTCTATTATCAGCATACGACTTTGCCGACTGTAAGTAGTAGCCAACATGTCCCTAATCACTCTGACCTTCTCTAAGGCCTCATAAATGATCTCTGGACCCAAAATGGATGACTCTCCAACCTCGAACCACCCAACTGGAGATCTACGCCTCCTACCATACAGTGTATTTAACATTGCTATCCTAATGCTGGATTGATAACTATTATTATACGAGAACTCTATCAAAGGCAAATGGTCATCCTAGTTACCTCTAAAGTCAATCACACACGCTCTCAACATGTCCTTCATTATATGAATGGTGCGCTCTGCCTGTCCATCTGTATGGGGATGAGAGGCAGTGCTAAGCTTCACTTGCGTGCCCAAGCTCTTTTAGAAAGATCTACAGAAATGTGAAGTAAACTGATCTCCTCTATCTCAAATAATAGAAAAGGGAATCCCATGCCATCTCAGAATCTCATAAATGTAGGGTCTCACATAATCCTCGGCTGTATCTAGACTTCACAGGGATAAAGTGGATAGACTTAGTCAATCTGTCCACAATAACCCGTATGGAGTCATGTTGCCTTCTAGTCCTCGTAAGACCAACTACGAAGTCCATATTAATGTCCTCACACTTCCAAGTCTGAACCTCAATAATTTGAGTCAAACCACCAGGCTTAAGATGCTCTGTCTTAACCTGTTGAAAATTAGGACACTTGGCTACGTATTCTGCAATTTCCTTCTTTATACCGTCCCACCAATAAATCTGCTTAAGATCATGATACATCTTGGTGGAACCTGGATGTATGGAATATCTAGAGCCATGGGCCTCTGCAATAATCCTGGTCTGCAAATCATCCACATCTGGTACACAAAGTCTGTCTTGATACGTAAGTATTCCATCACCTCCCAAAGTGAAAAACTCATTCATCTTCATCAGTACTAAATCCTTCAGGTCCATCAACACAGGATCTAGATGTTGACCTTGCTTGACTTCAACTACCAAGGATGATTCAGAACTAGGATGAACTGAAACATCCACAGTAGTAGAGTCAACCAACCGCACACCCTGTCTTTCTAGTCTGTGTACATCTTTCACCAGCACCTTTTTCTCATCCTCAATGTGGGGCTGTACTTCCCATGCTCATCCTGCTCAAAGCATCAGCTAAAAAATTAGCCTTACTCGGATGGTAGTGCACATTCATGTCATAATCCTTCAACAGCTCCAACCATCTCCGCTGAAGTGAGTCTATCCTTGAGCTCCTGGAAACTCTTCTCACAAGTCTCCGTCCATTCAAACTTGTCTTTATTCTTTGTCAAAGATGTGAGTAGGGCAGGAATGGAAGAAAAGCCCTCCACAAACCTGCAGTAGTAACCAGCCAATCATAGAAAGCTACGGATGTCAGTGGGAGTAAGGGGCTTTGGCTAGATCTTAACAACTTCAGTCTTCTTGGGGTCCACCTTTACACCTTGATCGAACACAACATGACCCAGGAAGGTCACTAATATCATCCAAAATTCACACTGCTGAATTTGTCATATAATTGATGTTGTCTAAGTACCTGCAAGGTTAGTCTTAAATGTCGTTCATGCTCTCCCTTGGTCTTAGAGTAGATGAGAATGTCATCACTGAATACTATGACGAAAGAGTCAAGGTATTCACGGAAGACCCTGTTCATGAGATCCATAAATGCAGCAGGTGCATTCGTGAGACCAAATGACATGACTAGAAACTCATAGTGACCATAGAGGGTACGAAAGGCTGTCTTTGGGATATGTCTATCCCTAACCCTAAGCTGATGATACGCTGAACGACGATCAATCTTAGAGAAGAAACTAGACCCTTGAAGTTGATCAAAGAAATCATCTATTTTGGGGAATGGATACTTGTTTTTTATAGTGACTTTGTTGAGCTGCCGATAATCGATACACATTCTAAGGGTCCCATCTTTCATTATTACAAATAACACAGGAGCGCCCCACGGGGATATGCTCAGCTGAATGAAACCCTTATTAGAGAGATCTTTTAACTGCAACTTCAACTGTTTGAGTTCTACTGGATCCGTTCGATAAGGATCAATTAAGATTGGTTTAGTATGGGATTCTAAGTCGATACAAAAGTTGATCTCTCGAAAGGGAGGGACTCCAGGCAACTGCAACTTCAACTGTTTGAGTTCTACTGGATCCGTTCGATAAGGATCAATTAAGATTGGTTTAGTATGGGATTCTAAGTCGATACAAAAGTTGATCTCTCGAAAGGGAGGGACTCCAGGCAAATCTTTAGGAAGCACATCTAGGAACTCATTAATTACAGGCACTGAATCTATGGAAGGAATTTCATGATCTAAATTATTAACACTTACAAGATGACATAGTAACCCGTTGGACATCATTTTATTGGCCTTAAGATTTGAAATCAAGGGATTGGGACGACTCGAATTATACCCCTCCAAGACTAACTCTTCTTCATTAGGGAAGTGAAATTTCACCACTCTACTACGACAGTCCAAGCAAGCATAACAATTGTAAAGCCAGTCCATGCCAGGAATAATATCAAAATCATGCATAGGTAACTGAATCAAGTTTGCACACATAGTCTTACCACTTACAACTATTGGGCAATCCTTGTATACCCTATCAGTTGTTAGATTTTCTCCTAAAGACGTACTAACCACTATAGGATCATTCAGAACTTCAGGTAATATGTCAAAATTAAGGGCAAGCAGAGGACATAGATTTTCTCCCAAAGGTGTACACCTCTTCATTAACCTTTGATGCTTCTTTCCCTTTCGGTGTTTCTATCCACCATCAAAATGGACATTTGTGGTTCTTCCAACGTTCACGTCTCCTTCGTTAGCCATTCCCTTTGTACAAACTTTGCTATGATACAACATTGTAATAGACTTAGAGTATTTTCTAAAGCTCCGTGCGCCACCTGACAACTTATTCACAAATCTTTTACGATCTTGTAACATCAAGTAAGCCCTTTATGCTAAGATCGCTAAGAGAATGTGAAGAAAGACTTGATAAGTTCTATAAGAGAATGTAAGAAATGACTTGAGAAATTTGGTAGGAGGCTTTTTACTACTTTGAAGATTGCTTTACAACCTGTTGGATAATTCACAAATGAGAGCCCCCTGTTTATACTACTTCTTAGGGGCTAAACTGTAAATAACGTTTACTTTATAAGTCATCCTAATAATTACACTTTGGTCCCTCTCTAGAAACTTTCTACATGTTCTAGGATGTTTCGAATCTTTCTAAGACATCTTTTAGGTTATTCTAGAACCTTCCAAATTAAAGACCTAGGGAATTCTAGAGTCTTCTTTGAATATCTAGGGGCTTCTAGAGTTTTCTACAAAAGTCTCCACAACTCTAGACTCTTCAGCCCCTATCCAGACACAAAATTTTACTGAGAATTGGTGGAAAGTGGCACATGGTTCATACTGGGGAGCAGATGATGGGAGTCATATTTTATTCCACAAGGATTCACTATATCCCATAACGCAATCTAGATCAGACTACCATAATGACCAACAAAGATCTACGACAGATGCATACTGGAAAAAATGGTAGGAATTGGGAGCGCTCCTAAAGATAGGCACTTGCACATCCGCTAGCTAGGCGGGAGAATGCAAGAATCTGAATTAAAATCCCAATTGATGTACCAGTTAAGAAAAAAGTCAAGATTATTGTTGGGATATATACTATTAACCATGCGTTAAGAAATAATATGTATTAGAGAATAAATATTTGCTCAATTTTAATAGATCATATATTCGTTTATGGTGTCTATATAATAATTTAGTGTGTAGAGTTTTATCTTATCCGCAGAGGATTAAATTATCGGTTCTTATTAAGTATAAAGTTTTTTGTTCACAATCTAGGATAGAAACTGTACATGCCATCGAGTATGACTGTAGCACAAAATTATATGTAATTTATCTTGATTATGGAAACGGTATAGTTCCAACTTCTTGTGCTAGTGCATTTTGTATGTATTGAACGGGACCGAGTAGATATAGTTGTTTTAAACTGACTAATAAAAACATATTCTCTACATTATTAAATGTACTTATATTCTTAATCATGATATAACTATTATGATCGGTATATATTAATTATCATTTTAATTTATTAAAAGGTGAGATTCTGAGATGGATCAATATGCCTGGTAAGTTGGATGATAATAATGTATATTGGTGAAATAATAAGTTAGTTGATGGAATCTATGTCTTGTTATAGAGATTGATTGATATGCCTTTTTGAGAAACTTATAAGTTTTCATCTTGTTAAATTTTGCAAGTGGATTTATGAATCCAACACATGAAGTGCTCTAAATAAAAATTAATCATTAAGTTAAATTCGTCAGTAATTTAATTTATTGATTAGTATATGAAATCTTAACATGGGGAATTACGTAATTGTTTAATGGGGAATTGTGAAATATTAATAGAGAGTGCAATTACAAATTTTTAATGGAATGATTTTTAATTTATTATGGTAAGAATAATTCAAATTAATTATTTAAAATTATTTCCATAATAGGAAGTCTTGGTAATGACTTCCGTGGTCCCTATAGTGCTCATATTTAAGTAGAACTCAGAATCCTATTCTATTGAAAAAAGGAAGAATAATATTGTTTTTTTCTAGTCTTTTAGAAAAATTAGGTTTTGTAGGCCTTTTTGGATTAGGAAGAGATCTCTATTAATAGGGATTCTCCTAATCTAGAAAAGAGATGATTAGTAATCTATTCATACTTGTCCACCCAAGTATTGAAAGAGTCAGATGTAACTTGGGATCACAGTAGAAGACCATATTTATCTTATAGATTCGCTTGAAAGTCCGTCTATCTTGTAGATACACTTGAAGGTATATCTGTTCACGCTTCAAGAGGTATTTATCGAATTAAATTTCAGTATGTTTATGTGTTCTAGCATGATATGTGTTTTAGCACAAACGGTATTGGTTATCTATTATTCATGTAAGCACTAAATATCTTAATATGCTTCCGCTGTGCATATATATATTTTCTAACAGGCAACACATACAAAAAATCTTATATAAAGGGGAAGGAACTTTATGCAATGGGTGTGGACGAATTTGTCATACTAAAGCTAAGTGTGCATTAGCAACAAATCCAATCGATGATTGGAACAATACTACCTTACATCAAAACAAAGTCAAAGAAGAGGAATGATAACTTGTTTCCTTTCCTAAGAAAGGCACAATCTCAACAAGCAGAAAAAACACGGAGATCAGACAACAAGCAAAGACCATTCTCACACACAGGTAACACTGTTCTATGCAAAATCTGATAAGTTCTACAATCCTCCTAATCTTAGCTCGAATTCTCTTACTTTTACTAGAAACATTTTCACTAACGAATCCTCCAAAGGAAAAATAAAACAATGGTTAGAATTCGGGAACCATGATCATGAAGCTAAAGGGAGGTACTCCACCACTTCGACTCATCGAGAAGGCCAAAGCATCCCCACCACTCATCAAAAAGTCAATAACTGGACATTAACACGTCTTCTGGTTAAAATAATAAGGGAAAATGTCAAAATTACCCTTCAACTTTATTTTATTGATTGATTTTACCCTTTCGGTTAAATACAAGTTATTTTCAACCCTGCCGTCAATAAACTTAACAAATATACCCTTCCTTGGATCGAAACCCCAAAATCAATTGAAATTACCCAATTTTGATTGAAATTATTCAATTTCTCTTTTAACCCAAACCCAAAACTCAACGTATTAAACTAAACAAAACCCATATCAAATTAACCCATTTCCAAAAACTAAACTACCAAACTAATCAGTTTTGCGCTTCTTGTGATCTCTTCTTTCTCTATAAAAAATAACTTATTATTTTTTTCTTTGTTTAGAAAAAACTGATTCATTTTGTTAAATTTTTTCACTAACAAACAATGCTATCAAATGATTTACTTCTTGAAGAACCCATCCGGATGTCTTCAAAAATGACTTACATTTTGAAGCCATTTGAAGCCATCTAAAGGTGTAAGTCTCCCAAAAAAAACATTTTTTTCATACTTTAGATTTGTATTTTTTAATTTGATTTGTTTATATATGGTGATAATGACTGATGGGGTTTGTTTAATTTTTTTAAATTATGATTGTTCTTAGGCACTTAGCCAAGAAAACTTAGAAGAGGGGGAAGAACAATGAGATGAAGAAGATTGGAAATGAGTTGATTTGTTATGATTTTGTTTAGTTAAGTGGGATAGATTCTTGTTAGGGTTAATTTTTTTTTAGATAATTTCAATTGATTTGGGTGTTTCCATATATTTATTAAGTTTATTTACGACAGGGGAAAAAATAACTTTCATTTAACGACAAGGGTAAAATCAATAAATAAAATAAAGTTGAGGGGTAATTTTGACCCTTTTCCCAAATAATAATACTACATGCAAATTCCATCCCACTCTCTCCACATTAAATGTGTTTGACCCCATCGATAGCATTGACTATGTTATAGCTCGTATTTCCAGATGTGACTCTATACCTCTTTCTGAGGGGAATGCAATTGTCGCCGCCTCTGAAAAACATTCTTTATCCACTGCGAGGAGTAATCATTATGATGCCAGTACGGATCTGACCATGGAAACCACATCAATTAAATACAAATCCAATGTCACGCCCCGAGCCTACACTCTGGGCGGGACTGACACTCAAAAATCATTGTTGGTCTCGAGCGGATCCTTGGCGGCTTCACTTACTTACTCAGCGGAAGACTTAAACACAAGAGATAACTTAAAAGTAATAATTAGCCAAAATGAGACTCAAGCCTTAAATCATTTACAAGTGAAAGGAAAAGACTAAAGAAACTAATACCGTCTGCCTATGAAGCCTTTAAAATAAAGAGGGATGTTGGTACATGACCCCAATCATCCTAAAAACTTAAAACTAAAAAACAGTAAATGAATGATAAAGATGTCCTACGGAATGAAGGGAGGCTGACCGACTGACTTTGAGCTGCTCACTGGATCAACGGTACGTCAGATGCTGATCCTAGTTACCTGTGTCTGCATCATGATACGATGCAGGCCAACTTGTATCAGTACATTGAATGTACGAGTATGCGAGTTGGAATGGTAAAACAACTTAAGGTTGATGAGAGTAAGAATTAATATTTACCTCGGCTCTGCTCAACTCATGAATAACATAACTCAATATAACTAACTCATTTCAATATAAAGAAATTTAAAAAAACAAGTGCAATATAAAGAAAAGTTGTTTGAAAATATGTTGTAAGCTCTGAATGTATACAAGGATAGTTATAACTCAAAGATGTATGTCAAAATACAAATAAACTGATGTATACATATAAATACATTTAACTTTTGTGGGAGTTTCTCTAAATCACAACCATCACTTAAGAGTTATAGTGATGATACAATGATCTACCTAACGTTGTTGCATACTTTACCCGGACAAAAGTATAAGATCTGAACTGCCTAATGGATCCACTAGTATACTGTAAAAAGGGTTTATCTACAAAGTATGACCCTTTTCTACCCATGGTGGCTACATGGATTTATGGAGATATGATTTACCTGAACTCATGCTCATCCCTAATTCGGTGCTCAATACTACTCCCAAAATATACTGTCTCTTATATTTTCAAAATATACTTCTTTCGTGATTTGAGATTAGTGCTCAAAATTTACCTCAAAAGATTTTTGGAAATCATAGATTCCCAGCTTGCTTCATTTTATAAATCTATTACTCTTTTTTGAAACCATCCCGTGGGCTCTTTGGAAATCTTAGTTTCCGTTCTTATTTACATGTGAAAACATTTTAAATCTCTTTGAGAATACAAAGTCCCCATATACTTTTGAAGAAAGGAACTTCAACTTTACTATTTAATATTTACTTAGCTTGATATTTGAGACTTAAAGCAAAGTTAAAACATTTCTAAAGACCCTTGAGAACTCTTAAGAACTTTGCTTTGACTTACTTCTTAACTTTTGGACTTTACTCTTAACTTCTTTGACTTTGATCTTATATTTCCTTGAATTGGATTATGGATTCAAGGTTCATGATCTCATGTTTATGAATGATTTGATGATGTTTAGATGTATCTTAGAGTGTTGAAATCAACTAAAACATGGGTACATCATTTAGGAACTAGTACAAAAAGGTAGGGAAAGAATGGGGTGAATTGGCGTCCTTGGAGCTCTAAGAGGTGTGGGGCGCAGGCGCCAAACTTCAGAGGCCATGTTGGGGCATTCTGGCTAGAACGGATCCCCAAGTCCCTACGGACATAGGTTATTCATGAACAGTAGAGGACAAAAAGTCACATTCATGAATAGTAGGAGTCAAGTTACTATGTAAATAGTAAAGGCAAATCGTCTTTTAGTAAGGATGAAAGGTCATTAGGAACTTGTATATAAGTGGCATTTGCCTTTGTAAATAAATAATCAATCACTAACCATCCACAGATCTCTATTTTCTTACAATTCCGCAATACCCCTAAAATTGGTATCAGAGCTATGTTAAAAATATGCTAAGATAAGAAAATATCTATGGAAAACAAAGAAACTATGACGGATGATCTACAAGAACAGGTATATTTATTTATGCTTATGAATAGCCAAATGCTTTATTCCTTATAATCTCTTGATTAATTATAAATATTCATCATGCTATAATACTATTATGATAATCAAGGTTTGCTATGGAAATATTCTTAGAGTAGGTAAGCCCAGACTATGTCATCCTAAGGTGGAAACCGGTAGGCAAGAAGGCCTTTTAGGGGAGTACACAGAGTTGAGCCGCTGCTAGGGTAACTGATTGAAGAAGAAAACCATAGTAGTGACTAGAACAGATGATTAAAATAACTTTAGTATAATGTGATGAATAAGTATAATCAACTAAGAGGTTAGAGGGGATAAACTTTAAAAAGCAAAGCATATGATAAAAATGAATACCTATTTGTTAAATGATGATGTTAATTACAAGACATTAGTACTCTATTTATTAAAAGACCTTGATTCTGACATAAAGAGAATAATTTATGAAAAATTATTAATAATATAGATAATAGAAGAAACAATCCAAAGTTGGGCAGAATTAATCATACCAGATGACATAGATTTATATGATGAAATAGAATTAGAATTATAAAAGAATGATTGAACCAAAAAGGTTTGAAATTTGGAAAAAACGAAGTAATAATATTTATAAGATAAAATTTATTAAAGATCCAAGCTAATTAAGTAAACTTTTTAAAATTTTGTACAGAAAAATATAAATGGATAAAAAATAGAACATAGACAAAGACTAATAGAAAAAATAACTGAATTAGAGCAAGAGTTAGAACATAGAAAAAATAGACTTGAACAAAATATGTTAGCAGGAGTATGTAAAAAATCAATATTAGCACAAAGAAAAGTTATATTTATGTTGAAATTACAAATAGATTGCCTTGAATATAGGTTACAACATAATATAATTTACAAGTTATAATGAATAAAGAAGAATTTGCAGTCGACGAAAAGCCATATGAAAACCAAGATGGATTAACAATAAAAATAATATTTTCAAATCTAGGAAGAAGATATAAAAAAAATAGGAAATAACTTATATTTAATGTTAGAAAAAGAAACAGCAAAATTAGAAGATAGTTTGGCAGCTATGGTAAGAATAGCAAAAGAAAATGAAGAAATAGATAAATGAAGAGAAATTGAAAAAATAAAAATACAAGCAAAGCAAGAAGTACAACATTTAGAAGAAATAAAAGATACAAAAATAAGTGAATTAGAACAAGAATTAGCTAAGTTAAAATTATTATATGACATTAAACAAAAGGAAAAACAAAAATAAAAAGATAAAGAATTTGAATTAACTAATGAAATAAATGAAATGAAACAAAAATTAAAGGAAAACCTTGAAGTAAATGAAATTGATGAAATAAATTAATCAGATACAACAAACGATCAAAAATCAGAAATAAGTGATATAAGTGAAACATACACAGAAATTCTAGAACAAATAAATAAGCCGAAAAATTAAAAATAAATACAGGAGATATGAATCGACCCAGTACATCAAGAGTTAAATCTCCAGACAATAGTCTCAGAGATAGTCCCAGAAGTAGTCCTAAATGGGCAGCACCAACTTACTATACAGAAAATTATGAACAATCAGATAGAACAAATGCAATATGGAATAGTAGAGTAAATAAAAAATGGACACCTAAATCAATAACTGAACATTATAATTTCTTAGATCTAGATTGTGTTACGGATATAAATAAAGCAATATTACTATGGATAGGAAATATATCTAAACAACTAATTGATAACAAAATAACAGCAAAAGAAACGCCAATATATATATAAAGAACATTTGTTGGAACAGCAAAATTATGGATTGAAAATTTACCCCCAGAAAGTCTAGAAACACTTAGAAGTGATAACAAAATGGATGGATCTCCATCAACAACAAATATAGATATACTAGATAAATATGAACTAGCAATAAGAAATGAATTTGGAGGTATGACCACAGAAATAAAAGAACAAAATAAAAAAAAATAATAAATAGACAACTTATGACAAAATTAGCTATATGTAAAATGTGTTATATAGAACAATACACATGTGCATTCAAAGAATATTATTACAAAGCAAGATATGATATGAATGAAGCAAAAGAAATAACATAACAATATTTTACAAAATTACCAGAACCATTTAGTACAAACATAATTAAAGACTGGAATGATGAAGGATTAACAGATACTTTAGGAGCTAGAATAAATTTTTTACAACAATGGCTTATACAACTATGTGAAAAACAAAAAGAAAAAATAAAAATGAAAAAAGTACTAATTAAAAATTTAGCTTGTTGCAAAAATAAAACAACACCACAATTTGGTTGTACAAATAAATATTATAAAAAGCAAAGACCTAAGAGGTACAAAAAATATAGAAAAACTAAAACTAAGTATAAATATAAAAAACCAAGACAAAGATATTATGTAAAAAATTATAAAATAAAAAGGCCATATAGACCAAAAGAAAAATATCACAATGCACTTGTTACAATTGCGGAAAGATAGGACATTTAGCTAGAGATTGTAAATTACCCAAAGATCCAAAAAGAAAACAGATTGCAGAAATAATAATAGATAATGATGAATATATGCAAATAGAATATACAGACTATGAATTAAGTGAAAACGATAGTATATATGAAGTATCAGATATAGAAACTGAAAATGAAGAAGAAAATATTAATCTAGATAATGATGAAATAGATGAATAAATATAATGTCTGAACATGATATAAAAATAATATCTAAAGAAGATTATGAAAATGAAGAATTATCAGAACAAAAAATTATATTTGATAATTCAATTTTGAACAAATAAAAGGAAAAGAATTAGACTTAACTGTTGAAAAAATACTTGAAGTACCTATAATAAGAAATTGGTTTAAAAGACAAAAAGATGAATACTATGTAGTTAGCAAGAAAGAACACATCATAGATTGTAAATATACAAGAGGAAAAGCACAAATACCTATACTAAATAAGAGAATAATTAATAAAGAAATACAATCTATAAAAGTCAAAACACCCATAAAATACGTACACTTAGGAGGAACATAAATATTGATAAAAGCTTGTTTTAGCGAAGGAATAAATACACCTATTGAAATATACTTGGCAGATGATAGAATTATATATCCTATAGAAAAAAGCGTAATTAGTGCAGTAAAAGGAAACCTAATATATCAAAAATTTAAATTTATAATAAGTGTCAATTATTCAGTAGCATTAACATATAGAAATATAGATACATCATTAGTATTTGGAAGATGTCTGGAATAGAGTTAGCACCAGGAAGTAAAATATTTACAGCAAGATGTAAAAACATATATATATTTACAACAAAACACAAAGTAACAGCGAGAAATAAAATTGATAAAATAAAAGTTGAAAATCCCTTTGAAAAAATAATTACTGTAATAGACAATAATGACTATAGCTATAAGGAAATTGACATAGAAGAAGACTTAGAAATTGTAAAATAAAGACTAAGCACCTCAAGCGTACCAAATACATTAACAAGAACTACCTCATCAAGAGTGAGCACATCTAGAAGAAACCATGAAATTCCACAAAAATTATTAGAAGAAATAACATCATACCATTATTTTATAACAAGAGTAATAGACCAAAGAATACATAAAATTTTAATAAATACAGGACAAGAAGAAAAATTACATAATAAGAGAATTAATGTTAGAAACAGAAATTATAAAAACAGGACAATTATGCCCCGGACTATCTAGTGAGATAGTAAATACAAATGAAGAAATAACAGAAAAAGAAATAATTATAGGAGGAATACCGTTAATAATACCATTTAAAATTTATCAAGGAAACCAGAATATTACACTAGGAATAAAATGGTTAGAAAAAGTTAAACCATACAATATAGAAAATGAACAACTAACAATAACTTGTCAAAATAAGAAAATAAACATCAAAAGGACGAAATGAATAATGAAAATATATATACTTGCAAAAATTATTGTAGAAGGATACCACAACAGATACTATACCCTATGATAGATACAGGAGTAGAAGCAAACATTTGTAAGTATAATTGTTTACCAAAAGATAAATGAGAAAAATTAAAAACACCAATGGTAGTAATAGGATTTAATAATGAAGGAAGTATGATTAAATACAAAGCAAAAAATATAAAAATACAAATATGGGATAAAATACTGACAATAGAAGAAATGTATAATTTTGAATTTACGACGAAAGATATGTTATTAGGAATGCCATTTTAGATAGATTTTACCCACATATAATAACAAAAACACATTGGTGGTTTACTACACCATGCGGAAACAAAATAGGAGCAAAAAGAGTAAATAATAAACAACGCAAACCTATAGAATGGATAAAAGGAAGTGAAAAAATAAATCAAGAAATGGGAAATATAAATAAAAAAATAAATAACACAATTAGAAATTATAATATTTACAATAGATAAAGTGAAAATAATTAACAAACAACTAGAATTACTATATAATGAAAATCCATTACAAGGATGGGAAAAGCATAAAACAAAAATAAATATTGAATTAATAGATGAAAATAGTATAATAACACAGAAACCATTAAAATATAATTTTGATGATTTGAAAGAATTCAAAATACACATAGATAAACTATTGAAAAATAATTATATACAAGAGAGTAATACTAAACATACAAGTCCTGCATTCATAGTTAATAAACATAGTGAACAAAAAAGAGGAAAAAGTAGAATGGTTATAGATTATCGTAATCTAAATGTCAAAACTAAAACATACAATTACCCAATACCAAATAAAATACTAAAAATAAGACAAATACAAGGATATAATTATTTTAGTAAATTTGACTGTAAATCTGGATTTTATCACCTAAAACTAGAAGAAGAATCTAAACAGCTAACAGCATTCACAGTACCACAAGGTTTCTATGAATGGAATGTTTTACCGTTTGGATATAAAAATGCACCAGGTAGATATCAACATTTTATAGATAACTATTTTAACCAATTAGAAAATTGTATTGTCTATATAGATGATATATTATTATATTCTAAAACACAAGATGAACATATCACATTATTAGAAAAATTTATACATATAATTAAATATTCAGGTATAAGTTTAAGTAAAAAGAAAGCAGAAATTATGAAACCACATATAGAATTTCTAGGAATACAAATAGATAGAAATGGAATAAATATGCAAAACCACATAGTACAAAAAATAATCACCCTTGATGAAAATATAGATACAAAAAACAAATTACAATCCTTCCTAGGATTAGTAAACCAAGTAAGAGAATATATATCAAAAGTAGCAGAACATTTAAAACCATTACATAAAAAACTTTAAAAAAATGTTGAATATCATTTCGACAATAAAGATAAAGAACATATAAGACAAATTAAGAGTTTATGTAAAAAATGACCAAAACTGTATTTTCCTGATGAAAATAGATCATTTACTTACATTATTGAAACAGATTCAAGTAATCATAGTTATGGAGGAGTTTTAAAATATAAATATGAAAAAGAAAAAATAGAACACCATTGCAGATATAACTCAAGATCTTATGCAGAAGCACAAATAGAATGAGAAATAAATAGAAAAGAATTATTCACATTATATAAATGTTTATTAGCATTTGAACCATATATTGTTTATAACAAATTTATTGTGAGAACAGATAATACACAAGTAAAATGGTGGATAACTAAAAAGGTAACAGACACAGTTACAACAAAAGAAATAAGGAGATTAGTATTAAATATATTAAACTTTACATTTACAATTGAAGTGATAAAAACTGACAAGAATGTTATTGCAGATTATCTCTCACGAGGAAACTAGTCCAAATATACAAGAAAAAATACTAACTGTCATAACTACACTTTGGCAAAAAGGGGAAAGTCTTGACAGTGAAGTGCAACTATTGAAGAAAGCATCTAATAGTCAGCAGCATGACTCTAAATATGTGAAGTTACATCGTCGGCAGACGATAAAAGGCCAGAACTAAAAGGTGACGTTGAGAAACACCTAAAAAACTCAAAATACTAACAAATTACCAACTGCAGGTACAAATGAAGCAAGTACAAGTAAAGGAAAAAATACCAATTTAAACAATCTATTTGAAAAACCATTCAGTCCCAGAAAACAAATTATAGATATAACACCAAATCCACAAACTTCTACCTATGCGTAAAGCCTAAACAGAGAAAAGAAGATATATAACCATATTACCCAATTATATATTGAAAACATATATACAATCCAAACTTTTTTAAACCTCAAGCCAAGATCTACTACCACTACAGAAAAAACACAGGATTATATAACCCAGCATTTGCAAGGCTGCAACAAACTAATCGCACAACCTAAAACTAACCCAGACTTGGTTAGAACTTGTTACAGTTATGGACTACTTAGTACGGTATATACATACGATAGTACAGAAATAAGTGGAATCCCTGAGATCCACAAAGCCTTTTTAACATCCAAAAGAATTACAAAAGGCAACCTATTTTTTATAAAATTTTATACAACACCAGCAGAAATACTTTTTGACGAAATAAAACCAACTATCCAAGTTGTCAAAATGGGATTGACACGGGAAATGATAATACCAGAGGATATATCGGCACAACCAGAAATACCTAAAGTTGAGATACCAAATTTTTATGCAAATAAAAGGACAATTGGGCTATCAACTATAATCCAAGAACTAGCTACAAATTATCTACAAGGAATTACTATTTGGAGTTATTATTCCAGAGATCATTTAATGATATATGCAAATTCCAAAGAAGTTAGGACAACAGATATGACAGAAGTACAGAGATGAATATTATCTTTGTTAAAGCTAGAATTACCACCAACAACTAGAGCTTTGAAGCAAGGATTTATTTCGAAAGAATTATTAACAAGATATTGCAAACTGATTGGACATAAGTATCAGGAACATATATGTTCAAAATGCAATGGAGAAGATAACTATGTCCCAGACGTACAGCTGGAATAAACTAAGAAGAAGATGATAAAGGAAAAAATAGACATAAAGAGATATGTACAAATTAGTCAAATTGTATAGTTTTACTTTTTGAGTCATGTAAATTCTCGGCCAAGAAGGCCATTAAAAAAAAAGAAAAACAGTAACTTGACTCCTACTATTCATGAATGTGACTTTTTGTCCTCTACTGTTCGTGAATAGGACACACTGACCTCTTTTTTTTTAAAAAAAAGAAAACTTCAGTGGTTCTTTCCCAAACACTTAGGGTCATTATTACCCTCAAGACCCAATATATTTAACTCGAAAAACAATCCGGAAACACGAACTAAATCAACACTAGGCATTCAACAACTCTACAAACAAGAATTCAACAACGTTCTTCAAGAATTTCACTTTTTATCATTCAACCAACTCAAAAATCAATGAATTGAAACATGTTTGGTGTGTGGGTGAACTGACCCAATACTAAAAGATCTCACATGCCTTGATAGGGATCACCCTCGACGAATTACACTCACAAAGCTTGACGTTCTTGGCGAATTCTTGACTTCTCCCCCTTTTTTTCTTATTTTCTCTCTTCTCCAAGCCCCAAGTGTAATTCTAACTTTTCCAAACTTATCTAGACTTGTTTTTACCCCAAATAAATCGCTAAAACGAAAGAGAAATTAATTGAAGAAAAGACTAGTTTGCCCTTCCCTAAATCTAGATTGGTACTTTCCTCCAGTACTAGAAAATAGGCTTGTTCCAACACAACAATAATCATTGCCATAGACTCAAAATGTGTTGCAATTGCATTATGGGAGCGAAAACAAGTGTGTTGCATATGAACCTGTTGCAATATGTCTATAGTAACGGTTTTATAGCAACAATTGTAAATTGTTGCAACACACTTTTCATAGCAACAATTATTCTTTAGTCTAGGATGACACTTTTCTGTGGTTGGTGCAACAGTTGTCAAGCGTTGCAAAAGACCTATAGCAACAACTTTATTATGCAGCTCGGTCTAGTCTATAACAACAATTTTTTGAAACTATTGCAACAATGTTATTAAGCTATTATAATAGACTTTTTAAATGGTTATTGCAGGCTAATGTAGCCATTGTGTATATTCTTTATTTTTCAAATAGACTATAATACAATGATGAAAAATATTAAACCAATATGTACTTCAATTAGTAGCATCCATATGTGAAAGATAAAAACACATGATATTGATTTACAATTCAAGAGTTAACATACATTGATGTTCACAAAAATTAAGCCCAAACATAAAAATAGTCCTAGAATATTCAATAGTTGGCATTCTTTCAAGTTCACAAAATTAGGCCAAAAAGTAAAAATAGTGCTAGAATGTTTGTAGATATATAGATGAACCAATTCTCTCTAAGTAAGGTCTGCGCTGCTTTCATCCCCGATTTTCTTATTTTGTTCACCTACAATTTCAAAAGGGTCAACCAAAGGACGGAAGGCATTGAATTCTAATAAATGACAAATTACAATCCTCAGAATTAGAACTAGAAATATTACACAATCATAGGCATGATGTTTGTTGATCAAAATAGAACAGTTAAACACAAAAGACAAAGCAACAAATATGGGGTTACATCAAGTGTCAATGCAACAAGAATAAAGATATGAACATACGGTAAATGAACCTGCAATAGAGTATTTCAATTAGCCTACGCTATAATTAAGCTAAGTACTCAATCTGCTATTTCAAGGATGAAATCAATTAAGACAACTCAATAAGTTCCCCCAAATCAGTGGAAAATCACAATTATGGAGTAATTAAAGGGTAACATAGTAGTAGTTTTACAGTCAACAATGGGCAAGAAAAGAATCAAACAACAATTGATAATCATCTTCTGTGATTAGTATGTAAAATAACATTACAGAGAGTTTATCACAAAGAACAAAGGAGCATACTGATGAAAATGTTGAACTCTAACAGTGCTTATCAGCCAAAAATATCAAAAGATGCTCACAAAAACAAATCAGTAATAACTTAGCTAAATCATGAAACTAAGCATTTTCCAAACAAATGAAAAGACTAGTAGCAATTAGGTGAGAAGAAACATACCCAGATAGATCTAAAATTTGAGAAATTTGTCGGATATTTTTTAGCTTGCTTACTTGTTATTATAGGCTTGTAGCTGCTGCCTCGTATCTCGTTGATCGGAGAATGGAAAAGAGAGGACCGGATGTTGTCCAACTAAATACTACAAATATTATGATATAGTTTTTTTAAAAAAATAATTGCTTAAATTTTAAAACATTTGAATAAAAAAAATTATTTTGAATTTTATTAATAAAATTAAAATATTTTAGTAAAATTTACGATAATTTTATAAAGCAATTACTAAAATATATAATTTTATATAAAATCAACTAAAACTCTGAACTCGAAATATTTTTTAAAATACGTATTTAATCGGATAGCATTCCCAAATTGGTTAAAGGCCGGTCAAAATTGAGTATTAACACCTAATGTGATATTTTACCTTTTATATAACTTTTAAAATTAATTAAAAAAAAAAATCTTTTGGCGGATGTATGAAATAAGTGGAGGGAAAATAATTGGTGGAACCGTTGCCATAGAGTACCTAAGGTGTCAGTTTGTAGGAACTGTTGCCATATAAAGATACTATTGCAACGTTTGTAGTATTAATGCAACGATTTAATTCTTAAAGTGTTTCATTAGGTGTAGTTATCTATTGCAAAGGTTAGAACCGTTGCGAATGAGTATCTATTGCAATAACTATTTGATTGTTGCTAAATAATTGTTGCTACATGCATGTTTTCTAGTAGTACTCAATCCAACAACCCAACTTCTGAAAGACATAACTCACTTATACGAAATTGAAATTACACAAACTTGGTGGAGTTGGAAAGATTATTTCAAGATCTTTCCATGCATATCCAGAGCACCTCTAACTCATCCTGAGCTAAAAGTTATGGGCATTTTAAAATGACCAAAATTCACTTTCTTAACTTGAGAATTTTTTTCCAGATTTTCCCTACTCTTTCAAAAAAATTATTATTTATAGTTTCTTAGCTTATTCTTTGTTATTTCAAGCTGCGAGATGTTGCACCCAAGGAAACCCCTTTAACGGATCCTTCGACGAAAATAGATCCAAGTTTTCTTTTCAAAAATGGCGAGTCCAAACTAGAACCAACCACCTGTAACCAAAACCCTCATCTTCACCCCCCCCCCCCCCCAACCAGATCTAGAGAACCATGTTCCGGAATCGTGGTTGGATCTTACATTCCAAAACCAATCTCTTATATTGAACATGAGTGTAGGGACGCAACCTATACTCGTGATGATCAATTAGTGTTGATTAAACTAACTTATAAGCATGTTTTGGGTTATGTATGCATTTAGTAAATATTCCAAGTATTTATAAACTAAAATCAACCAAAAGTCAGTAGTTGGTTATGCCAACTTATTAATTTTCAGCTTATGAACACTTCTCATTTGATCAAGTCTTTTACTATTTTGTCCTTTTTAATTTTTTTTTTAAAAAAGTACGTTTTGCCAAAATAAAACATGTAAATTCCTCTTCACTAACTATACATCGTTACTCTTTTTCTTTACAAGGACACTTAGATTTGTAAATTTCTTTTATGAACAAATTAAAGTTATTTTAATCAGTTTAACAAAAGAACAATTTACATGTTCAATTTTTGTCAAAATATGTAACTCTTTATTATCAGCTTCAACACTTATATTTGATAAAGTGATTACTTTTTTTATCAGGTTCAGTACTCAGCACCTCGATTAATTTAATTTTATATCTGTCATCTCCCACCAACCACATATACTAGATAACTGATAAGCATTAGCACTTAAAGACAAATTATGTCTATAATATCTCACTTAACAATAATTTTAAAGTATATTTTAATCAAGCTTGCACTTGTAGTATAATATATTCTTAACTTCTTAAAATACTTTCAGACATACCATAATATCGCATTTAACACTAATTTTAAAGTACATTTAATCAAATTTGCACTTGTAGTATAATAAATCTCAACTTTTTTTAATATTATCTAGTGTTGAAATGTGTGATCAACTCATCTAATAGTTTAAGTTGTTAGAGAGTAATGAATTTTTATTTTATTTGTGTGGCGGTGAGATTCAATCTCATGACATGATATCATGTTAAAGTGTGTGACCATCTATCTAGAAGCTTAAACGGTTAGAGATCACACTTTTATTATTTTATTGTATTTTCAACATCTAGTAACTCCATTTGTGCAAGATTGGCCTCCAATTTTTCCCCAATTGGCCAGGATGTGTGTTGCACAAATAATGTGCTTCACTTGTGGTGGAAGAAGATTCTTTTAGAAACAATGAGTCATAATTACACTTGGTGTGTTCGATAAACAGGAAAATATTTTCTAGAAATTGTTTTTCAATTATTCTAATTATTTTTAAAATTTCAAATATATTTTTATTCTTTACCCCAAAACCACCCCTCCCCATCAAATAACAAAAAATAATTTTTTTTTCAAAATTTATGTTTTTTCACATCACCCAACCCCTACCACCCCTACCCCAAAAAATTGCTTTTTGAAAGAATTTACGCCACCCCTACCCAGGACAAACTCCCTTCCCCGCCATCCCCATCAATTTTATTTATTTCTTAAATATTTTTGGAAAATATTCCAAATTTTCAAGAAAATAGTTTTTTACGCTACCTTCCCCCCCCCCCCCCTCATGCCCCACCCAAGCCACTCCCAAAAAGTTTTTTAACAATTGTTTTGAGAAATATTTCAAATTTTAAAAAAATTAAATACCCCGTCAATTTTAAAAGTATTCCTAGGTCAGATCTTAAGGAGTATTTTTTAGTCTCAAACCCAAAAAAAATATTATTTTTGTTGGTAAAAAGATACTTTTAAGAAAATATTTTCTACTCATCAACCAAACATGAGAAAATAACTTAACAATCCACTTGTTTTCCAAGAAAACTTTTTCTAGGAAAATATTTTTTTTTCATACCAAACACACCCTTAATATTGAATATAAAGACACTAAGGATTGTTTAACCATGCAATATGGAAACATGATATGATATTATATATATGAAATTCTGAAAGGAAATTGAAGTTTTGTTTGGACATGTGATGTGACATTTTTGTATTATTTTCTAATAAACATAAGAATCTCACAAGTTGTAAAACTATTAAAATAGTCTCAATCGTTTGTTCAGTCTTACTAAATAAACAAAAAATTATAAAATTATATCATCAATTAATATAAAACTATTTGTTCTCCACTTAAATAAATTTTTCATCTAACTTTAACTCCATAACAAATATTTAAACATAAAATGTAGTGTACTAGTCTTTAATTTAATTCTCCCATACATTACGAACAATCTCTTCATATTAAACTTCTATATCTCGATCATATAACCGAGAAGAGAAAACAACAGTTACTTTGAGTCATTTGTTGGTCAATATCATCCGTAACTATATTTTAATGTTCACATTGTTACTTCGAACCTTTTTATTTAATTATGAAGAACCAAAATAATATTACTCCTTCCAATCTTATTTATATTCACAAAATCTATTCCTACTTTGTGTCTCGACCCAAATCGTCGTGATTATCACCCACACAAAAACTCGGTGGGAGAACCACTACTAGCAACCAACTAAAGCAAAAAATTTAAAAACTAAGGTATTTAAGTAACACAAGCAAGATAAATAACTAAAGGCAAGGTTTCATTACTAAATAAAGATCTAATAACTAGCTAACAATGCGGAAGATAATACTACAATCTGAAAGTCAATAATGTACCAAAACTATAATGATATCCAAATTTAAAAAGAGATATTCAACGAACTATTAACTAACTAAAGCAAGTTCTATGTCCCAAAATGATTGACATAGACTAAATAGAATTCCATAGAAGCCCGAACAATGTGGCTCACCCTTGAACTCAAAGTGATCACTGATCTGCTCAGTGAGGTCTGTCAACAGTCGCATGAAGATGCCCCATACTCAACAAAAATAAGAACAAGTTCAGAATCAGTACACCACCACCGTGTTCTGGTAGGATCACGTAGCTATCCCACTAGTATAACATAAACAAACAATTATAACATTATAACACAAGCATAAATATCAACTTGTTCAATACTATCATAAGATTCAATATCACAGTTCACATGCTTCATCACGTAGTTGGTCCTCTCACGGAACCCAAAGTCAAACTATTAGCATGCCGGAACGTGGCATTTCGATCCCATTTTTATGTCGGAATGTGGCAACTGATCCCAATTAGCATGCTGGAACGTGGTAGTCCAGTTCAAGTTAGAGGGTTGGAACCTGGAAGCCGATCCCAATCACACAACAATAACACATCAAGATCATACATTCAAGTCATAATTTCATGATATCAATATTCATATATATCTTTCAACATCTATGATCAATATGGCAATATGCATACATATACAAGTATCACAACGAAGCAACGCAAGTGTATATCACACAATCATATAATCACAACCATCACCTACCTCGAACAAACTTGAAACCCTAGACAGCTTGATCCTTCCCTTTCTGGATTCGCTCCGCTTGTTCGTGGTCTTAGAAAAACTATTACGGAAATCAATAAAGAAACACTAAAATCTTGGAATACTAAAAAACTATGAACCCTTTTTCAAACCATGACCCCAACTAATCAATTTAGGGTTAATTCCACCATAGGATCCTTTAAGAAATCCTTTCCCTCAATATTGACCCATTCTAAACATTCAACGGATCAAAAGATGAATTTGGGGAGTGAAAAGCTTATCTCTAGCTCCAAGAAGGGTGGAAAACGAGTTGGAATAACCTAGGGGTCGGCTCTTAACTCAAAAAGTTGAAAATTACAAAATAAGGCTGTCTAAGGGTTTTTATTTATAGTTTTTTAAACCTGTCATCCTTCTACAGCGTCACCCATCCCGCTGTAGCGGTGTCACTTTAGCGGCACTAATCCCCCTATAGCGGCACAAAGTGACAACTTCCCTCGAAAAATCCCCAAAATCATAATTCCATCTCCGCCTCACTCGCTACATTGATACCCATCCAGCTGTAGTGGCGTCGCTGCAGCGGCACGAAGCAAGGCACTGAGCTTCCAAGGAATTTTCAATTTCCCCATTTTCACAATATACTCTTAGCCCACTACGCAGAAAAATTGTCCTTAAAACCATGATCAATTCCTGATGATCTACTTATCTAAATGTAATTCCGTAAAGTCGTACGATTTTCTTAACGAGTTATCAAACAAATTATGTAATCAAATCCACATTTAATCCACCCGATTGCTATTAAATTTACTTAAACCTTGATGACTCTAAATTCTCCAAATCTGGACAAGGTTGGGAAAATCCTAGTACTACGGAAAAGTTTTTCCGGTCCAAATTTTTTCTCATTGGCATTCCTATAATGACGAAATCTGATCGTTACACTTAATCATTTATATTGAGCAAATCTAAAGTAATAATAAATTTTATGCTGCTGAGAATAATAAATTTTATTATTTAACTATATTCTCAACATCTAGTAACTCCATTTGTGCAAGACTTGCCTCCAAGTTTTTGCCCAATTGGCCAGGATGTGTATTGCAGAAATTTCATGCTTCACCTGTCGTGGAAGAATATCCTTTTAGAAACGACGAGTCATAAAAACACTTAGTTGTGTTTGGCGGGAAGGAAAACATTTTTAGAATTATTTTTTTCAGTTGGTCTAATTACTTTTTAAAATTTCAAATATATTTTTTTTATTCCTACCCCCCAAACCACCCCTCCCCTATCAAACAACAAAACAAAATAAAAAATAAAAAAAAACTATTAAATTTTTTTTTCAAATTTAATTTTTTTTACATCACCCAACCCCTACCCCCCCAGAAAAAATGCTTTTGAAAAATATTTACGCAACTCCCCCACCGCAAAACAAGGCCACCCCCTCTCCCGCCACTCTCGTAAACTTTATTTATTTCTTAAATATTTTTGGAAATTATTTCAAACTTTTTTAAAAAATCATTCTTTACGCTAGCTCACCCCCCACTTCACCCTCACCCTTGTCAAATTTTCAATTTTTTTAAAAAAAATATTTTTATGCCATCTCCACTCTCTCCCCCTAGCCCCATGCCCAACCCCGACCATTCCCAAAAAAAAAAATTTAAGAAAAAACAATTTTTCAAACCAAAAATAAAATATATTTTCTGAAAATACTCATCAACCAAACATGAGAAAATAAGTTAGCAATCCACTTGTTTTTCAAGAAAACATTTTCTAGGAAATATGTTTTCTTCATACCAAATACACCCTTAATAATGACTATAAAGAAACTAAGGATCGTTTGACTATGCAATATGGAATCATGATATGATATCATATATATGAAATCGTGAAATGAAATTTAAGTTTTGTTTGGACATGCGGTATGAAATTTTTGTATTATATATTTTCTCATAAACATAAGAATCTCACAAGTTTTAAAACTATTAAGATAGTCTCAAACGTTTATTCAATCTTACCAAATGGGCAAAAAATTATAAATTATATAATAAATTAATACATAGTTATTTGTTCTCCTCTGAATAAATTTCCATCTAACTTTAATTGATCAAACTTTAATTCAATAAAAAATTGAACATAAATTGTAGTGTAGTCGTCTTTAATATAATCCTCCCACATATAATGAACAGCCTCCTCGCGTTAAACTTGCATTTCTCGATCATATGATCAGGAAGATAAACTAACATTATTACTTTGAGTAATTTGTTGGTCAATATCATCTGCCACTAATTTTTCATGTTCACATTGTTACTTTGAGCCTTTTTTAAAAAATATGAACCAAAATAATATTACTCTCTCAATTCTTATTTATATTCACCAAATCTATTCCCATTTTATCATTTATATTGCGCAAACTTAAAGTAATAAGATATTTTATGATGCTGATAGTAATAATTTCTTTTAAAAGTAATGATGTGAATATAAATTTCATTTGGGTGTGAGAATGGTTAGTAAATACAAATGTGAGGTTGTTTTAACAAAATATAAACTTGTGGGTCAATTTTTATAATTAAAAAAATTCTCAATCATGATTTTTGAAGAACATGGGATCCCATCACATAATATGAAATCATGAGATAAAATTATCATGAAATTGCATGTCCAAACGCTGATTCCATCTCATAATTTCATATCGTAATATAATATCGCATGACCAAACGACTACTGCATCAACAAAAAAAATGTAAGAAATTATACCTTTTATATGTCTATTATAACTGCCTAATCTCTGTTATCTTCTAATAAAAAATTGTCTGTCAACAATTTCAAAAATCATGTTCAAATCATTATTTAGCTAGTCAAAAATTGCATATAGAAGTTACGTGCAACCTTTTTTACACTTGACCTTATTCTTTTTTAGGTCAATTACATTCTTGTCTAACTAAACATTTTAGCCTCCTTGAAGTACTCTTCGTATCTTCAAAATTATCTTTTTAACTAGTGATATTGACCGCACTGATTATTCATTTTACAAATTCATTATTAATTTAGAAATTGATTCACTACATAGTTTATGAAATGTTAATTGGCTGAAAATTCTTTAAATGTTAAAAACCATAAATAAATTGCTTTAATATTCATTCATCTCCTAAATTTGGTGTATATATATACACTTTATATTTTTTTAACAGGTTACTTTTCATATATAGTGTGGGTAACATTCTATTTGGTAACAATACTAACATTCTATTTGGTAGTAGAACGAAAAAAACAATAGGTAAATAGATGAGTCAAAGATATCAAAATACTTATGAATGGTAGTGCTTTATTGAGCAAGAACTCATAAATTAAATTCTTATAAATTTTAAAAAAACTATAGGTAAATAGATGAGTCAAAGATATCAAAATACTTATGAATGGTAGTGCTTTATTGAGCAAGAACTCATATATTAAATTGTTTCAAATTTCTAATAGTGCGCTTTTTACGCTCGTTTTTATTCTCTCTCATATAGTGTAGTCACTGTATAATTAAAACAAAAAGTACCTACATGTTCGTTTTTTCTTTTTTTGTTAACGATCTGGCATTGGAGAAAAAAATACAAACTGTTGAAAGACTCCATTAATGGGAGCAAGAAGCAGAATTATGAAAGATGTAGAGAAGAAATGGAAAACATGCGAACTCTCTCTATCAAAAATTATTTCAATTCATTCTTTACATCTCTTTGTAAACTTATATATATAGTGACACATCTAACTACTCTAAAAGATTCCTTAAAGCTAATGAACAATCCTATTGACGTGTACAATTATTTAGTTATGAAATATATCTTCTCAACACTCCCCCACAAGCTGAGAATTGGAAAATATGTTTTTCATTCTAAGCTTGCCAACCAAAGCTTCATGTTGAGGTTTACACAACCCTTTAGTGAGTAAATATGATTCCTGATCTTTGGTCCCTATATGTTGAGTCTGGATCAGTCCCATCAAGTTTTTTTCTTAAAAGTGACAATCTATATCAAAGTGCTTAGTTCTCTCATGGAAAATTGGTTGAGCTACTATTTGAATGGAACCTTTACGATCACAGAACATTTTCACAGGCATTCTGATTTCTATCCCAAGTCTTTGAACAACCCTTTTAACCAAACTATTTCAGCAACTATGGTGGCCATACTTCTAAACTCTAATTCAGCAGAACTCCTTGTTATGGTGCTTTGCTTTTTTGATTTCCAGGAAATCACAGCATCTCAAAACATTATTATGTATCTAGTAACTGGATTTTTGGTTTCTACACAAGCCCCCCAGTCAGAGTCAGCTAGAAGTTTAGACTCATTTTTATTTTGGCATAAACATCCCAAGACCTGATGTTCCTTTAACATATCCTACCACTCTTAATGATGCTTCCATGTGAGATTTTTTAGTGCATGTATATATTGACTTAGAACTTGCACTACAAATAATATATCACGTCTGGTCATAGTCAAATATAAGAGTCTCCCTATAAACCTTTGATACTTACTATAGTCCTCAAGTATTTAGTCTTCAGCATTGTTTTTTATGCCTGTTCACTCATCAAACACATTAGAATTCAATTTGTGATTAAACTCTAGTGGAGTAGTCATAGGTTTGCACCCTGCTAATCCTAGTTCAGAAACAAGTCCTAGTGCATACTTTCTTTGATTCATGAGAATACCATCAACAATTCTGGAAAACTCTATACCAAGAAAATACTTCAACTCTCCAAGATCTTTCATCTTAAATCTATATTATAGATCTTCCTTGGCCTGTTGGATGAGACTAATACTGCTTTCGGTGATCAAAAGATCACGTAATCAAGAATAACAATAAGCTCTTGTCCTACTTTTTTTGGGAACAATGAATAGTCATAATGAGATTGACAAAAACCCATATTAATCAGTGCTTTAGTCAGTTTCAAGTCCACTGCCTTTGAGCTTGCAAACCATATGTTTCTCTCCCCGGTTGGCAAACTCATCAGGAACTTGTATGTAAACTTCTTCAACAAGATCACTTTGAAGAAACACATTGTGCACATCCATATGAAACAAGAACCAACCATATGAAGAAGCAAGAGCTACCACAGACCTTACTGTGACCATTTTTGCCACAGGTGAAAAGGTTTCAGAATAATCCAATCCCTCTTGTTTATTGTACCCTTTCACAGCCAGCCTAGCTTTGTACCTTTCAACCTCTCCTTGAGGCATTATATTTGATTTTAAACACCCACTTACACCCAATAGGTACTTTACCAGGAGGAAGAGGCACAATAGACCATATGCAATTATCCTCAAGTGTAGTCATATCAGCCTTCATGGCATCTACCCAATGAGAATCCTTACATACCTATACATAAAACCTAGGTTCATATAATGCAGAAAAAACAACAAGGGAAGATCTGTATGAAGGAAACAATCTATATTATGAAACATTGTGAGATATAGGATATAGACAAGCATACTTGGCACTGGGAGTTATATAATTGTCTAACGAAACATGAGGCTTTGTGACTTTTGTATACTTTCTTAGTGCAGTATCTGGGACACATTCACTAACTTGACTTTGTTCATGAGGATCAAAAGTAGTTGTGGGAACATCTAATGCAATAGAAGAAGACTCACGAACAGAACCATCAGCCATAGTAAGATCTGGAAAAGAAGCATAAGGAGAGGACTTGAGATCTCTAAAAGGAACTACATCTTCCTTAAAAATAGTATCTTTGCTGATAAAGAATGTTTTAAGACTCAAATCATAAAAGATATATCCTTTTTTAGATGAAGAATATCCCATATGTACAGCAGGAACAACTCTAGGAGCAAAATCATCTAGATGTCTTTGATTAGTAGCATAACATAGAGAGCCAAACACTCTTATATGGTTAGGTGAAGGAGGTTGACCATAAAGTTTTCCAAAGGGAGACAAACCTTGTAAAACCACAATAGGCATTCTATTCAATATGTACACTGCTGTAGACACACAGAAACCTCAAAATTTCAAAGGAACACCTGCCTGAAGCCTCAATGATCGAGCCATGTCATGAATAGACCTGTGTTTTCGCTCAACAACACCTTTTTTTTAAGGAGAGTAAACACAAGAACTTTGCTGTAATATCCCATACTCCTTGAACATATCAACTAGTTGAGAATTAGTAAACTCTGAATCATTATCTGACTTTACAGATTTTATGCTTACCCTATACTGAGTTTATATCATACACACAAAATTCTTCAGTATAATGATGGAATCAACCTTAGTGTTCATTAAAAAAATCGAAGTGTATCTGGATAAATCATCTACCAAAGTTAGGATATACCTCTTACCATCATAATTTTGAACTCTATAATGACCCAATGCATCAGCATGTACAATGTCAAACATAGACTCAAATGTAGACAAACTATTGAAATGGAAATATTGATTGTTTAGCAACTGGACATACAGTACAACTAAAATCTTTCAAAGAGATATTATGAATACACTTTATTATATTAAGAACTTTCAGAGGGGAATGTCCCAGTATCTTATGCCAAAGTCCTGTAAACATACACTTGTGGACAATGAGGAAGTAAAACTAGTAGAACTATAGGCATTATCAAGATTGATATTTTGACTATTACATGAGGAAGAGCATGCAACAGTAGCAATTGATCTTGGTATGATGTCTGAAGTAAGCAAATATAGACCTTGAGCTTCTTTACCAATCCCATAACCCTCCCATTGAAGGGTTGCTGAAATACACAAAAGTCAGGGAAAAATCCCACAACACAGTTGAGTTGCTTTTTCAATTATGATACTGGCAAAAGATTGTATTTGAACTCTGGTATAAATAGAACATCATCTACTACTTTATCCTTGAGAATTAATGATGTACCAATATGACTTATTGAAGCTTGAACACTTAGTAAGTTAGTTAACATTTATGTGAATTTTACTACAAGAACTTGTACACTTAGTCAATAAATCTAGATGATGAACCATGTGATTTGACGCGCCAGTATCAATAATCCAATTACAACTACTCATAGAAGACATGACGGTTGTAAGTGTACTTGATGTGCTAGTAGTAGCAACATTAGCTACATTATTCACGTCTTTGCCCTTGTTAAGCATCTGAAGAATTTGAGAATATTGTTCACGGGTGAACAGTGGCCATGTACACTTGAAGCATTACACATGTTACTATAAGATTCAGATGAACCAGTATTAAGAATTTGATTTCCACCATCAGCAGCAACATTATGAGCTTGAGAAGATGGTCCTCCTCCTTTCATTTTGGGATAACCATGCGGCTTGTAGCATGCTTGTCTAGTAAGACCTCTGATATGACAAAAATCACAGTTTACAAGAGATCTTCCATTATTTTGACAAGGCCTTCCATCAACATACCGCTGCCTGAATCCTCCATTATTACAAGAAGAGAAATTCTGACAACCTCTTGGTCTAGTTGAGTGGCCACTATTACTACCAACATAAAATTACATTTTATTGCTCATAAGAGTAGTTTCTGCTGATGTGTCACTAGACGAAGAACCCATGCCACCACCATTTTTTCTTTGAATTTCCACATTCAATATCATTGCATAAGCCTGATTCACATTTGGCACCGGAACTGTCATTAACACTTGAGACTTAGTATGTGCATAAGATTCGTGTAGTCCAATTAGGATCTTCCATAATTTCTGGAACTGAATATGTTCACTAAATTTTTTGACTCAGGGCATGCACAACATGCAGGAGGAATGAGAGTCTCGAGTTCATCTCATAGCTCTCTTAACCGAGAGAAATAACTAGATACATACATAGTCTCTTGAGACAGAGTAACAATCTCTTTGTGTAGATAAAAGGCTCTAGAGGCATTAATTTTATCAAACTTTTCACGCAAATCTTCCCAAACACTATGAGCATCTAACCCATAAATTATAGTGCTAACTAAGTCCTTAGAGACATAATTCGTGATCCAACCAAGAAATGCATTACATCTTTCCCACATATGATGCATAGGCACATGATATTTATCGTTTTTACATGTTCCTAGCAGAAAACCTAGCTTATTCTTTCCTGTTAAAACCAGTTTCAAGGACTTGCTCCATAGAAAATAATTTTCATAACCTACTAGTTTAATTGAGACAAAAGATGAACCTTGAGTATCTGATGGATCAACCTAAAGGGGATGGTTGTGATCTATTGTTTGTACTACAATAGGTTGATTCTCAGTAACCTCTGCGATTCCAGTCATGATGAACCCACACTTCAAGATACAGATGAGAAACTACTAAGGAAGCCACCACCCAATATCCACACAGCGAGTAATGAGCGAGATTGAGAAGTGTGATGACCTTATTGATCTATACACTTGAAAGTTCCTGAAGTTCTGATACCATGTAGAAAGACTCCATTAATGGGTGCAAGAAGCAGAATTATGATCAAAGCTGTAGAGAGGAAATGGAAAACATGTGAACTCTCTCTCTATAAAAAATTATTTCAATATATTCTTTACATCTCTTTGTAAACATATATATATATATATATATATATATATATATATATATATATATATATATATATAGTTACATATCTAACTACTCTAAAAGATTCCATCTAACTAACTAACAATCCTACTGACGTGTACAATTAATTAGCTATGGCATGTAGGTTCTCAACACAAACCAAATAGATTTTAACCTTTGATTGTTCCTTTGTTCTTCACCAATTATTTTATATTTCTCTTTTTTATTCAATACACGTTATATGTTGAAATATTCTTCAAACTCCACAGATAGAACAAACATGTAAAACTTATGAGAATTATAGAAAAAATTGAAAAGATAATATACTTGTGTAACTGAATATTATAACAAAACAATTATGATTAAAAAAAAGAAGATAGCACAAAGCAAACATCATTGAGTTTGATGATATTGTATAGACTTGGGAAGACAAATAATTTTTTATTTATAAATAGGGAATTGCAACAGATGACCAATTTGCCTAGAAAATTTATGATGAGACTTTTGCACAAAGTAACGATTGATTCTAATTTTGCTTCAAATTTTGAGTTTTAAGTGCATGTTAAATTGGTTACGATAGTCATTTAAGGTGGAATTACATGATTTGTTATTGCAATGTTTATTTATATTTTATTTATGAATCTTTTAAATTTATTTATTAGTACCAAATGGAAAAAAAAAAGAATAAAGGTAAAGGTAAAAAGGGTCATTTCATCTCTTTTTCTATTAATAAATGAGAGATAGACCTTTGTTTTTTCAAACATATTACACAAATTAAAACTAACAAAAAGGGTTAAAATAAATAGTAATACTAACTTTTGATAGGCGCCACATCAACAATCTTATATCCAACTTTTTATATATATATATATATATATATATATATATATATATATATATATATATATATATATATATATATAAAAGAGAAGTAAAGTGTAAATTATCTATTTTAATTTATAATTTCTAATCGAGAAAATATAATTTATATCTAAATTTAAATATTAAAAATATATAAAAAAATAAAAATAAGAAATTGTCTAAGTTGGCTAAAGAATTACTCTTATTTATTTAAAGAGTTATTGTTATGCATTGATTTTTTAGAAAAAGAATTAATGATAAAAAAATATATTATCTTATTATACTCTGAATGTATGTCAGCGAAATATTAAGAAAACTAAAATTACCATCATGTTTCCTCTATTATGTGATTATCTTCATATCTTGGATTACATATAAATCACATCATATACAAAGAAGACTCATTAAAATTAATTTTTATTTATTATTTTAGTACTAGAGACATATACAATATTTTTTTATAAAAACGTTGATGGTGCTTCATTGAAAATTTTTAATAACATAGATAGGATATAGAAAGTTTCTTATGATTTCAAAATAAACTTTTATAAAAAAAAATGGAAGAAAATAACATTTTTATAGTTCTCCGATGAAAATGACAACACAAAATTTGTTAAGCATGAACTAGATTTAAGTTCATCACATACATTTTTTTCTTTATTAGTATTATTTATTATTTTATAAAAAAGATATATATTTCTTTAAAAGTATAAAAGAGAAGTAAAGTGTAAATTATCTATTTTAATTTCTAATTTCTAATCGAGAAAATATCATTTATATCTAAATTTAAATATTAAGAATATATTAAGAAAATAAAAAAAATATGAAATTGACCGAGTTGGCTAAAGAATTACTCTTATTTATTTAAAGAGTTGTTGTTATGCATCGATTTTTTAGAAAAAGAATTAATGATAAAAATATATATTATCTTATTATACTCCGAATGTATGTGAGCGAAATATTAAGAAAACTAAAATGACCATCATGTTTCCTCTATTATGTAATTATCTTCACATCTTGGATTACATATAAATCACATCATACACAAAAAAGACTCATTAAACTTAATTTTTATTTATTATTTCAATACAAGAGACATATACAAAAAAAAAAAACTTATAAAAACGGTGATGGTGCTTCATTGAAAAATTTTAATAACATAGATATGATATAGAAAGTTTTTTATGATTTCAAAGTAAACTTTTATTAAAAAAAAAATTGAAAGAGAAAAACATCTTTATAGTTCTCCGATGACAATGACAACACAAAATTTATTAAGAATGAACTAGATTTAAGTTTCATCACATATATATTTTTCTGTATTAGTATTGTTTATTATTTTAAAAAAAGATGTTTGCAACTAAATGATATGCTAAAATATTTAGTATACATAGTTGTAGTCACAATATTATCAAATTTTTTTCTCTCAAATTAATGATTGTTTTGGACTGATTAATAATTTCTAAAATTAAGTAATTTTATTGCATTTATTATATAAATAAATTTAAATTACCTATCTAAATAATAATTTAAATTACATTTTAAATAGTTATATATATATATAACTGAATAATAGCAATCAAAACTCAAAATACTTTAGAATTGATAGCAACACATTAAAGTAATACTAAAAACCATATGATTCATAAGTGTCAATTCTATTTTAAAAACAAACCAAGATAGTTACAAATTAATGTTGATAAAATGCATATTTGTTAATTATTATGTTTTGAAAAATCAAACTACATATTCAAAGTTTATGTTTGCTTATTATGTTTTAAAAAATTAAACTATGTATTTAAAAATACATATTTGATTACCAAAATTAAATTTGGTATTTTTACAGTGTGCCGATGTCTATCAATCCTAAAGTATTTTGAGATTTGAATATTGTTATTGAAATATAAAAATTCTACATTAAATGAAAATAATTTTTAAAACATATATATCCTAGTTATGTTATACTTTACTTGTACACGTTAAATATATTGTAAATTAATATATACATAAAATACATCCATTTTAAAGTATTATAATTGATAAAAAGGTATTGAATTATTTGTTTTGAAATATCCACTTAATCAATACTATTGAAATAATTGATTTTTTTTCATGGTTAAAATTATTGAAATAATTTCACCATTTTCTATATATGTTAATTCTCACGTGGAATGATTACAATATAAATGTCTTATCATCAGTTATTTTTAAAAATATCTAAATTTCAATATAACTTTTTCTCTTGAAAAACGTCCATTATAAAGACTAATCTATTTAGTTGATAATATGTAAAGAAAAATTTAATTAATTTTTTTAATCTACGCTTAATTACTATATTTTACTAATTTCTTATTACAAAATAATTAAGTATAATCTTTAGTAGATAATATAGTCATTTGTAGTTATTATTAATGTGAAATTTAATTATCTTTTCCAATAAAGAGGTTTATATTAAGCGAAAAAATATTTTTTCAAAGGTATATGTTGGCACCTAGGGATCATAATTGAGTTTAGGGGAGGGGGTATATGTAGAACATAATTTGGTATATAATGAAAAAAATATATTAATGTATTAAAATAAAATTACAAAAGTATTATCTTCATTAAAGCGTACAATTTTTTTATTAACTAAATAATACTTAATTTTTATGATAAATTGAGTGAACTACATATACACAAACCTTTGGCATCCAAACAGTTAATGTGTAGTAGTTCAAGGAGTTTGAGGATTAGAAAAAAAATTAATTTTGTTTGGAGGGGAAAGTATTGAAGAAATAGATGTAAAACTTAAAACAAGGATATTTTAGTCTTTTTACATTTTTGGCCAAGTTATGGCAAAAGTTTTAATAGGCCATTTAGCATTATATATATATATATATACATATATATATATATATATATATATATATATATATATATATATATAGAGAGAGAGAGAGAGAGAGAGAGAGAGAGAGAAATTTTTTATTTTTAAAATTAGCATTCCGCTAAGTTACCCTAATCAACAAAAATAACATAGTTCTATTTAATTAAGTACTCCCTCCATGCCATATTAATTGAATTCTTGACGTGTTTCAAACTGTTTAAGAAAAGAAGATTAAGACATAAATTGAACATAATTTTTCATTTTTTCCTTATTAATTATTGTCAAATTTATTGAAGTCATCACATTGAAAATTCAAATGAAGGGTAATATTGGAAAAACACTCTAAAATTAATCTTGAAAACCGAACAATTAAGTTAATCTAAAAAATAAGATTGCCTCAAAAAATTAATTAATATTTTTTTTAGGGAGTAATAACTTCTCTAATAAAAGGGATTAAAAAGGGAATTAAATAATAACTTTCTCAATATCATATTTCTAATAAGGATACCATATATGGTGGATTCAGGATTTGAACTTTCTGGATGCCAAGTAGACACATTGCTTAGATCAGTAAATCAACCTTAGGTTTTGATTCCGCAAAAAATCCATCAAGCATAATTTAAAAAAAATAATTTTACTAATATTATAATTATATATTATTCATTTATAATAGTTCTTGACGAGTTCACATATTTTTAAAACAGTCAATTAGAGCATCATTACTTATATTTTTAAATATATCACTTACAATGTAACAAACTAAACAAATCATTTGAATATTAATCACTACTCTTATTTCATGTTTCATTTTTTATCTACTCCAGAAAGAAAATGATATTTCCACCGTTGCGATATCTACAAGAATATTTTATTTACTCAATCAATTTTTTAAAGATTAAGAAATAAAATAAGTTTTTTATTAGGAAAAGGGATTTTATCATATCTAAATAAAAATTAACGATGAAGTTGAAGTATATGACATTGTTCTATATAAATTATAAAACGAGATTAAGAAAAATATTTCTATTTCCAATTTTATTTATTTAAAAATTTTCAAAACAAAATAAACAAGAAAGGGATTCTTTGAAAATAATAACATTCTTTAAAAATAATATTTTTATTAGAAAAATAAATAAAAAAATATAATGTTCATTAGAAAGAAGTGTATTTTTGATACAATAAAGTAACAACAGACACATTTTCAGAGTCAAACTATAAAAGTGGAGACATTTTTAGAACAAATTATTAACATTAAGGACATTGTTTAGGGATAATGCACAAGTACCCCTTAAACCTATGCCTGAAATCTCAGAAACACACTTATACTATACTAAGGTCCTATTACCCCCTAAACTTATCTTATTAATAATTTTCTACCCCTTTTTGGCCTACGTGACACTATCTTCTGGCCCAACACTGGTTGACTTTTTTTTCAAGATGGTGCCACATAGGCCGAAATATGGTAGAAAATTACTTATAAAATAAGTTTAGGGGGATAATAGGACCTTAGTATAGTATAAGTGTGTCTTTGGGATTTCGGGCAAAGGTTGATGGGGTACTTGCGCATTTTTCCCATTTTTAATCAAATTATTCATAGAGAACATCTTATTCAATGTGACATAGCTTAAAGTTATTTTTAACACTTCTTGTCATGGTTCGAGTCTATATCCTGGCGGGACTGACACACGAGAACCATTATTGGCCCCAAGCGAACTCTTGACCTGACTTACTTAGTGAAAGATTTAAACATAAGAAATAGTATCAAATAAGGAACTTATGAATTAAACTTAGAATGTCTTTAAGGAAATACTCACACTAACAAAAATGACTACTCAAGTATCATAGCAAAACATCTAAAATACAATAACTACTCGTCTATGAAGCCGCTAAAACAAAGAGGAATGTCGCGACAAGACCCCTGATCATCCTAGCAACTAAAGTACTACAACAAAATAATAAGGGATCCTCCAAAAAGCAAGGAGGCTCACCAATTGACTCTGGGTGCTCAACTGGATCAATGAAGCGTTGGATGCTGATCCTAATTACCTGTGTCTGCATCACAAAACGAAGCAGGCCAAATGGTATCAGTGCATTGAATGTACGAGTATGCAAGGAAAACACTAATTATAACATAAGCTTGAAAGGAATCTGAAAGAAACACTTACCTTGTCTATACACAACTCATGAATAACTTAACTCAAATGCAAAGTACACAACAATAATCTTACAGTTTATACGAAGCATTTAAAGAGAACTCAATGTATTCAAGAAAATTCAATAGCTACTGAATTACGTATAAAGTAATATAGTACCGTCAGAGTTTTCTCTAACCGACAACCACCACTATGAGCCTATGTGGTGATAACATGTGTTACCTATGCTGCTAAAACTGTCTTATACTTTGCCTTAATATAGAACGACTTAACTAAGTGGATCCACTAGTCTATGCTAAATATCTCTAAGGATCATCTAAAAATTATGATCCTTTCTACCCATGATGGCTACATGGTTTATGGAGACTTGAGTTATTATGAATTTTCGCGTCCCATATATGTGCTCAGTAATACTTCCAAAATCTACTCAGCTCATATGTTTATGAACTAAAACTCTTTCTTTGGTTTGATATAATTACTTAAAACGTAGCTTAAGAGCTTTATTGGAAATTGGTGTTTTCTTTCTTGTTCGAATGTGAGACATTTTAACTTTTGGAAATACTTTGTTTCCGTATAAGCTTTGAATAAATGAACTCTACTCTTACTCTTTACTCAACTCAAAATTTAAGTCTTTAAACAATGTTAAAATGTTTGTAAAAGACTTCAGGAAAACCTTTTGAACTTTTCTAGACTTAAACTTAACTTCTTGACTTGACTTTTAAATTTTCTTGAATTTAATTATGGATTAAAGGCTCATCATCTCTTGCTTATGGATCATTTCATTAAGTTTAGACATACCTTAGATCGTGTTGGAATCAACTAGGAAACATAGTTATGTTGCTAGGAACTATTATGAAAAAGGGGGGAAATGGGAAACAACTGGCTCCCTGACACTCTGAGAGGCGTGGGGCTCCAGCCCTTAAATTTCATAGGAGGACTTTGGGGCGCTCTGGCTGGAGTGTCACCCTAGACGTAAAAATTCAGAACCCTAGTTGGGGAAATTTGGATGGGTCGGCGCCATAGGCCCCTGCCCAGATGAACTCAGACTTTTTTTCTTTATTTTTCAACTCTAAACCCCCGTATTTCAACTTAGTTCTTTCCCCAAACACTTAGGAACAAATAAATCATCAACATATGCAAGATCCAACTTGAAATTACACCTAATTACATGAATAAATTTTATGAAACTTCAACAATAAGAACCCACAAGATTTCAAACTAATTAACATCAAGAACTTATATGATTTGCTTTCATAACAATATAATTTAACTGAATTGGATCATGCTTGGCCCATTGGCGAACTAACCCAAATCTATGTGATCTCACATACCTCGTGGGGATCACCCCTTGATGAAATTCATGATCCTAGCGAAAAATCGACGTATCTGGCTTTTTCTCCTCTTTTCTTCTCTTCATTTCTCTTGTTTAAACCCTAACTCAATTTTCAAAAGTTTAAACTGACCAAGTTAAATTTAGAACCCTAAGTAATTACCAAAAACTAATTAAAAAAATTAGGTAGGGAAAATACCAAACTACCTTTCAAAAATCCAATTTTGACTTTTCTTAACTAGGCAACCCAACTTCAAATGGACATATATCATACATACGAACTCGGAATTGAGTAATGTCGGTGGCATTGAAATATAATTCCAAGATATTTTCTATGATATCTAGAAACACAGATAACTCATTCTGAGCTAGGAGTTATGGTGGTTTGAAATTACCTTAACCAATTTTTCTAGATTTACCACCCTTTCTAAAAACGATTCTTTCCTATTCTAGATCGTCCTTGTTATTTCAAATAGTGAGGTGTTACAATATATCCCTCTTGGGAACATGCATCCTCGAATTAGATTACTCTTAATAGGGTGTAACATCTATTATTCAGTTAAAACATACAACAATGAAATATAACACATAAAGTATATAAATTATAGAGTACTAAGAAGAAAATTAGTACCCTGGTATGAAATTTCTTCGGGTTCAATGAGACGTGGATATATATTCTTCATATCTTCCTCGATTCCCAAGTAGATTCCCCAACGAACAAATTTTTCCAAAGAACTTTGATTCATTCTACTTCATTGGTCATCAACTTGTGAATTAGTGATCTAGAATCTGAACGAGAATCTCCTCATATGACAAGCTATCCTTGATACCAATATCTTCAGATGCACTTCTTCAAAATGGAAATATTATATACCCGATGAACTGCTGCTAGCTCTTGTGGTAGCTTCTACTAATAAGCTACATTACCAACCCTTTTGTATATCCTGTAAGGTAAAATATATCAAGGATTAAGTTTCCCCTTCTTACCAAATAACATAACACCCTTCATGATGAAACTTTCAAGTATACCCAATCATATACTTCAAACTCTAAAACCCTTATCCTAACATCAATGTAGGATTTATAACGACTCTATCCCATTTTCAACCTCACTTGAATAAATTTCACCTTATCAACCCAGTTTCACCAACTTCAAACCATCCAATGGGAGATATGCATCTTCTTCACTAAAGAGCTTCATAAGGAGCCAATGGATGCTAGAGTTGTAATTATTAGTGTAGGCAAATTAAATAAGAGGTCAGTGATCATACCAATTACTTTTGAAATCAATCGCAGATGCCCACAAGATATCTTCTAAAGTCTGAATAGTATGATCTTCTTGACCATCTATCTAAATACTAAAAGCAGTACTTAAGTTCACATTTGAACCGAAGCCTTCCTAAAAAAGATTTTTAGAACTATGCAATAAATTATGCACCTCTATTGATATAATGAAAACAGGCACCCCATAAAGTCTAACTACCTTGAATATACAACTTAGAATACTCTTCTGCCGAATAGGTAGTCTTTACCGGCAAAAAGTGAGATGATTTCGTCATTCTATCAATAATCACCCAAATTAAATAATGCTACCGGCGAGATCATGGTAGACCCGTGAAGAAGTATATATTAATACTCTCCTACTTCCATTCCTGAAATTCTATATTCTGAGCCAAACCACCGGGCCTTTGGTGCTCTATTTTAACTTGTTAGACACTTGGCAACATATTTTGAAAGGCCCTTCTTCATACTACTCCACCAATAAACCTCTATTAAATCGTATACATCTTTGTGGAAACTGGATGAATGGAATATCTAGAGCTATGAGCTTCCTCCATGATCCTCTCTTGGAGTTCATCCACCCCTGGTACACACAATCTTTCCTTAGACCACTATACATCATCGCCCCCTTGTTCAAAAGTCATTACTTTTTACTTATGAACATTTGTCTTTAATTCAAGAAAAAATGGTCTTGGTCTTGTTTCATTAACTTAAAACACTATAGATAATCCATCTCCACTAATCAACGCTACTCCCACTTAGGTGGAATCCATTAGTTAAACTTCTAGTCGTGCAAGTCCATGCACATATCTTGCTAGCTCTTTCTTATATTTCTGAAAATGTGTGGTATACTACCCATAGGAAACCTAATCAAGGCATCAACAACAAAATTATCCTTACCTGGATGATAAAAATACTTATGTAATAATTCTTGAGTAATTCCAACCACTTCATTTGTTTGAGATTAAGATGTTTCTGACTAAACACATACTAAAAAGTCTTGTGATCGGTGAAAACATCCACATGAACACCATAAAGATAATAGCCATAGTTATAAAGCAAATATTACGTCAGCCAACTCTAGATCACGGGTTGGCTAATTCCTCTCATTAACTTTCAATTGTCTCAAGGCATAAGATATAACCTTGTCATTTTGCATTAATACACAACCCAAACAAATGTTGGACGCATAATAATAGACAAAAAAACCTTGAGACCTTCTGCTAACCTCTTTTTCAATTCCTGAAAGCTTGTCTCAAAAGCTGCAGACCATTGAAACTTAATGTGGCCTAAAAAAGCCACAAATTCAAGTCAAAACTCACATTTCAAAAACTTAACATACAACTCCATATCATTTCGAGTTTGGAAGACTATCCTAAGATGACTAGCATGATTTTGTCATTGCTTGAATAGATTAGAATGTCATTAAGGAATACGAATAACAAACATATCTAAATAAGGCTTGAATACTTTATTCATAGGGTCCATGAATGTTTTACGCGCATTGGTTAAACCAAAAGACATCACTAGGAACTCATAGTGAACATTACATATCCTGAATGTTGTTTTTGGAATTTCACATTCCCTTACTTTCAAATGATGGTATCCTGATTTGAGGTCTATATTAAAGAAACATGTAGAACCCTGGAGTTGATCGAAAAGATCATCAATTTTTGGAAGAGTTTACTTATTTTTTATGTTAACCTTGTTGAACTTGAGGTAATCTATACACTTCCTAAGGAACCATCCTTCATCCTTACAAATAAGACCGGAGCGCCCCAGCCTGAGACACTTAGTCGTATAAAACCCTTATCAAGGATATCTTTCAATTGTTCTTTTAACTCTTTCAACTCTGTCGAAGTCATTCTATATGGAGGAATATCTATAAGATGAGTATCTGGAAGAATATGTATATCGGATTCTATTTCTCTCTCAGAAGGTACTTCGAGAAGATCATCTGGAAAGACTTATCGAAACTCTTTTAGTATTGAAACTAACTGAATAGGAGGTATCTCGACACTAGAATCATTACTTCTGACTAAGTGATAGGAACACCCTTGGAAACTAACTTTCTCGCCTAAAGGTAGGAAATGAAACGACCCTTAGACACTATTGAACTACTACTCCACTTCATAACTAGCTAATTAGGAATTCAGATTCTAACAACTTGAATTCTACAATCAATAGAGGGATAACATGCATGAAGAAAATTCTTAACTACAATGACATTAAAATCTACCTTGTGTAACACGATTAAATCAGCCATGATGTCCTTGTGATTGATGGAAATGACACAATCACGATATACTCCCTCAACTAGAATAGACTCTCCTAAAAGTGTAGAAACACAAAAGTTTTCTCGGAGTTTCTCTGGAAGAATATCATATTTATTTGCAACATAAGGATTAACAAAAGATAAACTTTATCTTGGGTCTAGAAAATCATAAACATAAAGAGTAAAGACATTGATCATACAAGTGATAACATTTGGATAATTCTCTTGCTCTTGATGACTAATGATTGCATAATGGCGGTTTGCTCCTCCTCTAATAGCTCTTTCGGGTGCAGCCCTCTTCTGTGAAGCAAATGATGAAGATGAAATTCTATTGCCTTGATTTCCATTACCTTGCTTGTTATTAGGGCACTCTTTCATGAATTAACCCCCTTTTCCACTCTTGAAACAATCATGGAGCCATCACGACATTTAATACCACAGCCCAAGGTAACCCTAGGCATAACACTGCGTACTTGACGCCAAAGGGATCGCATACAAACTGTTATCATAATCATACACATAAATCGATAGAGATAATGCGAAAAAATTAGAACTTTTACAATCAAAGTCAAACTTCTTTTCAAAAATGAAAATAGGAATTTGGACTTGTCTCAGTCACCATCTTGTACAAAACTAAATACAAATAGGGAAATAAGCCCTTTACATCAATATAGTCTTAAAATAAGATTTATAACAAAAATACGAAAAGATACATCTCGTCCTCGAACTTGACGACTCACCAAGGCTAGGGAATAGTCAACAAAGCTTCTCTTGTAGGAAGAAAATACGTCTCAACGACCGGAACCTACACTCATAGTAAAGGTAGAAGAAATGGATTAGCACATAATTTAGTAAGTATGAAGGCATGCATAAAATCTTTGAAATATGATAAAAATGAAATTTCAGTAAAAAGCATGCATTTGTCAAGTTTTGAAATCATTTATGCATTTAAAAGTAAATTACAAGTCATAACATTTTCATCACATAAATCCTTATAACATAATAGACTCGTCACCTTAGCAACCCTAAGGTATACTTGTGCAATGTATGGTAGACATATGCTAAGTACCCCTTGGAACCACCTCAGTAACGTATATCATCTTTAGAACCTTATCATAAGCAATAGTCATAAATAGAGATGATCATGTACATTAATTTAACATAAGGAAAGACATGCATTATCAACAATCCATTCAACATACATGAATACATTCATCTCTTACCATAGTGTAAGGAACAAACCTATAATACCTTTCAAAGTCCAATTGTGCAATGTAAAAGTGAAGTCCCATACCCACTTCTACTAAGTGAAGATCATCAAGAATCCATAAGTGTAGCTCATGGCATATACATTATATTGTTACATAGGGAGAATAATATTAACCCACATAGACCATGTGAGCTACATGGAATCCAATGTCATGTAACCCCACATCTAAAGAAAGTGTTCTACTTGCCTAACGTAGAATTACATGTATAACTATTAGGTGGATCCAGTAGCTAAAGACATATAAGGGTGCATAGTTATGATATAGGTATATTGCTTCTAAAAAATGACTTATTGTAGTGAAAGGAGAGTTTCCATTTCATGAGATCAGGTGTACAAGACCCAACATATTGTATTAACGGGAAGTCCTCTACCTCATTTTCCATATCCGCTCGGTGCTAAGAATTATTCCCCAAGTTATACGTAATTAGTATAGAATTGAATTTACATGTTTGAAAGTTCACTTTTGCCCTTCATTCAATTCAACTCATAATATAGCTCATAGATTCAATAAAGTGAGAACTAAATGTCATCCTTAAAAACATCATTTGCATATGAGGAATCCTTTCATACTACATTCATATTTTTTTTCACAAAAATCGTCTTTCAATCAACACAACAAAATTATCATCATCCTATACACTTCATACATGATCATGTGTAGGGGTAAGGGGAGACAAATCATTCAACTATACCACAACTCTACACACTAGTCATAGGATCTTCACTTTCTAAGTGAATCATAAGTTCATTCATAACTTTCATCAACATGTACAAACCCCATAAAGTTACCCCTTCAATGATCATTATTAATGTCTCATAATTAAACCTATAATACTACACTAGGCATGCATAAAACAATATTCAAACTGTAAATTATCATGGACACAATCCATTTTGTTCATCTTGCATCAATGCACCCATCACAATTCATGAAATTGTGGTCATGGGGAGTACATGGGTTCATGGAGAGTTTTACCATAAAAATCACCATTATAAAACAAATCATCCATAATAAAAGACAATTAACTTATACAAAATCATTTTAGGAAGAACCCATGAGTAGAATGAAAACCCTAGTTTCTACAAATTTTAAAATGAAGAGTTGAAGGACTACATGGAGAAATGTATTCTATGGATAAAGATTCTCATACATTAATTGAAGCTTTGCTGACGAATTGGAGTTTAGAAGATAGATTCTTGAGCTCTATTCTTCAAGTTCTTGTTGTTATTCAATGGAGGAACTCATGGTCCCTCTCATGAAGGTTGGGGAAATAACTCAATTTCGGTGTCATGAGTCACTTGATCCCAAGACATTACCACGAGGGGATCCACGAGCCATGGTCCGTCTGGTGGTCTTTGAGGAAGTAGCCTCACCACTTGAGGTCATTGTCTATTTGCATAAGGCAAATCCATGAGCACATCCCATGGTCGTGATCATGACCACAAACCGTGGTGATGGCCGTAAAGTTTGAGGCAGTAGCTAGGTAAAGTGGTGTCCAATTATTCATGTCCAAGGCAAGACCATGACCCACCTTCATGAGCGATGGTGAGGACCATGGTTTGGGGTCTCACTCGTGGAGGGTAAGGAACTGTGCTAAAGGCTAGGGGCAACCTTGGCCTTTCGCTTTAGCTTGGCCCATTTACCATGGCACTTGCCTCATGTCCTTGACTCCTATAACTCTCATTCAAGACATTCATCATCACGTTTAGGCTTTATTTTAACCTACCATTTTCTTTAGTGTTACATTATCTCCCCCTTAGGAACATTCATCCTCGAGTGACACTCTAAATACCATACGAAATTAAATACTCAAGACTAGCAACCCATTATATATACAACAAAACAAAAATGCATAATCTATGGGAGGAAACATCAACAAGATCTCAAGACATAAACAATGGAATCATAAGGAAGTAGGATTTACATGGACATAAATAAGCATGTTTAACTCAACATCTCATGAAGTCAAATATGCAATCATCCTACAAAAGAGCAAATCAACATGAGGAATATATAAATCATGAAAACTCAATTTGTGAACATGCACATTATAAGAAAATCATGAAAAACTCACATAATACACATGACTCCCAAATCATTTAAGATTAAGAGGAACTACTTACCTCAAGTTTGAATAAGAGTAGAAGGAGTATCACCCTCGACTAAGTGATTCCTCCATAAAACTTTAGCGGAGGCTACCTCCTTATTTATAAACTTCTTTACTTACCGATCAAAATATATATCGGAACCTCTTTACTTATAGACACTCATCAACTCCTAATCTCTCAAAAGGAAGGAGGAAGACCGGATCACCAATACACTTTTGAGCATGGACACATGAAACTATGGGTGAATCAGACTCAATTAACTAGGCAGGTCCAATTCATAAGCGACATGCCAACACGTTTCAAGATTTTGTATAGGCCCACATACCAGGGACTATGCTTCCCTTCTTATAGAAACATATCACACCCTTCATTGGCGAGATTTTTGAGTAGACCCAATCACCAACCTCAAACTCTAGATTCATCTTTCTATTATTGGCATAGGACTATTGCCAACTTTGAGACGTCTTCAACCTTTATCTAATGATTCGATCCCTTTCAATGGCTTTATAGAACAATCGTGATCAATTAGGGCGAATTCCCCCCATTTCAAACCAACCCACAGAAGACCTACACCTTCTACCATATAGTTCTTCAAATGGGGCCACGACAATACTTGAGTGATAATTATTATTGTAGTAAACTCTATTAATGGTAGATGATCATCCTAATTTCCTTTAAAATCAATAATACATGCCCTCAACATGTTATATAAGGTTTGTATGGTACTTTATGCTTGACCATCCATTTGAGGGTGAAAGGCGATACTAAGTTTAACATTAGCACCAAGACATTTTGGAATGCCTTCTAAAAGTGAAAGATAAAATGAGTATGCCGATATGGAATAATAGACAAAATAACACCATGCAACCTTATTATTTCATTGATGTACAACTCAACATAATCTTCCACCGAATAGGAAACTTTGAGGGGAATAAAATGGGTTGATTTAGTCATTTTATCGAATATGACCCAAATAGAATCATATTGACTTAGGGTACGAGGCAAACCCACAACAAACTCCATATTGTCATCCTCCCACTTACAAGTGGGTAAAATTGTATCTTGGGAAAAACCTCCCGGTTTCAAGAGCTCGGCCTTAAGTTGTTGACAATTCAGACACTTGGACACAAAACTTGCTATATCCTTTTTCATGCCATTCCACCAATAGACTTCCCGTAAATCACGATACATTTTGGTGGCTCCTAGATGAATTGAATACCACGAACCATGAGCCTCTTCTAAAATTTGACTTTTTAAGTCATCAACATCTAGAACACACAATTTACCTTGGTACCTAAGTATCCCATCTCCCTCGTGGGAGAAAACCTGAAGGTACTTCCTAAGTACGGATTCTTGCAACTCCATCAAAATAGGATCAATGTGTTTCTTGGACTTCACATCAATAACCAAGGATGATTAGAAACCATGATGTACCATTAAACCACCGTTAGAAAAATCTCCTAGTTGGACACCTAACAGGTCCAACCTATACACATCACATACCAACTCTTTTGTTTTTATCCTTTACATAGGCCACACTACTCATGGGCATTCGTCGAAGGACATCCACAACTACATTGGTTTTGCTGGGGTTGTAAAGGGCACTCATGTCATAGTCTTTTAGAAAGTCTAACCATCTTCTTTGTCAAATATTCAAGTTTTTTTAGTAAACACATATTGGTGATTCTTGTGATCGGTGAACACATCAACGTACACCCAATATAGGTAATTTTTCACTTTTCAAAACAAACACTACTACCTCCAATTCAAGAGTATAGGTCGGACAACTCTTTACATGCACCTTAAGTTGCCATGAAGCATAGACAATCACATTCCCATGGTATATAAGGACATATCTTAAAGCTACCAGAGAAGCGTCGATGTAAGACCCCCAAATAAGTTAGGTTGTATAGATACTAACATGTTATTCATAAGGATATAACGCCCTAAAATGGTTTATAATATGGTATTGAGGCAGTGTGTAAAGTTTGAGGTGATTTGGAAGTCAAATGTCACGGGACGACCAAGACGTTCAACAACTAGTCGCCAAAGGGGCATTAGATGTTTTATGTATTTTTGAATGTATAATGATATTATGAAGTCTTAAAATGAGTTATAATTATGTTTATAAGTAGTGTATAGAGTTAAAAAGTTTGGAGGTCAAACGTCCAAGAACGTCTTAGATGTTCAAAAGTTAGCCCTTGAGACATTAATGTGTGTCTTGAGTGTGCCTTGCATGTTTGGATGTGTTTTACGTGTTCATTTTGGGTGAAACTTTAATTAGAGGTCTTCAACATGTTATGATGTAAAGGGACCACAAGAAGGACACAAAGGATGTCGAAACACTGCTTTGGCAGTGTTAATCAACGAGCTCAAATGATGCCCCGTTAGTGGACTGATGCCCCAACGATGGGGAGGTTTGATGTTCACTTCGACTGAAGAAGCATTATCCACTTGAAATCCTCACACCCAAAAGACGGAAGGCACAGGGTGGACATCGATGGACCAAAGCCCCGTCGTTAAGTCCGTCAATGCAGGCTTTCAGTTGATGCCATGCACGCTTCCTTTTTATGGGGTGAATGGGAAATTCACCTCACGTTCTAACCTGACCCTAGGTGTGTAATTTAACTACTTTTAGGTATATTAGGTTGATTAAAAACGTGAATATCCCTTACCCAATCCTCCATTTAAAATCAAACCTTCCTCTCCCAAAATATCCTCTCTAGAAACCTCCATGAAAGGTGAAGTTCAAGGTCAGCGTGTAGATGGTGTTTCCATTGATTTTAAAACAATTTTTAGATGTTTTTATATCGATAAGGGTATGGTGATCCTTCATCTATAAGTCACCTCTAACTTGGAGAGGTAATCTCAAAATTTCTTAGAGAAAATATGATCAAATCTCTTCTTCTTCAATCTAGCAATGGGTTCTCTCTCAAAACGTATTCAAAGGCTTAATAATGATGAATTGATGATAATTTATTGGTCTTAACATGATTTTCAATTCAATTTGATGATGAACCCATGTCCCATCCAAAACTAGATTTAGCCCTTGCATGTGCATTGTGTTCATGGTTTGTCATTGATTGAATTGTGATTCTATTACGTTGAATTGTTTATGTATACTATTATATACGTGTATTGATGATGAATTTTTGATGAAGGATCCATGTGGATCAACTTATGAAGATCTGAATATGACTAGCTTAGATCTTTAGGTGTTCACTATGACATTGCCTTTATAATGATTGAATGTTGAATTCGATTAGGTGAAGATGATTATAGCTACTGCCTTAGGTTGATGTTATGAGTAAATTTTGGGTATAAACCTTTGATATTCAAATCAAAGGAATCTTGATAAGGATTAATCAACATGCTTTAGCCTAAAGGTTGATAATGCTATGAACATAATGTGATCTCAATTTAGGGTAGATTAAGCATGATTTAGTCCTGATTATTATGTCTTTAGCTACTGCCCTAGGTTTTTATTATTTTTATATTATGAATTTTAATCACGGTAATCAAAGTAAACAATATTAGTAAGTGATCTATGACTCTCTACGTTTTTGTATATATGGGATGCCTTGTATTATGTGATAGGATAATCTTGTAGCCACTTGTACATGGTTTATTTCATGATTAAACACATATATAGCTACTTCCGTATAATTTATTGATGATGAAAAGGGTATATTGATCAATGATGATCAAAGGTTAATGAAGTGGTAAGAATGACTCTTCCTCTCTTCTTTTCTTATAGAATTGATAGTTGATGAAGCCTTGTATGTCATTGTGTGGTATGGTCCACTTATGGTGGCGGTGTTTACCTTATTGTCATTATATATGTGTTAACTATGGCCTTGAAGGCAAATTGATGAATATATGGCTGTGTGGTTATGAAGATCACACAATGTGAAACCTCATGCTTATTTTCCTATTCTAGTTGTGATCTAGGTTGTATGGCTATTGTATAAGCATGTATATATCTATGTTAAGATCATGTGTAGGTGCTGCCATTAGTGAAGTATTAAGTATTGATGGCTCCTACCCCTTTACCCCTTTGTAAAGTGTGAATAACTAATGTTAGGAGTCTTAAAGTGTAATATGAAGTTAGCTTGCCTCCTATATTAAATTGTGTTGTGTGGTATATGCTTCAAGGTGTAATATGTTCTTAGGAGGGTGGGTGCCCAAATGTGTTGTTGATAGCTATTATGTGATCATTTTGACCAATGTACACTAAATCACACAATATGCATGCTTGCAAGGTAGTAAAGGTTCATAGTGTCTAATGAAAGGTTGATCTCATATTCACTAAATTTCTACTACAATGCATGTAAGGTAAATGTATGTGAAGTATGCTACGTACTCCACTAACTAGAATGACTTGATAGGTGTACTAGTATGGGGAATGATATGGGACCTTGTCTATGCATTGCACATGTGTGCCTTGATAGGATAGTTCCAAGGTTTTGGTTTCTATGAACATAAAATGAATAGAAGGACATGACATGAATATGTCTTATATGCTATGATGTTAAGATATATAATATGATGAAATATGAATGTGCATAGTGTCTTAAAGTGTTGATATGAAAGGATTGCTCATATAGTTACACCTATAGACTTATGCATTGATATATGAACATGTATGACATTTATGTGTTATGTGAAAGGTTTGCTCACATACAAGTACACACACACATGTATGAAGATCTAGTCAATAGAGGGGCCTTTATAGGTGTGCTCATGTGTACCCTAAAAATAGATAGGTTCTTGAATATTCTATAAGCATATAAGGAATCAATATCCTAAGCCTATGTTGTATGAAGTAAAGTAGTCAAGGCTTTTAATTAAAGGGAACATAGCTTAGCACCGAGTGAACTTGACAATGAGAGGTGTTTGCTTCCCATGAGGAAGATTTACCATTGGTTTATCATAGATTGTTGACTTCCCTTGGAGGAAGATTCACCATTTAGTTCCCATAAGTTTTGACTTCCCGTAGAGGAATATTCACCTATGGTTTCACATGAGGTGGTGGCTTCCCTTTGAGGTAGGTTCACCCATGTATTCTCATGAGATAAGGCTCCAATGCCAATAGTCATGTAGAGGTTCATGTATATTTCTTAGTTCCATAAACTATGCTTGCCACATAGGATCTAGCAAGTGAATTCACTTAGTATGCTAGGATGTAAGAGTGGGAAATGGTCGGAACGGGACCACCGGACAGGTTCAAATCGGTATCGACCCAAGACAGGACGAGTTGATCGGTTTGTTGACCGGCACTGGGATCAATCGGACCTGAATTACCGGGACGGATACTCGGTTGCGTCACATCCCACTATATATCGGGATGGAACCGAAACGGACCGAAATATAACGGGATGGAACGAACGGGATGACACATCTAGTAAAATCAAAAAATGATTTTTTTGAATTACTAAAATATGAATATTCTTTTTAATATTTATAAGTTTAAATTAATTGTTTATAAAATTATAATGCAATAAGTTTATTTTAAAGATATTTTTTGAAAAAAAATTACTTACTAAGTTTGCAAGTTAAGCCTAATTAAGTTTTCAAGATTTAAATCTTTTGAAGTTTATAAGTTATTACTTATTATTTATTAATATGTTATAATTTATAAGTTATATTTATAACTTCAAATTTAAATAAGTTAAATTTTTAATTTTAAAAAATTAAATAAAAATAAGAATAAAACAATTACACAAATTAAAAATATCAATTTAATTTATTTAAATTTGTATTACAAATTACAATTTCAATTTACAACTATTAGTAGAGTGCATAGTTTATGCAACCACCTTCTAGGAATGGCTCTGTTACAACTAAGTCTCGAATATAATACTAATATGAGATAGTTGGGTTACTTGGGTAGTATTTATTATTTAATATAAAATATAAATTATAATAAATAAATATATAATATAAATTAATTAATAAATATTAATTAATCAAAACTGGACCAAACCGGACCAGACCGAACCAGAATCGGAATAAACCGGGATGAAATAGGTATCGGTACACCGGTACCAAACCTCGATTCCATTTAGTTTCGTGTCCAGATTCAGGATGTCCCGTCCCGTAGGCAACCAAATCAAGACGAACCGGAACGGTACCGATACATCCCGTTCCGTTTCCCAACCTTACTAGGATGTATGTTAATGTTCTACCCTCTCTAGGTTAACACCTTCCATTGGTGTAAGGCTCTAAAATACCAAATTCCATGTTAAGCACCCATGGTCTTAGTGTCGGTTAAGACTATAATTTCCCTAAAGTGAAATGGACAATGGAAGTAAATGACTAAGACCCTAACTACGATGACCTAAGGAAGCTTACTTAGAATTGGTGGAAGTAATGAGATCACCTAGACGTTGCACAAGTGGCTTTTTAGGGAGTTCTAGGAAGGTGATCTAAGGTGTATGATTATGGTTATGACTTTATGCATGACATGCTAGTATTTATCTACTTGTTATGAAGATGTGCATGGTATGAGTCTATATGATGTGCTCTTATTTTTATATGCCCCATGTGAGTCTTAATGACTATATGATGAAGGTTGTTGACACGAATTAAGTTGTCTTCACTTACTTGTTGATGTATGAAATAGAATGTTAAGGCTTGTGGTGTTATGATAGGTTTACTAAGTATGTGTAAGGTTATGGGGATTCTCATATACATTGTACTAGTAGAATTATAGTAGGATTATGAGTAAGGTCTTATAATGCATTGATGTGAAGTGAAGTTAGTATATATGCAAGTTGATGTAGCTTACTGTAATAGGTATTGGCTTTAATGTGTCTATCATGTGCTATACTTCTATGATGATATGTGATGACTTTTGTAAAATGTATGTAGGGTTTCCTTGTGGCCTTAAGGTGATGCATTTGCACCAAGTATCACTAGTGGGTTACTTGGGAGGCTATTGAGTTAAAAGGAGAGGGTCACTATAAAAAAGAATATGTTTATTGTAAATGGAAAATTGGTTACTGTAATGTGACATAAAATATGGATTTAATTCTATGTGAGATCATATGTGATATTTAGCCTTTAAATATTTCTATATGAAGTATGTGAATGATATAAATACTATTATATAAAGGTTTTATTAAGATTTATTCATAAAGTCATGAAGTACGATTTCAAGAAAATGTTCCTTTTTAAATGCATGGTTGTCATACTTAGTGTATTCTTGTACTAACTCTATTCTTATCCACTTTTTACACAAAGTCTAGGTTATGGATGCTTAAATATGCCTATATGATTGAGGAACTTGATATGTGATTCCCAAGCTCAAGGAAATGAATCATTAAGTCCAAGGATGTCCTAATATTTAGCTTACTGTAATGTCTTATGAATTATATAGTTATTTATTATGTTATAAGGGTCGTGTTCCTATTTTACTCTTATAATTTTGTGTATAGGATGGAAAAGAGACTTAAGGTCTATATGTACTTATGATGTTTTGTATATATGTATATGAGATAAAGTTTCTAGCATATGATGTGCTATGAAAAGTTTTAAATTATTTTTCCGCTAAATTTACTATGACAATGCGATGAATGATAACTATGGATTTGTATAAGATCTACAAGAGGTCAAGTACGCCATGTTACTTCAAGGGGTGGTCCCCGGATGTGACAAACGTGGTATCAGATCATGACATTTATGAAAGTGGATTTAGGTTCTAAAAGTATCATATTGCCACGTCTAGTAGAGTCTCAATCATCGGTGTGAATCGCGACACATCTATGAGCGAGAGGCTATTAAACGATAGAGTTTCCCCACTACATCATTCTCATGCCGTGCCATAGAACTTAAATCTATAAGATCTCTCTCTCTCTCTTATGCTTTCTTGTCCGGTAGTATTTTAGATGTGATTGCTTGGATGAGATTGTATCTCTATGCTTGAGGGAGAAAAGGTGAGTTTTGATGCTTATCTTGGTTTTATGGTTTCATAAGTATGTGTGAAGGTGAATTTTGCAATGATATGTTGATATGATGTCCCTTGTGGCTACATATGAGACTTATGTGAAATAGCATGTTATGTTGGTAATTATATGTTATGATATGGTTATAGCATACTAGGGATATTTTAAATGGTAAAGATGCATGTTGCCTGACTGTATGTTTATAATGGTTAAAATGTTTTCCTTGTTTATATTTGTGAACCTTCATGATTGTTTTGTATCGATTGAAGTCTTTGTATAGGCATGGTCTTAGAAGCAATGGTAGCATGTTGTCCTTGTAGGGTGATGATGTGGGTTTGATTGACCTAGAAGTCACCTTACTATAAGGTTAAATGAAAAGGAAGAGTCCTATGGTTAAGTCTTCTCAATTGTGTTGCCTAATGTTGTATGACCTTGGTGTCTATGATATTGTATAAAAACTCTATGTGGTTGGTCTTACTTGAAAATTTTGTGATAATTTGAATAGATGATAAGGTTTCGAATGCCTTGGTTGGCTTACTATAATTCCTTCTAAAGAGGTAATCACTTTAAGGTAATGAAAATGAAGGATGTTAAGTTAAGATCCTCTTAAGGTTGGTTAAATTGCTTTTAATTGGGTTTACCCTAAGCGGATGATGGTGATGTGAGTAGTAAGGTTATAGATACTTCTATTCTTACTTGAGTATGAATGTAATAATTTTTAGTAAACTCGTTCATGATAGGAGTCTTGTCTAAAATATGACTTGCATGACCTACACATGTTTGGTATGTCTTGATTGACACTATCTTAATAGTATTTTGAAGATTCTAAAGTACTTGAAGAGAAATTTTCAATTAACTTCATGGTTTTCTCATGTTAATTGTGCATCTTGATATGCTAGTCATGCATTTAACTTCATGCGATAAGGTAAGAAGCATGTTTAAAGTCACTTTTGATACGAAACGTTTCACCTTATAATGAGAACTCTTTAAAATAAATTATATGTTTATGTGACTTGTATGGTTTGGAAAGCATGATTGTAGATTCACTATTTAAAAAGTGAAGGCATGTCTAGCTATTGTCCTTGTTTGTGCCTATGAATTGTAAGACTTTCCCTAAATGATGCTTACTGTGAAGGCTATTGCTATGTTAGAAATTGACATTTTGTGAAAAAGGCTTCCTATTTGTTGTGATGTGCTTTGTGTGACTTACCATTTAGACTTCACTAGAAAGGATGTTTGAGCAGGCCATGATTAAAAGTTTAGAAATTCTCATGTTACAGTAAAGATGGTCGTTGTACATCTGTTTGGGTATGAACTCATGAAACATGTAAGAATGTTGAGGAGAAGTACATTCCTCCATCGGCTCAAGTTAGCATGGTACGGTTGAGTATGACTCTCATAGCACTAGGTCTAACTAATAAGAAGACATTGTTAACCTATTTACTTCAAGTGTATGTGCATTGAAGTATGAGTATTTACTTGTTCTTGAGTATTGTTGAAACTGCCTAAGTGTGATTCAAAAAAGGGTGCATGATGATCCCTAAATTAATTGAAATATAATGACCATTTTATGATTAGGAGAAGGATGTTCCTTCAATGAACATGGGAAGTGCCTAACTATTTGATGTGATGAGCAAGAGTGACTGAAAGTAGGCCTTGCTTGTGTTGCGTTTAGTGCTAAGTGGTTTGAAGTTTGTGTTCCTTCTAAGTTTGGTGAATTTACTTCTATGTGATTATGTTATGATATGGTAAGATTCTCTATAATTCATTGAAGCCCTTGTTGTGATTAAAGTGTTCCAAGTGTCATTCAAGGATGAATGTTCCCAAGTGGGGGATATTGTAAGACCCACAAAATGAGTTAAGGTTTATAGATACTAACATATTCTTAATAAGGGTCTAAGGTCTTAAAATGGCTTATAATATGGTATTGAGGCAGTGTGTAAAGTTTGAGGTGATTTGGAAGTCAAACGTCAAGGGACGACCAAGACGTTGACGACTAGTCACAAAAGGGGCCTTAGATGCTTTTATGTGTTTTTGAATGTTTCATGAGCTTATGGAGTCTTAAAATAAGTGATAATGATTTTATAAGAAGTGTATAGAGTTTCATAAAGTTTTGAGGTCAAACGTCCAAGAACATCTAAAATGTTCGAAAATTAGCCCTTGAGACGTTCACATGTGTCTTGAGTGTGCCTTGCATGTTTGGATGTGTTTTACGTGTTCATTTTGGGTGTATATTTACGTTGGAAACTCTCGGGTACCACTTCCTAAGGGCCTTGTGAAAGGTCCCACAAGAAGAACCCAAAGGCTGCCGAAATACTCCTTTTGCAGTGTCAGTCGACGAGCTCAAATGATGCCTCATTGGTGGACTGACGCCCCGTCGATAGGGAGGATTCTATTATCACTTAGCATAGAGAAGGTGTATCCACATTACAGCCATAGACCGAAACAACGGAAGGCAAAGGCTGGTCGTCGAAGGACCAATGCCCCATCGTTGGGTCCGTCGATGCAGGCCTTCATTTACTGCCATGCAAGCTGCTTATTTATGGGGTGAATGGGAAATTCACCCCACAAGATAACTTGACCCTACGCGGTTTATTTAACTATTTTTGGGTATAATAGTTTCACAACACGAATTCTGGAATCTGAATCGCAACCGGCATCGTTGACCTCTCAGAGGTCGCAGACAAGCCTCATCTTGCATTCATCACATTCATATGGTTAATTTTAGCGGAAAATTTAAAAATTTAAATGTATGAAGTATACATACACTTCATATAGTTATTTCTTGAATTTATCATATACTAAGCTCAACATAAATGTAACAACCATCTATCATAAGAATCAATTCGAAACACAATAAGAATATATCATAAATACGTTTGCCAAATACGACCTTCTTACAAAAGCTTCGAAATAAAAGTACGAAATAAAGCTAAGGACAACATCCACTGGCTTTGTCTAAAACTAAGGCTAGACTAGAACTGTAGCATCCTCAAAATCAAGAGGACCTGCCAAATGGTCTTGAGTAACGCTGAAGTCCAAACTGTTGCAAGAGTCATCAATCTGTCCCTTAACCTGCATATATAAAATAGTAAATAGTAGGGGTTAGTACACCACTTGTACTAATTATGGTTGTACTCACACATACACATAAGACTATGCATGATAAAAGAAAGCTCTTCCTAAACAACATGTTATTTCTGGAAAGCATAGTCACTAGACTTTCCTAAATCGTTAGTTGTGAATTGAGGTATATGATGTATATTTTTCATCCTCTTAGGCCGAGATCTCCTCTTTGTAAACTTAGATTATTTTTATGTTTTTTTTCTTCTTCTTATTGTGTAGTTCAATAATTCTTTTGGTCCTATGTTTACTTACAGGTGCAATGATTCATTATACTCAAATACCCACCATGAATCGATGTAAGTAATGTGAGGACTAAGGAATGATTTACTTACCTTATAGTGAGTCATTCTTTACACTATATATTCATTACCTTTAATCAGCAATTCTCTATTGATCATGTCATTGATTTCATTACTTTCATGTTTTATATATTATACATTTCATATAAACGAGACTTTGGAATCGTTGATGTAGCATTAAGACATCTCAAGTGATAACCCAACATATGGGATCTCAACCTGAGGTCCTTCTTTAGCAAACACAGAGTCTACTTCATTCGTTCATGTGTACTACTCATTATTCATTTCATTCACTCGTAGGATAATGTAACCACCAGCTATACCTAGGGTGAAGTTTAAAACTCTCATCGGGATCATGAAGTGCAATGACCAAGAATGACCTAATGTCATTACTTGAATCTGATTTCACCTACTGATTGTCTTGCACAAACACCTTCGGTATTGTTCATTTCATTATCTTTTATACTTTGAGGCTGTACTCATTATTTCTTTGGGAACTTTAACCTTAACCAACATAGATCATGTGAGCATCATGAAATCCAGTGTCTGCCCCACACAAAAAAGAGGTGGAATCACCGGCCAAAGTGACCCAAACATGCTAGCGTATATAGGGAGTCAAACCCTGCTTGTCCTTATATTGACACTATAGGTTCAATGACTAGTATATATAAGGAGACTCATACCCGACATGTCAGACAGTCTCATCTCATGAGAGTTACGTGAACCTCCCCCCTTCCCGAAGGGAGGCATCACCGCTCATAGCTAGCCTATCAGTGCTCTATATAAAGTTCCATTACATTCAACTCATACATCATGGAAGTTGGATTCTGGCATGAGGGCATCATTTCTCATTAGATGATTTCTCATCTTATCATTAATATTAAGTGTGAATTGTCCTTACACTTACATGTAGAGTATATGATTGAGACTTATCTCTTGATATTCAACACTCTCTTAGGTGAGTAATTTTAGTGAAGACTTAGGCTTGGTTGAGACTTGCATCACCATTCATCTTAGCCTCTTATCTAGTTTTCATCATTTTCATTGGCATCATAAATTAACATAATTACTCACTTCATTACGTGAATGTTCATTTCTTCTTTATCTTCTAGTGTGGACTCAAGCATTATGGAGTCTTTCTTTTAGATTGAGATTTACATACTCTATTAATGACTGATCATCCTTACTTTACATTGACGAAATATGAATTTTTCTTACATATCATCCTTTGGTGTTAATGAGACTGGCTCACGCATTCTAACACCTTCATACGTGAGTGTTCTTTTAACATAGTAGCTTAGGTGTAAGTGAGGCTTGTCTCACTTTCTTTAACACCCTATTCTGGTCACTTACTTACTTTAGACCCCTTTAATTATGTTATAACTCACGTTACTTACTTTTGTGTAGTAGATTCATATCATTGTTTATGGACGATGAGCACTTCATTCAATGAGTTTCAGGAGTTTATATGTCATTCTTTTAGAGCATGTTGGGAGTTGTACCAGTGAGTGGCATGCCGTTGATTATGGGTTCATTGAATTAGTTTAGAAGTGATTATATTATCATTTGATATTTGAACTACACAATATTGACATATGATTAGTATTGGCCTCAACCTTTGAATATTAAACTACATAACCATTTTTGTTGGCATGTACCGATTTTACGTAAGTTCATATTTAAATTTAATATGTATGAACCATTAACCAATCTTTTAATTATTTAATATAATATTATAGCGATTAACATGCATCACTTTTAGACAATGTTTCGTTTGCAATTTTATTGGCATAGGACTAGTATTTGCACAAACATTGGACATAGATTTCATAACCATATTTGTTGGCATAAGCCAATTTTCATGTTCAACATGCTTAATTTTTTATACATTATACATTAGCCAATATTTTAGTTATTTAATATAATATTATAGCCAATTCACTACAACTTTTTTGACAATGTAGCGTTAGCCAATTTATCGGCATAAGCAATTGGCTATAATTTTCAAAACTGTTTCGTTTGCAATTTTATTGACATAAGCCAAACATTCACTCAAATTATGATTTCGCGGAGATATTTTTAGCTAGCCTTATAACATAACTTTAGGCATAATTTTTTAAATAATCTTGGACAGAATCATTTTAGAATTTGATGAATATATCATCTTAATAACATCATATTAACATCAAGTATTCACAACAGACCATAACATCTTCATACATAACATTTTCGGACATATCTTTAACATAGTATCATTCTTTTAATTCACATAATATCACTTAGCATCAAACTAGTCCAATTAATAGGTTCATTCAATAATTATTTAATCAAAAACCATACAAATTAAGATCATATAGAACCACCTACCAACAACATGATATCTTACCTATTCAACATTAAAATTGTAACAAGGATACTAGAGAAAGGATTTCGACAAGAACGACGTGAAACAACCCTAGTTTTCAAGATCTTTGAATCATTCGGAAGAAATTTCTCTTGGATAAAGAATTTCATGAGAGAAACCCATACCTTATGCATAACTTAATCTACTAAGACCACCTTGAAAGAAACCTTGAAGAGACCTTGATATTGCCATAGAGAAATCAATAAATTTTCTTCCTTTTTCTTGAGTTCGTTACTTACTGTTTTTGCGTCCTTTTTGTCTATGAGTTTGAACGCGATTTTTAGGTTTAAGAACTTATATTTACTCATTCAACTTAGGGTTTAATAATTTAATTAAATAAATTAATTAACTAGCTACTAAAAAGTCCCTCCTAGATTGACTAGAACTAGGAAAACACAATACTTGGTCAAATCTGAAATCATTCCAAAGAATTTTGTTTTGCCCCTTAAAATTAATTAATTAAATGAATAATTTAATTAATTAATGTACCTAGGGTAACTATTAAAGTTCCCCTAAATCATTGGAACAAAAATTAACCCTTTTGGACCATCCTTGGTTAAGTACTAGGATGTTTCTTTAGTTGTACTAGGTTAGTGTAAGAATTTCGGTTTGACGCCATTAATTTAATACAATAAATGTATAATGTAATTTATTAAGTAATAGGGTAATTAATAAAGTACATTTAAGTCGTTATAATCATAACTAATCCGTTGAACCATCCTAGGTTAGGTACTAGGTTGCCTTTTTCTTGTTTTTATCGAAATCTGGATATTGCTTTGTGAATAAGGTTTGCCCCTTTAAATTAATTAATTAAGTTGCTAAATTAATTAATTAATTATCCTAGGTAATTACTAAAGTACCCATAAGTCTTTAGGATTTTAACTAACACTTTGGCCTATCCTAGGTTAGGTACTGGGTTGTCCCTTTCTTGTCTTAAACGAAATCTGACAATTTTCTTTTTATTTTCGGTTTTAGCCCTTTTAAATTAATTAATTAATTTTCTAAATTAATTAATAAGGTAACCTAGGGGAATTACTAAAGTACCCCTAAGTTGTTAGGACAATAACTATCCTTTTGGACCATCCTAGGTAAGGTACTAGATTGTCTCTTTAACTAGTACTACGTTAGTGTTAACCCGGTTTTAGTCCTAGGTTGTCGGGTGCACTAATGGGTCCAATTAGGTTAGTCCTAGGTTATTTAGTTATTTTAGGCAGTATTTTAGAGTCTAGAATCGGTAGGGAGGTTAGTCCCCACATGGAGTGGTCCCTTGTGCACTTTTTTCCTCCTAACTACCCTAAACGAATTCGGTTAGGGTGGTCTCCTCCTTTGGCAGCTTCTTCACATGTCTTGAGCATGTGCTTGCACATGAGTTGGTTTCACTTTCCTAACTAACTATTATTTATGGTTCATTTCAAAATGTTTACTTATTGTCCCAAGGATCCTCACTATGACCTTGGGCACTACTTAATCTACATGATCATATTAAATGGTCATGTGCTATGGTTCTTGGCTTGAAACTTGGATGCCTAGTACCTAATGAATTTTGTTATGAATCAAAACAATTTCTAATTTTAGCATAGGGTCTTCATTGCAGGTACAATTCTAAACAAGTTTGGATCATGTTATGCGTACTTGGGTAAATATAGAAATTGGCTCACACCTCTTAGCCAATTTTATATACAATGCCCAATATTTTTCAATATTGGGCATTGGGACGCCTATGTACCACCAATACGCATTCCTATAGACCTATTGATTGTTCACTAGCATGTAATTTTCTGGAATGTTACATTATCCCCCCCCTAGGAACATTCGTCCCCGAATGACACTTTTTATCGTTTTAAACTGACGAAGGAAATTTTCGAAAATCTCTTTAGCATGCTTGAACTTTATCTTCATGAATGTCTAATTCAAGACTTACTCTGAATAATGCACTTACTCTAAGCTTATCTGAAGCTTCTTATTGAAAATCTAGGAACTTACTTCTCAATTCTACTTTAACTTAATGCACATCACACTCATGCAACACACAATCACGTAATAATCTATACAAAAACAGCAACATGAAATGCAACATGAATTCATTTTAACTCACATAGTGCAATTATTACACATACGATTATGGACTTACAACACCAAGTCTAACCTGAAGAACTGAACAAGTGAGGGTAACGGGATCTCATATCGTCCTCGGGCTCCCATGTTTCTCCATCAACAAGTTAGATCCCCCATAATACTCTTATGGAGGCAGCCTCCTTGTTCCTTAACCGTTTCACTTGGCGATCTAAAATTTCAAGATAAAACTCTTTGTAAGAAAGATTCTCATTGACTCCTAACGCTTAGATAATATCTTGTTGGCCTTAAATTTAAAACTATTTGGCTTGTTGGATTTGAACCACGCCATTTCCATCTAAACTCTAACTTATTTGGAAACTGAAACCTTACTACCCTATTTCTATAGTCTATTGTAGAATAACACGTATGAAGCAAATTCATACCATAGTCATATCCTTGAGTTGGTATGCAGCCAAATTAGACTTATCCTCTTCATTAGTACTCATAACAGGCTTTTAGAACTTACCATGCATTCACCTTCATGCGAACAACCACACTCACCACACATCTTTCGTCCACGTTGGGAATTTCCATTATGGCCCTTCCTTGGAAATCCAGATCTTGAGCCAGGTGCCTTAGACCACTTGGCCATCCTAATTATTGTGTGTATTCTTCTATGCATTCACACAATAAGGAAGTTAGATACTTATATTGACACAAAGTGTCAAAAGTCTAGATAGCACGATAAAGAGTAGAAGAAGGGAGAATTTCTACCATCGCGTAGTCTCTAAGTCATTATTGTGGCGCGCTTCACAACCATAAACTAGAAACTATGTAACGTGGTTGTGTTGAGCTTTAGTTTCTAGGTACTTTAACTTCATGCTCTGATACCAATTTTGTCACAACCCGGATTATGGAATGTGAATCTCAACCTGCGTCGTTTACCTCTCAGAGGTCGCAGGCAAACCTCATCTTGTATTTATCACATTCATATGGTTATTTAGCGGAAAATTTAAAACTTTTAAATGTATGAAGTATGCATAGACTTCATATAGTTATTTCATTAATTCATCATATACTAAGCTCAACATAAATGTAACAACCATCTATTATAAGAATCAATTCGAAACACAATAAGAATATATGTTTGCCAAACACGAGCTTATTACAAAGCTTCGAAATGAAAGTACAAAAGAAACGCTAGGGACAACATCCACTAGCTTTCCGTAAAACTAAGGCAAGACTAAAACTGTGGCATCCTCGAAAGCAAGAGGACCTACCAAATAGTGTGGAGAAACGTTGATGTCCAAACCTTTGCAAGAGTCGTCAATTTGTACCTTAACCTGCAAATATGAAATAGTAAATTTTAGGGGTTAGTACACCACTTGTACTAAGTATGGTTGTATGCACACATACACATAAGGCTATGCATGATCAAAGAAAGCTCTACCTAAACAACATGCTATTTCTGGAAAGCCTAGTCACTAGACTTTCCTAAATCGTTAGTTGTGAATTGAGGTATGAATATTATCTATTTTAATGCATTCAAAGCACACAACTCATTTTCTATATGATTACAAAACATTAGTATCATCAACATAATTTTAGAACAACTCGGGCAAAGATTTGAGATTTTTGATCCTCTTAGGCCGAGAGCTCCTCTCTGTACACTTATTTTATTTTTCAGCCATTTTCTTCTTGTTGTTGTGTACTTCAATAATTCTTTTGGTCCTATGTTTTACTTACAAGTGCAATGATTCAATGTAGTCCCATATCCACAATGAATCGATGTAATTAATCCAAGGACTAAGGAATGATTTCCGTACCTTATAGTGAGTCATTCATTACACTTTATATTCATTACCTTTCATAAGAAATTATATATTGATCATGTCATTGATTTCATTAATTTCATGTTTAATATATTATAAATTTCATATAAAGGAGACTTTGGAATCGTTGATGTAGCATTAATACATCACAAGTGATGGCCCAACATATGGGACCTCAACCTGAGGTTCTTCTTTAGCAAACACAGAGTTTGCTTCTGTCGTTCATTCGTACTTCACATTATTCATTTCATTAATTCGTAGTCTGATGTAAACACCAGCTATACCTAGTAAGAAGTTTAAGACTCTCATCGGGATCTTAAAGTGCAATGACAAAAAATGACCTAATGTCATTACTTGAATCTGATTTCACCTCCTAATTGTCTTGCACAAGCACCTTTGGTGTCGTTCATTTTATTATATTTCAGACTTTGAGGATGGCTTCATTATTTTTTAGGAACTTTAACCTTAATCGACATAGATCATGTGAACATCCTGAAATCCAGTGTCTTCGTTACACTGAGAAGAGGTGGAATCACCGGCCAAAGTGACCCGAACATGTTAGGGTATATAGGGAGTCGAACCCTTCTAGATCCCTATATTGGCAGTATCGGTTCAAAGAGTAGGAGATATAAGGTGACTCATACCCGGCATGCCGGAGAGTCTCATCTCATAAGAGTTATGTGAACCTCCGCCCTTCCCGAAGGAAGGCATTACCACTCATAGCGAGCCTATCGGTGCTCAGTATAAAGTTCCATTACATTCAACTCATACATCATGGAAGCTAGATTCTAGCATGAGGTCATCATTGCTCATTAGATGATTTCTCATCTCACCATTAGTATTAAGTGTGGATTGTCCTTATACTTACATATAGAGTATGATTGAGACTTGTCTCTTGATATTCAACACACTCTTTTAGGTGAGTAATTTTAGTGACCTTTACTTAGGATTGGTTGAGACTTATATCACCATTCATCTTTGCCTCTTATCATGTTGTCACCATTTTCATTAACATCATAAATTCACATAATTACTCACCTCATTACGTGAATGTTCATTTCTTCTTTATCTTCTAGTGTTGACTCAAGCATTATGGAGGCTTTTAGATTGAAATTTACTTACTCTATGTATAAGTGGTCATCCTTACTTTACATTGATAAAATCTGAATTTTTCTTACATATCATCCTTTGGTGTTAATGAGACTATCTCACGCATTCTAACACCTTCATACGCGAGTATTTCTTTAATATAGTAGCTTAGGTTTAAGTGAGGCTTGTCTCACTTTCTTTAACACCCTATTCTGGTCACTTACTTACTTTAGACCCCTTTAATTATGTTATAACTCTCGTTACTTAATTACTTTTGTGTAGTAGATTCATATCATATTTTATAAACGATGAGCACTTCATTCAATGAGTTTCAGGAGTTTATATGTCATTCTTTTAGAGCATGTTGGGAGTTGTACCATATTTGTTGGCATAAGCCAATTTTCATGTTCAACATGCTTAATTTCTTATACATTATACATTAGCCAACATTTTAGTTATTTAATTAATTATCCTAGGTAATTAATAAAGTATCCTTAAGTCGTTAGGATCTTAACTAAATCTTTGGACCATCCTAGGTTAGGTACAAGGTTGTCCCTTACTTGTCTTACCGAAATTTGAAAGTTTTCTTTTTATTTTGGTCTTAGCCCTTTTAAATTAATTAATTAATTTTCTAAATTAATTAATTAGTTAACCTAGGGGAATTATTAAAGTACCCCTAAGTTGTTAGGACCATAACTATCTTTTGGACCATCCTAGGTTAGGTACTAGGTTGTCTCTTTAACTAGTACTAGGTTAGTGCCAAACCGGTTTTGGTCCTAGGTTGTCGGGTGCAATAATGGGTCCAATTAGGTTAGACCTAGGTTATTTAGTTATTTAGGGCAGTAGGTTAGAGTCTATAATTGGAAGGGAGGTTAGTCCCAACATGGAGTGGTCCCTTGTGCAACTTTCTCCCTTAACTACTCTAACCGAATTCGGTTAGGGTGGTCCCCTCCTTTGGCAGCTTCTTCACATGTTCTTGCACATGGTTTGGTTTCACTTTATTAACTAACTATTATTTATGGTTCATTTGGGAATGTTTACTTATTGTCCCAAGGATCCTCACTATGTCCTTGTCCCCTGCTTAATCTACATTATCATTTTAAATGGTTATGTGCTATGGTGCTAGGCTTGACACTTGGATGTCTAGTACCTAACAAATTCGGTTGTGAATCAAAATAATTTATAATTTTAGCATAGGATCTTCATTGCATGTACAATTCTAAACAAGCTTGGATCATGTTATGCTTAATTAGGTAAGTGTTGAAATTGGGTCACTTCCCTTAGCCAATTTTATATACAATACCCAATATTTTTCAATATTGGGCATTGGGACGCCTATGTACCCCCGATACACATTTCTAAAGACCTATTGGTTGTTCACTAGGCATGTATTTCCCGTAATGTTACAAATAGTTTGATTAAAAACATGAATAGCCCTTACCCAATCCTCCATTCAAAATCAAACCTTTCTGTCCCAAAATATCCATTCTAAAAACCTCCATTAAAGGTTAAGTTCAAGGTCAGCGTGCAGATTTGATTTACATTGATTCTTCACTAATTTTTAGGGGTTTTCATCTAGATAAAGGTATGGTGATCCTTCATCTTTAAGTAACCTTTCACTTGGAGAGTTAATCTCATAGTTTCAAAGAGAAAATATGATCAAATCTCTTCTTCTTCAATCTAGCCATGGCTTCTTTCTCAAAATGTCTACAAAGGCTTAATCATGATGAATTGATGATAATGTATTGGTCTTAACATGTTTTTCAATCCAATTGCATGATGAACTCATGTCCTTTCCCAAACTCGATTTAGCATGTGCATGGGCATTGTGATCATGGCATATTGATTGAATTATGATTCTATTACGTTGAATTGCATATGTCTACTGTTATTTACGCGTATTGATGATGAATTTATAATGAAGGATCCATATGGATCAATGTTTGAAGATTTGAATATGACTAGCTTAGATCTCTAGGTGTTCACTATAACATTGCCTTTATAATGATTGAATGTTGAATTCGATTAGGTGAAGATGATTATAGCTACTGTCTTAGATTGATGTTATGAGTAAATTGTGGGTATAGACCCTTGATGATCAAATCAAAGGAATCTACTTGTTTTAGTCTAAAGGTTATTAATGTTATGAACATAATGTGATCCAATTTACTGTAGATGATGCATGATTTAGTCTTGATTATTATGTCTTTAGATAGTGCCCTAGGTTGGTATTGTAGGTATATTATGAATTTTAATCATGATAATCAAAGTAAAGCACATTAGTAAGTGATCTATGACTCTCTACTTTCTAGTATATATGGGAGGCCTTGTATTGTTATAGGATGATCTTGTAGCGACTTGTACATGGTTTCTTTCATGATTAAATGCATATTTATCTACTTCCCTATAATGTATTTACGATGAAAAGGGTATATTGATCAATGGTGATCAAATGTTAATGAAGTGTTAAGAATGACTCTTCCTCTCTACTTTTCTTATAGTATTGATTGTTGATGAAGCCATGTATGGAATTTTATCGTATGATCCTCTTATGGTGGCGGTGTTTACTTTATTTTCATTATATATGTGTTAACTATGGCCTTGATGGAAAATTGATGAATAATGAGTGTTTGGTTATGATGATCACACAATGTGAAGCCTCATGCCTATTTTCCTATTCTAGTTGTGATCTAGGTATTATGGTTCTTGTATAAGCATGTATATCTATGTTAAGATCACGTGTAGGTACTGTCATTAATGAATTATTAAGGATTTATGACTCCTACCCATGTACCCCTAAGTAAATGTGTGAATATCTAATGTTAAGAGTCTTAAAATGTAATATGAAGTTATCTTGCCTCCTATATCAATATTGTGTTGTGTGGTCTATTCTTGAAAGTGTAATATGGTCTTAAGAGGGTGGTTGCCTCAATGTGTTGTTGATAGATATTATGTGATCATTTTGACCAATGTATACACATACTCACACATTATGCATGCTTACAAGGTAGTAAAGGTTCATAGTCTCTAATAAAAGGTTGATCTTATATTCACTAAATGTCTACTACAATGAATGTAAGGTAAATGTATGTGAAGTATGTTACGTATTCCACTGACTAGGATGACTTGATAGTTGTACTAGTATGGGCAAGGTTATGGGACCTTGTCTATGCATTCCACATGTGCGCCTTGATAGGATATTTCCTAGGTTTGGTTTCTATGAACATGAAAATGAATATGAGGACATGCCATGAATATGTTTTATATGCTATGATGTTAAGCATATGATATGATAAATATGAATTTGCATAGTGTATTAAAGTGTTGATATGAAAGGATTGCTCATATAGTTACACCTATAGACTTATGCATCGATATATGAACATGTGTGACATTTATGTGTTATGTGAAAGATTTGCTCACATACAAGTACGAAAACACACATGTATGAAAATCTAGTCAATTGAGGGGCCTTGAAAGGTGTCCTAATGTGTACCCTATAAGTAGATAGGTGCTTGAATATAATATAGGCATATAAAAAATCAATATCCTAAGACTATGTTCTACGAAGTAAAGTAATAAAGACTTTTAATAAAAAGGGAACTAAGCTTAGCACCGAGTGAACTTGACAATGAGAGGTGTTGGCTTCCCATGAGGAAGATTCACCATTGGTTTCTCATAGATTGTAAACTTCCCTTGGAGAAATATTCACCATTGACTTTCCTTAGAGGAATATTCACCTATGGTTCCACATGAGGTGGTGGCTTCCCTTTGTGGAAGGTTCAACCATGTTTTCTCATGAGATGAGGCTCCAATGGCAATGGGCATGTAGAGGTTCATGTATATCTCTTAGTTCCATAAAATATTCTTGCTACATTGGATCTAGAAAGTGAAATCACTTGGTTTGCTAAGATGTATGTTAATGTTCTACCTTTGCTAGGTGAGAACACCTCACCTTGGTGTAAGGCTCTACAACACCAAATTCCATGTTTAGCACCCATGGTCTTAGTGTGGGTTAAGGCTATAGTTTCCCTAAATTAAAATGGACAATGGAATTATATGACTAAGACCCTAACTAGGATGACCTAAGGAAAGTTACATATGATAGGTGGAAGTAATGAACCCACCTAGACATTGCACAAGTTGCTTCTTAGGAAATTCTAGGAAGGTGATCTAAGGTGTATGATTATGATTATGTCTTTATGCATGGCATGGTAGTATTTGGCTATTTGTTATGAAGATATGCATGGTATGAGTCTATATGATGTTGTATTATTCTTATATTCACTATGTTAGTCTTAATGACTATATGATGAAGGTTGTTGAAATGAATGAAGTTGTCTTCACTTAGCTGTTGATGTATGAAATAGAATGTTAAGGTTTCTGGTCTTATAATAAGCTTACTATGTATCTGTGAGGTTATGGGGCTTCACATATACATTGTACTAGTTGACTTATAGTAGAATTATGAGTAAGGTCTTATGATGCATTGATGTGAACTAAAATTAGTATATGTGCAAGTTGATATAGCTTACTGTTATATTCTTATGGTATTGGCTTAAATGTTTCTGTATGTGCTATACTTCTATGATGATATGTGATGACTTGTGTGGAATGTATGTAGGGTTTCCTTGTGGCCTTAAGGTGATGTATTGCACCAAGTATTACTAGTGGGTTACTTGGGAGGCTACTGAGTTAAAAGGAGAGGTTCACTGTAAAGAAGAATATGCTTACTGTAAATGGAAAATATGTTACTGTAATGTGACATAAAATTTGGATTAAATTTTATGTGTGATATTATATGATATTTGGTCTTTTAATATGTCTATATGAAGTTTGTGAATGATATAAATGCTATTATATAAAGGTTTTATGGATATCAACTAAAAAGGCATGAAGTATGATTTGAAGAAAATGTCCCTTTTTAAATGCATGTTTTTGCATGGTTAACATACTTAGTACATTATTGTACTTACTCCATTCTTCTCTACTTTTTACACAAAGTGTAGGTTATTGGATGCTTAAATGATGCCTATATGATTGAGGATCTTGATATGTGATTCCCAATCTCAAGGAAAGGAATCCTTAAGTCCAAGGATGTCCTAATTTTTAGCTTAGTGTGAAGTGTTATGAATTTTACAGTTATGTATTATGTTATAAGGGTCGTGTTGCTATTGTACTCTTATAATATTGTGTCTAGGATGGCAAAGAGACTTAAGGTCTAAATATGTACTTGTGATATTTTCTATATATATGAGATAAAGTTTCTAGCATATGATGTGCTATGAAAAGTTTTAAAATTTCCGCTAAATTTTCTATGACAATGCGATGAATGATAACTATTGGTTTGTATAAGGCCTCTGAGAGATAAAGTACGCCATGTTATTTCTAGGGGGTGCTCCCCAGATGAGACAACTCCAGCATACCGAAAACCCATTGATACCCTCCTATAAGGTCAACACAGAAGCGGATGTGAGTCTATCCTTCAATTCTTGGATGTTTTTCTCACAAGCCTCCGACCATACAAAATTAGATTTCTTTTGATTTAGGACCGTCAATGGAGAAACAATGGAGGAATAACCATCAACAAACCTCATATAGTAGCCGGGTAATCCAAAGAAACTTCTAATATCGATAGGATTCAAAGGTCTAGTACATCCCTTGACCGCCTCCATCTTCTTTGGATCTACCTCAATACCCATGTCCAACATAATATGACCACTAAAAGCAACCGACTTAAGTCAAAACTCATATTTACTAAACTTAGCATATAACAGGTGGTCTTTGACGACTTGTAACACATAATCAAATGTTATATATGATCACCCTCGTTCTTCAAATAGATTAAAATGTCATCAATATAAAAGATCACAAATTAATCAAGATATTTCCTAAATACTCTATTCATTAGATCCATGAATGTCGTCGAGGCATTTGTAAGGAACTCATAGTGACCATATCTAGTTTGAAAGGCTTATTTAGGAATGTCAACCCCTCTCACCCTTAGTTGATGGTAACCCAAAACAAAGATCTCTTTTCAAGAAGTAGTTATCCCCTTGAAGATGATCAAACAAATCGTTAATTCTAGGAAGGGGTTTTTCTTTATAGTGACTTTGTTCAATTGACGGTAGTCAATGCCTATCCGAAGGCACCCATATTTCTTTTTCACACACAATACCGGAGCACCCCATAGAGATATGATTGATTGAATAAAACGTTTGTCTAGCAAATCCTTTAGTTGTTCCCCAATTCTTTTAATTAAGCTGGAGTCATTCTATAAGGAAGGATGGATATGGGTTGTGTATCCAGTAAAAGATAAATGTCAAAGTCTATTTCCTGTTTGGTAGGAATTCCAGACAAGTCATCAGAAAAGACTTAGAGAAACTCATTGACTATGGGACCGACTCTAATGAAGGGACTTTGGATTAAACATCCATAACCCTAACAATATCATAAATGCACCCTTGGAGATCATTTTTCTAAATTTTAGACATGACACAAATTGACCTCTAGGAATAGAATCTCCCCCCCCCCCCTTCCACTCTACAATTGGCTCTTTTGGAAATCGAAATTTGACCACGCGGGTCCTACAATCTATTGAAGCATAAATTAATGTAACCAATCCATTCCCAAATTAATAAAAATCAAGCATGTCTAATTGTACCAAATCAACCAAAGTGACTTTATAATATAAAAAAAATAGGACAACTCATATAAACTCTTTTGCCATTACCGAGTCACCAACTAGGGTAGACACCGAAAAAAGGTTCTTCTAACACATCAGAGAGTATTTCAAATTTCATAGCCACTAAAGGTGTAACAAATGAAAAACTGACACCAGGGTCTAACATTGCATAAACATCAATAGAAAATACTTTCAACATACCGAGCACAACATCCGGGGAGCTCTCTTGATCACCTTGGGATTGAAGAGCATATAAGAAATTCTTCTTCAGAGCATCAGAGTTTGATCTACTAGGAGCATTTTTCTTATCATATCTACCTTTGGCCGTACGGGTTGGGAAATATTTCGCTTTATGGTCACTCTTTCCACAACTATAGAACACGCCCATGTCGACAAGACATTTACCATCATGCTTGTTACCGCACGGGCACAAGTAGGCTACACCATACGAGATCCACCACTATTTCCTACTTGAGGTTTAGGGTTTGGCACCATATCCTTGTTGACCCTTGGCTAATAGAGGATCTTTGGTTGGAAAACCTCTTCTTGAATCTTGTCCTACCTTGACCCTCGAACTTACCTTTAGAATAATTCCCACCATTGGTCGGTGCTCTCCTTCTTCCTAAGCCTTGACTCCTCAACTTGTTGAGCATACACCATTAGACGTGAAATGTCCATATTATCCTGAAGCATTGGCGCACGACATTCTTCTTTGATTGGGACACACCCGTCACAAATCGGCTCATCTAATCTCTAGGATTAGACACCAAAGATAGGGAAAACTTGGACAACTTAGTGTATTCCAAGGAGTATTCTTGGATACTCATACCTCCTTCAGAAGGTTGATAAACTCCTCAACTTTCGCTTTCCTCTTCTCACGGGGGGAGAACCTCCCAAAAAAACTCTCTTGAATGCTTCCCAATTTATGGGACCCATTCTTATCATTTTATTATCCTTCCATTGGGTATACCATACTTGGGCCACATCCTTTAGTTGACAAACTTCTAGCATGGCTTTCTCAATAGAGGTCACCCCCATGGCATCCACTAATTTGTAGACCTCATCCAAAGCCAGTTGGAGGTCTTCATCCATGTTTGAACAAAAGAACATAGGAGGGATCATTCTAGGAAAGTCTCTCAACCTTGAAGATATTATACTCACATTCGGGTTTACCCAGGTCCCAACATCTCGGTTTTCTTGAGCCAAAATATCTTGGTCTTGAGTAGTGACAACTTGAGTTAGAACCATCATAAGCTGAGTCAATGTTTGTAGAGCCACCTTTATGGCCATAGCCCCTTCATCATTAGTATCATCAGGACCTTGAGGCTCTTGGGGACCTTGGGGAAGAACTCCCTCATCCATAGTCTCTTCTTCCATCCTTCTTGCAGAAGCCCTTTAGGAAAAAGGACTTCATAGATTGAGGACTCCAAAGCATGTCCAAAGAGTAATGAGAGAAGTGAAAGTTCATAAACATCTTATAGTCCCTTATTCATAAGTGTGGAATTTTCAATCTCATGAACAAGACTCTACTAGATGTGGTTCATTAGACATCAACCTAAAAATCATACTAAAACTTTATGCTCTAATACCAAGTTTGTCACGACCCAGAGGTACCCCCTAGACGTAACGCAGCATACTTGACCACAAAGGGGTCAGATACAAGACCTTAGCATAATAATACACATAAAGCTATAGAGATGATGTAAAAAAAATGAAAACTTTTACAATCGAATTCAAATTTCTTTTCATAAATGAAAACAAAAATGAGTAAAAATAGGGACATAATCTCTTTACATCAATATAGTCTCAAAATAAGAAGTACAATAAAATTATGAAAAAATAGCATCCCGTCCTCAAACTTGAGGACACACAAAGCCTAGGGAATAGTCAACCCAAGCTTCTCTTATAGCAAAAAAAAATACGTCTCAACGACCAGAACATATACTCATAGGAAAAGTAGAAGAAATGGATTATCACATAAATTACTAAGTATGGAAGCATGCATATAATAGAGTGATCAACCTATAATAAATAAGATAATTTTGCGATCGTCCTATTACCCCAATGAAGTTGTCCCAAATTTACAAAAAGACACTTTAACTTTGCAACCGTCCTATTACCCCACTAAATAATTTTGAATAGATATAATTATATCATTTTTCGTCCACCTAACATAGAGAGTGGTGTGCACTCTCTCAAAGAGAGTGAGCAACCTATAATAAATAATAAAATTTTATTTTTTAAAAGTATTTTATTATAAAATATATTTTCTCATTTTTCTTTTTATTTTAAATTTTTTTCCTTTTTATTTTGTCTTTGTCTTTCTTCTTTCTTCTTTATTTTTTCTTCTTCAAAAATCCATTCCCATATCCATCCATTAAATCTTCTTACGTTCAATGTCATCATTCTTACCACAACTTCACCTTCCTTTTTTATTACTATTAGTTTTACTCTCTTTAATTTTAAAATTTTATCTAATATTTTCTTAAATTTCAAACACTTTGATAAACCAATTAGATTATAAAAAGAGTAGGAAGTATTGTATAGTTTATTTTAATCTTATTTCAATTAAGTTATTTCAAGTTTTGGGGAATTAATTGATTCTTTTAAAATTATCATTTCTAAATTTATATGAAAATGAGTATTTTGTGATACCTTCAAAATTTTAAATTTTCTTAGAATAATTAATTTTGCTATCATTAATTCAATAAAGTCTAAAAGAATAATACGAATTCTATAAATAATTTTACTAGAAGCTGAAAAATAAAAAAAAATGGGAGTAAGGCTCAATTTGACATGTGGTGTAGGAGGTGAAGAAAAAAAAAGATAATGGAGTAATGAATCACTTGAAAGTGGGACGTGGGAGATGAAGTGAAATTTAAGATAAATCAAAATTAAAGTCAAAAAGTAAGACAGAGGGAGAGAGAGAAATAAAGTAAAAAAAAGATAAAGGAAAAACTTAAGATAAAAAAAAATACATTTTAAATTAAATTAACATGTGTCATATAATGATTGGTGTGTGAACACACTTGCTTCTTAAAATTTGGGGCTGATCGAAAAATGGTAGATTCATATATGTTTAAAATTGTTTAGTGGGGTAATAGGAAAGTTGCAAAGTTAAGGTGTCTTCTTGCAAATTCAAGAAAACATCAGTGGTGACTTCATGTCTTTTCTCTAAGTAAAAACATGCATTTGTCAAGATTAGAAATCATTTATGCATTTAAAGGTAAAATACAAGTCATACTACCTTCATCAAATAATGTCACGACCCAAGGCTACCCCCTAGACGTGACACAACCTACTTGACCTCGAAAGGGTCTCACACAAGCCCTTAGCATATTCATCATTGCATAAGACATAGAATAATGCAGAAATTTAAAACATTTTACAATCAAGTCAAACTCTTTTCATAAAGGAAAATAGGATGTCTACGACTTTGTCTCCTATACCATATAAGTTCAATAAAGAATCCCAAATAGGGACCATAACGCTTTAGAACATACCAGTCTTGTAATAGAAAATCTACAAAGTCTATTACAATGAAAGACATAAAATGACATCAAATGCTTGTACTCGAATCTTGAGGACATACCAGAGCACAATCACTTTCCATAACCTACAATTAGTAGTAAAAATAGAAGAAATATGGGCTAGCACAATTAATGTACTAAGTATGAAATCCATGAATAAAAATCATTAAAACGTACATAAAATGGACATTTAGTTGAAATCATGCCTTTTTTAGTTTAAAAGTCCTCATGCATATTTACAAAATCCATAGTCAATCCATTATTCAAGAAAATAGACTTTTATGTTCATATGTAACAATATTCATGATAAAAATTCATATAATGAATTCATGGATTCACAATACTTCATATCATAAGGGAACCACACCACAATCCCTCCATAAGTCCACTTGTGCAATGCGCAAATGAAGTGACATACCCCATATACACCAAGAAAAACTCATTAAGTAGTCATAGACATTGTTCACATTCATGTCATGTCCATATTCATGGTTCATGGTCATGTTTAGGATTCATACATATTCATGTAAAACATGAATTAACTCATAAGCATCATGTCATTATAGAACATATAATCATCTCTCTCAAAGCTTACATGTGTAATGCATAGCGAAGTCTCATACACTCACTCCACTAAGTAAAACCCCTCAAGTAATCATAACACATAAATTTTGTTCTTGTTCACAGTTCATGTTCTTGTTCTTGTCATGTCATGGATATTATTCTTGTCATTTAGGGAGATATAGCTTTAACCGACATAGACCATGGTGTTGTCCATGGAATCTGACGTCATGAACCCACACCAAAAAGAGGTGTCCTACTTGTCTAAGGTAGGACTAACATGTTTAACGTATATGTGGATCCACTAGCTAAGACCTATGCGGGCACATAGTTATGGAATTGGGAGATTGCTTTTGCAAACCCGGACTAACTGAGGTAAAAGGTTTCCATCTCTTGTTCCTATCCACCCAATTCTAATCTTAATTCCCTTTGTTAATCATGTTAAGTCTTTACTTGTGTTCCTATTCATGGAAGAATGCATAACACTCATACCATCATAGTATCATGGTAGCTCATAGATTTATTAGGTGATAATGTCCTTTCAACCTTAGAATCATTAGTGTGTGAGTAAGACTTTCCCATTGTGTTCATGGTGTTTCATGAGAATAGCCATACATTCAACATAATAACACTACCATAATCTGAACATATCATATGTATCATACTAGTCATATATAGGGTTTTCTGGAAGAGGAATTTTGTCTCAGCATCACAATACACATGACAAGTAAGAACCTACACCTTTCAAATGTATCAATTGTTCATATGTAAGATACATAATAAGTAAACACCACCACACTTTCAAGTGGATCAACAGTTCATATATAGAAATCTTCAACATAGAATTCCTCCATTCATGGCCTTCAAGGATATACATTAATAACCAACCCTACAACTTAGAAATGGGACATTAGATAGATTAATTTCATGATACAATAATCTAATCACTGTAAAGATACTATATTATCAAACTCCCTTCATTAATCAAGACATGCAATAGTTTACAATTGAGAAAAATAAGGGGAAAACATTGGTCTTATGGGAATTTTCTTCAATAGCTATCAACAAACCATAAATATACCAATAATTAATCATAAATAAACATAAAAATCATAATTGATCAATTTAAACATTTTCAGAAGATGACCGGTGCTATTGAATGAAAACCTAGAATTTGGGTAACTTTGAAAACACAATTTTGAGAGGGCTCCTTGGGAAAAACATCCCAAATATAAAGGGAATCCATAACTTCTGTCAATAACTTGATGAATTGATGGATACCTCCTTGATATTGCGAGACCTATCATGACGTTTGACTTTCTTCTTCAGTGGAACCCTAGAGAGAACTTTCTACAGAGATGTAGTTCTCAGATTAAGTGTAGTGAGTTGTGAGGGAATTATTTTAGTTTATAGACTTAAAAATACTTATTTAAGTCTATTATAATTAATAATAACCTCCCAAACATTAAATTAATTAATTAGGAAATTATTAGATTACCCTTGAAGTTGGCCAAAACCAAAGGGGCTTCAATTATAAACCACGACTCCCCATCCACGGACCGTGGGTTCACGACTCTGTGTTGTTGAGTCATCATGTGGTTTACATTCTTGTAAAATGGGTTCCTTCTTAGAATACTAAGTCTCGACTCACGATCCCACCTACAGGGCGTGAGTCCACCCGCAAGGCATGGGTGCCCAAGCGTTGTCCATGTTGTTTTGGACATGTTTTTGGACTTTTATTTGGATCCCCTTCAAGGACCCTTGGGGGGTCCTAAAAGGGGTACTAACTACATGTCTAGGTATAATATCCCTTATTAAGGATATTATCTTAGTACTTCAATCTTTTATTTTTACTTAATTAGGCTACTAGATTTTACGTTAGGCTCTAGCTTAGGTCGTTAGGTTTCCGGGTGTTACACATAAATCCTTATAACATCGTAGAAACATCCCCTTAGCAACCCTAAGGTATACTTGTGCAATGTATGATTTGCATCCCATAATACCAACTATACTAAGTACCCCATGGAACCACCTTTTACTAACAAATAAAGAACCCCATCATAATCAACAGTCATAATTAGAGATGATCACATTACTTGAACATAAGTAAAGTCATGCATTACCAACAATCCATTTAACATACATTCATGCCTTAAAATAGTATAAAGAACCAACCCATAATCCCTTTCAAAGTCCACTTGTGCAATGTAAAACTGATGTCCCATACCCTCACTTCTACTAAGTTAAGCTCATCAAGAAGTCATAAGTGTTGTTCATGTCATATTCATTATCTTCTTACATAGGAAGAATAACATTAACGGACATACACCATATGAGCTACATGGAATCCGGTGTTGTGTAAATTCACACCGAAAGAACGTTTCCTACTTGCCTAAGATATAACTACATGCATAGATATTAAGTGGATCCATAAGATAAAGACCTATGTACGCACATAGTTATGGGATAGGGAGATTACTTCTAGAAACCCGGCCTACTATAGTGACAGGAGAGTTTCCATTTCATGAGATCATGTATGAAGACCCGAACTATTGAATTTACATGTGTGAAAGCATTTTATCCTTTCATTCAATACAACTCATAATATATCTCATAGATTCAATAAAGTGAGAACTAACTTTCAACCATAGAACCATTATTTACATGTGAGTAATCCTTTCACAATAGATTCATAGTGTTTTAATGAGAATTGTCTTTCAATCAACACAACATAATAATCATCATCATATACATTCATACATGATCATGTGTAGGGGTAAGCAGAGACAAATCTTTCAACAATACAACAACTTTACACAATAGTCATAGGATCTTTACTTTCTTAGTGAATAATAAGTTCATACATAAATTTCATCAAAATGTACAAACTCTAGAAATTTACCCCTTCAAGGGTCATAATAATGTCTCACAACTAAACCTAGAGTTACTATACTATGCATGCATAAAACAAGATTCAAATAGTAAATTATCAGGACACAGTTCATAGTGTTTATCTTGCATCAATACACCATCAAAATTCATGAAATTAGGGTCATGGGGGATATTTACCATAAAAATCATAACTAAACGACAAATAATTTCTAATATAAGACAATTAACTCATAGAAAATCATCTTAGGAAGAACCATGGCTAGAATGAAAACCCTAGTTTCTTGAACAATCTACAAATTAAAAATTAAAGATTTGAAGGGCTCCATGGAGAAAAGTATTACACGGATCAAGACTCTCATACCTTAATTATATCTTTTCCCACAAATTGTAGTTGAGAAGATTGATTCTTGAGCCCTATTCTTCATATTCTTTTTGTTCTTCCATAGAGGAAATCTAGTGGGAGAAATATTGAGAGGAGACATTTTCGATGAAATATTTTGGTGTTGTGAATTTATGGCTTGTATTGGGTGAATTTCAATTAAAACAACCTATATAACTCCCCTACAAAAACCAAAAATACCTCCACTTAATTGGAATAAAATGGAAATGACCCTTAAGTCCCTCATTTAATGGCCCCCGTTAGGGACCACGACCCACCTTACGATCTGTGGTGTGGACCACCACTTGTGGTCTCCCTAGTGAAGGTTGGGATAGTATCTCCATTTGGGTGGCATGAGGAACCTAATCCCAAAGCATTACCACAAGGGGCTCCACGATTCGGGGTCAAGTCCATGATTCGTGGTCTTTGAGGAGGTTGCCTCACCACTTATGGCCATTGGCTATTTTCCTAAGGAAACTCCACGAGAAACTCCCATGGTCATGGTCAAGACCATGAACAGTGGTGATGGCGGTGAAGTTTGAGGCATTAGCTTGGAAAAATGTTGGCCAATTTTTCATGACCAAGGCAAAACCATGAGCCCCCTTCATGAGCCGTGCTGAGGACCAAGGTTCTTGGTCCCACTCGTGAAGGGTGAGGCAGTATGCTAAAGTCTAGGGGCAGCCTTGGCTTTTGCCTTTGGCTTAGCCCCTTTCCCATGGCACTTGCTCATGGCCTAGACTCTCATAACTCACATTCAAGATGTTCATCCTCACGTTTAGGCTTCAGTTTAACCTACAATTTCCTAAGTGTTACATTTACGTGGGTAGATCCTTACCATACTTAGCACATGAAGGAGCCCAATTACCTCCTTGTGCCACACTAGATTGACACTGTGTAGGTTTAGCTCTGAAGTTCTGTGAATTTTTACTATTGTACTCACCTTTATTTCTGGGTACCAATGCACTAGAAAATGATAGAACATGTTCCATTTGCTTTTGTTTGAAACAATACCGGTTCACATTATATCTCTGTTGCCCGGACTCATTCTATGTCTTCACTTTTTTGTTTCTAAACTCCTGCCTATCTCTCAGATTCTCATCCTAAACCTGCTGCACATAGACCATCAACCTAGTTATATCTTTGTCTTCAATCAACATGGCTTCTTTGCCTTCTTTGCTTGATGGACGGGAAAACCTAGCAACAAAAAGACTCATCCTACTTCTAATATATGCAACCATCTCCAGATCATATCGGTAACGTTTAGTGAACTTCAATTTGAACTCATGAACACTTAGTTAATCCTTCTTAAGGGTGAAAAACTCTCGTACCTTGGCCTCTCCAAGTTCTAGGGAAAGAAACGCCCTAAGAAGGTTTTTTCAAATCAAGACCAACTCGCATGTGGTGCTCCCTCAGCTTTACCCTTCTTCCATGGTCAAACCAAGTCTTAATAACATTGTTTAGTTGATATGGAACTAGTTCTACTTGCTCAACATTGGTAATGTGCACAGCCTCAAGTCCCTTTTTATGTTCCTCAACGAAACTGTCGGGATCTTCAGTAGTGCTTTAATCAGTGAAACTTGGAGGATTCATCCTCAAGAACTTTCGATTGCTGAAAGTATCAGCCACTGCATGTCTAGCACCTCTTTGTTTCCCACCTGGCTAGTCACATCTTAGCTTAACATTCGAATCGCTTCCCTAAACTCAACATTCGTGATTCTCCTCGGGGTTGCACTTCAGGTGCATTAGGTATATGGTGCTCCTCAAGTTCCTCCTAGCAGAGTGACCTTAGACAGCTCTTCGTGGATGCATGATTAACTGAAAAACACATTCAAGAACGAATTAGAAAGAGACTTTATAGAGATGATCTCTAACGCACGAAATGAGTATGAAAGAAGTGAGATAATTTTCTAAGTGTTGCATCCTCCTAATAATAGATGATACACTTTTCACATTGATAAATAGGACTCTATAGTCACCACTTCATAGGCTCTCTAGAACTCTTGAACTCTATGCTGATATATCAAGTTTGTCACGCCCTGAGCTTAGACCCAGGATGGGACTAGCACTCGAGAACCATTGCTGGCCCAAAGTAAACCCTTGGTCTGGCTTAATTACTGAGCAAAATATTAAGCATAAAAAACTAACTCAAATAAGGAACTTATGAATAAAACTTAGAATTTCTTTAACGAAACACACAAACTAGACAAAATGACTATTCAAGTCTCATAGAAAAAAAACATAAAAACAAGATTAAAGAACTATAACTACTCGTCTATGAAGCCTCTAAAAATAAGATGGATATCGGGACAAGACCCCCGATCATCCTAGTAACTACAGTACTACATCAAAAAAATAACAGATCCTCCGGAAATCAAGGAGGATCACCAACTAACTCTGGGTGCCCAATTGGATCAATAAGGTGCTAGATGTTGATCCTGGTTACTTGTGTCTTCATCATAAAATGATTCAGGTCAACTGGAATCATTACATTGAATGTACGAACATGCTATGGAAAAACTAAACATACCATAAGCTTGAAAGGAATCTGAAAGAAACACTTATATTGGCTTTACTCAACTCATGAATAACTTAACTCAAATAGAAAGTACACAATAATAATAGTACAGTTTATACAAAGCATTTAAAATGATAGGTGACAACTCAATATATTAAATAAAATGTAATAGCAACTCACTTGCATATAAAGTAATATAATACTTTAGGAGTTTCTCTAATCGATAACCATCTCTATGAGCCTAAGTGGTGATATAACATATTGTCTACGCTGCCAGATTTGTCTTATACTTTGTCGTCATATAAAACGTCTTAACAAAGTGGATCCACTAGTCTATGCTAAAAATCACTAAGGAATCATCGAAAGAGTATGATCCTTTCTATCCATGATGGATACCTGGTTTATGGAGCCTTTATTTAGTAAGAACTCGCGTTCCCATATCGGTGTTTGTTTTCTTGTTCAAATGTGAATAATTTTCACTTTTGAAATACTTAGTTCCCATATAATCTTTAAAGAAATTAATTATACTCTTACTATTTACTCAACTCAAAACTTATGTCTTAAAACAATGCTAAAACGTTTGTAAAAGACTTTTCGAAAACTCTATAAACTTTTTTTGATTTAAAACTTAATTTCTTGACTTGACTTTTGCAATCCTTTAATTAGATTATGGAATCAAGGTTCATGATCTCATGTTTATGAATGATTTCATGAATTTTAGATGTACATTAGAGTCTCAAAATCAACTAGGAAACATAGGTACATTGCTAGGGAACTATTATGGAAAGAAGGGGATATGGGAAGAACTGGTATCCCTAACACTTTGAAAGGCGTAGGGTGCCAACCCATAAATTTCAGTGGAGGAATTGAGGCATTTTGGCTGGGGCGGCACCGTAAAGGCTAAACTTCAGATCCCCAATTGGGGAGCTATGCCTGGTCAAACTTCAGAGCCCCAGTTGGGGCGCTATTGCTGGGCGGCACTCCAGGACCCTGCCTAGGTGAACACCGATCTTTCTTCTTGTTTATTCAACTCTAAGCCCCATATTTCAACTTATGTATTTTCCCAAACACATAGGAACAACTTAATCATCAATATATGAAAGATCCAACTCGAAATCATACCTAATTACATGAATCAACCTCAAGAAACTTCAAAAACCAGAATCCACAAGATTTCAAACGAATTAACATCAAGAATTCATAGGATTTGATTTTATAACAATACATTTTTGCTTAATTAAATCATAATTGGTGCGTGAGCGAATTAACTCAATAATGTGTGATCTCACATGCCTCGTAGGGATAACACTTGATGAAATCCACGATCCTAGCTTCGAGAAATTGGTGAATCTTGATTCTCCATCTCTTTTTTTCTCTTCTCTAAAACCCTAATTATATTTTCAAATGTGTAAGTTGACCAAGTTCAGTTTAGATCCCTAAGTAATTACCAAAAATGAATTATCCCTATGTGATTATAAAAAATAAATAAAATAATTGAATAAGGAAAAGACCAAATTACCCTTCAAAATACGGTTTTGACTTTCCTTAACTAGACAACCCAACTTCAAATGGACAAATCTCATTCATATGAACTTGGAATTGAGTAAACTTGACAGGTTGGAAAGATATTTCCAAGATATTTCCTACATATATCTAGAAGCATATCTAACTCATCCTGAGTTAGGAGTTATGTTCTTTTTAAGTTAACCCAAAACTCAAACGTAACATCACTTAACCATTTTCCAAATTTTTCATTATTTCCAAAATGGATTCTTTCCTATCCTAGTTCTTCCTAGTTCTTTTAAATAGTGAGGTGTTACACTTCTCAATCAAATGAATAAATAATAACAAATTATTAAAAAAATGAAGATTAATATAATTAAATTAGTCAACAATGATTATTAATTAAAATTGATCCAACTAGAATTAAAAAGAAAATAAGAAATACAATCTCCAAAATATGCATTGCTAAAGCTCTCAACTATTCGAGGTTGCGAGGTTTTTTAAAAAGAAAATCGTCTCCCAGACTCGATCCCGCATCTGGAAGAGTGGGGACAAGTCTAGCCCTGTATCAGTGGCACCACGACACCTTTTGGTTCTGTTGGTGTCATCTGTTTATTTATACATTGGACGTATATACACCTACACATACATCATGTTTCGGCCGAAGATCATGGGTGGCGTGATACACCACGAGCCTTAGTAGATCCTTAATATAATATAATGGTTATCAATATTTCGAACAACTTGTAAGCAACATTAATAACTCACTGATTCGATTTAGAGTCATTGATTTATTTTCAATATATTTTAGATATCTTTTAACTGCTTTTCAAGTGTTTGAGTAAAGCTAAAATAATTCAAAATAAATTAAAAAGTCAATTAAGTAGACTCTTAAGCAAATATTTTTTTGAGAAAAAAAAATGACAAAAGTTATCTATGTTTTGAAAATCTTTTTTAAAACAATTCAAAATCCCAAAATCAACAAAGAAGTGATTTTTTTTTGCCAAAATATACTTGTTCGTGCTTTTGAATTTTAAAACTTAACCAAAATTTTTAAATTTTTTAATAGGCTTAAGTCATCTATGCCTCTTAAAATTGTTCACAAAATTCACTTACACACCTCAACTGAGGCTATTACCTATTGAACACTCTTATCTATTTAAACTTTGTTTCAATTAGACACTTTTCGGTAATGAGCAAAAAGCATAACGAGCGTGTGACACACTCCCGATGACATGGAAAATGCTTAATGAAAAGATCACATGTGGCAAGTGGGCCCCAATAATTATAGAAAATGATTTTTAAACTTTAAAAAATAAAATTTATTTCAAATACATTTCAATCTTTTATTCTTACAAATAAAAATATTGAAAATAATAACCCATACTAACCGGCCCCATGCTACCCCACCTCCTATCTTATTCATCGTCTTCCCTAATCCGTGCAACATTTAATTTCTAAACTATAGTAAAACTCAATATCTTATAAAATTATTCATCGATTCAGTTTTTTAAAAGAAAATTCATACCCAATACGTGAGAGAGATATAGAGAGACAAATACAAGAGTGATGAAGAAATGGAGTTTGTTGACGGATAATAATTTCAAAATCGATTGCAAAAGAGAAATTAAGAGGACTCAAATTGATTTATCAATTTCTTTGGTATTATTTTATATAAGTTAAATGGGTTTACATTTTAATTTTGAGTGGTGATGTGTGTTTGAAGATGGCAGAAAATGGAGCTATATATCGGCTAATCTTTTACTCCAATGTCCAAAAATATTTTTTATTCTTTTGTTTTTGAAGATCCAATGCAGTTGTCTTTGAAAATTTAGTTTAGGTGAAGAAGAAGACCAAAAGAGGGGGGGGGGGGCTTCGTTTTGTGATTACAAAAATTATTAGTTTAAAAATATTCAAGAAGTCATTTATGATGATAAAAATCAATGAAAGAAGAAAAGTGAAGTTTTCCTTAAAATAAAAAATATAAAATAGGATTTTAGAAATCTTCACGCACCAAAGGTAAGTAAAATACACTTTTTCTATCATATCAGCCGATCTTTTAAACGTACATCTTAAGAATTTTAGTTACACCAAAATAGCAGTATTTTTTCCCTTTACATAGCAATTTTTTTCAAAAAAATAGAATGAAAATTACAAAAAAAAAAATATTTCCATCTCACCCACGATATCACTATTCCCATAAATTGCTCCAAAAATTTTACCTTCCCTTATTTATTCAAATTTAAAATATATTATTTTCCAAAAGTAGTTTCCTACCAAAACGAAACTCTAATTCTCTGATAGGGGACCGTTAGAGCGACTATCAACAATGAATAGCAATAATTTCTCAATTCTAACACAATGAAACGGGCGATGGGACTCACAGGTAATTGTAAAAAAGTTGCGTGCCATTTTATTATGTGAATAAATTTGAAGAATCAATAATTTCTATTTTCTACTTTTTGATATATATTTGTTTAGATTAATTTGACAAATTTTGTGACATTGAATTCATAAAATTAGGGTTTTATTATGTGTTTAATTGAGGTATCTTTGAAATTTATGTGTAATTACAACAACAAAATATGTTTTGATTGTAAACTAAAGGATTCAAAATATTATGAACAATTGGTACATTTTTTGTTCGTAATATGTTTATTAAGTTGGTGCGCAAAATAGTCAGCAAAACGGCTCATATGAAATAGGCAATATCCTAATATAATATGAATGTGAACAATAGATTTGGAATGTGACTGTACATTTAATGGTGTTTTTTTGGTACGAACTACCACCAATTTAATATGTTGTATTTTTTTTGTATATGATTAGTTGGTGTATAAATAAGTAAGAAAATGTTTGCTATTGTTTTTATCATAAAAAGTACCAATTTCAAAAATTGAATTGGTATGTTATCGAGAGCATATGATGGTATATTTATTGTTACTACTTGAGACCAACTCTATATCATGATGTTAGGTTGATGTATTTTTTGGTTCAAATTATATCACCTTCATGAATTTTTTAAAATTTTACGTCAATGGTATATATTCATGGTATAGTTGTTAAGTTGGTGTGTAAAATAAACAGAGAACACTTGATATGTTGATTAATTTTATTCTAAAAAAAGAAAATGAAAAAATTTAAATTATAATGTTTTGTGGTACCTATGATGGTATATTTGTTAATGCATGTTGACAACAATTATAGCACGGTGACTTTGTTGATGTATTTTATGGTACAGCTATATAACCTTACTGAATAATTGTACATTTTAAGAGGTAATTACATAGATTACCAAAGTGAAGGAGTAATGTATGATCCAATAACCAAATACGATGGATTGGTTACTGCTATATCTTTGCTATTACGATCGGGTACAACCATTTATCAATTGAAAATCAAGTATTTTATTAGTGGTAATCTTAACCATTGAAAATACAGAACGACATGGGAGTTATGGAATCAATTGAATACCCAACTAATGTCCAAATAACTCAGTAAGATATTTTGCGCTCCAGCCAGCTTTTTTTTTTTACAGAAATGAGTCCAAATTTGGAATGTTATGTTGAAGAATCTGAAGCAATAGAAATAATTTTAAATCCTCAACAAGATTTCATGTCGGAGGATTAAGTTTATATAACAAGTACATTATATCAGAAGTTATGAAACGAGATGCATTTCTAAGAGAGTTTTTGTTTCAATGTTAAAAGATCAAGTCCTAGGTGAGTTATATATATGTTTTGTAAATTACTAAAATAATTTAACAACTTATCATGTTATAGTGCTTGATTTTGTAGTTACTATCTTAACTGTGCTACCGAGAACTGTTCATGTGTTTTAAAATCCTCATGTTTGAATAATTCTAAGTTGTTCAAATAGAGGAAATTCTGTGATACACATTCTTGCCCACTGAAGGATCGAATTCACTCAAAGCAACAATCAACGAGTGGTGTGCTTGGTGCAATGTAGGTTTAAAGTATGTCAATCTAAAAATCGTTTACACACCGACATACATATGATCAGACATGTTGAGGATACATGGTATTTCAGTGACATACATGCAAGTATGGAGAGGTAAAACAAAAGCTTTCAACACATTAAGAGGCGATCCTGCCGAGTCATATGAAAAAATACCAACATATCTAAATATATTGGAGAAGGCATATCCAGGGACAATTGTGAATTATAGAAAGACGGATGAAAATCATTTTCTATATTCATTTACAACAGTTGATGCAAGTAGAATAGGAACACCGTCGACCAATAGTGATCGTGGATGATACACATTTAAAATCAACATACGAGGCCACAGTGTTCATAGCTATTACTTTAGATCCAGGAGGTACCGTTAAATACAATTATATCAATTAATTTGATTTGATTTGTATGTATAAACAATATATATCAAAGATTTTGAATGTATTCGATGAACAAGTCACATCTTGTCCCTTGCATATGAAATAGTTGACTCGGAAAATGATAAATCATGGTTATGGTTCTTTCAAAACTTCAAGAATACATTTAGTGAAAGAGAAGATATGTGTTATCTTTCTAGACCATTTGAAATGCTACCTCAGTAGGTTATCCAGAAACAGACATTACACATGCATAGACCATTTGTGGACAAATTTACTAAAGAAAACATGCAAAGATACATAAAATGTGAGGAAATTATTCTTCAGTTTAGCAAAAGCATGCACTGTCGTAGAGTTTGAGGAATTGATGAGAAGAATGGATGAAATTAATCCAAAACACCGTGCATATCTACAAAAAGCAAATTATGTGAAGTGGTCGCGCGCGCATTCACCCGTGAAAAGGACTTGGACACTAACAAGTAACATTGTAGAGTTACTAAATAACGCTATTTTTATTGGGAGATGGTTACCAGTGATACCATTGTTCGAATTTGTTAGAAAAACAATTGAAGTTTGGAATGAGAAACACAACGAAGAAGATAGAAAAAGAACAATAACCTTGACAAGTAAATACAATGAAATGTTGGTGGACAATAGAAAATTGTCTCATCATATGTTTGTAAGTATTACAAATTCTCTACTAAAATGTATGTTTTGATTTTATACTGATAATGTGTTTTCTTATATGAAGCTACGCGCAACAGAATACCTTCATACTATTACAGATGGTGCAACAAGGTTAGCGGTATGTCTGATTACTTGAACGTGTAGTTATGACAGATTTCAACATGATAAGATCCCTTATACTCATGCAATTGCAGCAATAAGATATAGGAATAAACATCGCGAAGATTATTGTTCAGGTTATTATAGTAATAAGAATTATCAAGATACATATGTAATACCAATTAAATCCTTACCTTGCGAAAGCACTGGAATGTTCCGTCATATGACTTGGAAGAGTTAGTATTACCACCAATTGCAAGAAAGAAACCAGGCAGACCTCCAAATAATGATCGCAAAAAAGGCTGGAAAATTAGAGAAAAGTAACATGTAGTGAATATGGTATAGTTGCGCATAACAAAAAGGCTTGCCCAAAAAAATCTAATGAAAATTAGTTTTTTGGTATTTTTATTGGTGTTATTACTTTCCTCTATGCATTTGACCTGATTTACTAGCATTAGACGTACAGTTTTTAAATTTCAATGAACAGATTTCAATGTTGATTAAACTTTGCAATTTTATTATGATCCTTCAAATCAAAATTGTTATATAGCATGATGCATATAATGGCTATCATACGCTCTTGTTTCAGAAAATAATGATTAAAAATGAAGATATAGAATGTTATTCTAATGTTGAATTGAAATATTAAAGTTTTTGGCATATTCTTGATTAATTATGGTAAATAAGAACAATTTTTTTATAGAAATAAAGTAACATGATAATGATTACGTATAGTAAACCAATAATTTGCATTATACACCAATCAAATCTTAATATATTAGAGTAACTGTACTATAATTAACACACACTGTCATTGTAAAAATTGGTTAAACTTATATTGAAATAGCACAAAACTTGTTTAAAAGGTAGTATATATTTCAACCAAATGTCATACCAATGATTGTATAAGAAAAATTCAAAGCTTACATTAGATACAAAACAAAAACTTTGAACTATAATACTAGTTTTCCCTTCTATAAAGCAATTCATAGTTTGAAGAATATCCCATCTTTCGACAAAGCTGCTAGAAGTAAGATTTCCTTTGTAAATTTGTTCTATCCTACTTACACCTACTTTCACGCTTACAATCGACAAATGTCCCCTGCTAAAAGAGCTTCATAGGAGCTTGATCAAACAATTTTTCTGTACAAAGAAATATGATTATAGGACCAGCTGAGAGGCGTTCTCTTAATCTGGTTAATGACCAACAAACATAATTGTTCGCGTTATATATAGAATAACAAACCAAAACTCGAACTACAAATTTATCCCAAAACAATTAACAAAACTAAAAACAAGTAAAGTACATAATCTCAGTAAACACAACATCCAACAACAAAATCATAAGAACACTGATGAAATTCATCAAACTCGAAATTAAACATATCAAAAACAAACTAAAATCCAATTCAGAATAACAAAAGATGTTCAAATCCTTAAGAACATGATGAAATTCAGTCTTAAAATAGAAATAATTTTTATTACTTTGAAATCCAATGCTTCATCTTCACTAACAGAATCACTTTCAGTTTTCATCTTTCTATACTCCCACATTAATGCTCCAAATCTCAATCGGAAATATTCAAATTTGAAATCCGACTTAGATATTTTTCTATCTCCACGGCACACATGTTCAGCAAAATCACATGTATACAAACCACAGTCGCTACAAATATTAATCAAACAGAATAATTAAATACGATACATATTAAAATCAATTACAAAAAATATACAATATACTGATGTTGAATTGTCACGTTGTTGTGAAATTTTATCATGATTATCATACAACAACGGATCACCAGCAGGTCTTACAGCATAATGCACATCTGTTTTCTAATCAATGTCTTTTCTTAAGCATAAAATTCAATAACAACTAAGAACAAAGGTATCATTTTAGATTATTTTTTAACACAAGTTGTTACTGTCGTGGTATTTTTAACCCTATAGCCATTTAATGAATCATAAGCATATAAACCTCTCTTCGTAATGGAAAAAAAAACAGAAACCAATGGAATGCAGAACTACTATTGACATGAATGCACACATGATCACCATCCACCTAAGGAATATTTGCGAGAATCTTATCACCTCTTATATATTGTGCAACCTAATGATATACACTAATCAAACTTTCATCATAATCATTGGCCTCCCACTCATCATGAATTTGTACAATCGAACTTATGAAAAAAAGGGTCAGTTATAGTGACTCTTGCACCATTATCAGGGCCATACTTGCAAAATTTTCGAAGATAATGTATAATCACATCAGCATGCTGCAAAACAACAGATATTGATTAGCACCAAACAATTAGAAATAAAATCAAAACTTAATTAAAAGAACAACCAAAATCTACTTATGTACAAATTCAACTATTTGTGTCATTATTAATTTTTCGTAATGTACATATTAAAAATTATTGTTCCCGTATTACAGTGATTTTGATGAAGCCATTTTTAACTTACCAATAACTAAAAAAACACATCCAAAATTAAATACCAAAGGCTACTTTAATATAAAGTGACCAAGTAAGAATTTACCAAATCATTCCATGGTTGTCATGGATAAGCCAATGGGTGAAACCAATTTATTAGATTCACCCTATCAACACCAAACTCAAACAAAGGATCAATTTGGATCCAAAGCAGTAGTGAAAAAAATGATTTTCCTATACAAAAATTATCACAATTCAAAATCACAAGTTCTGATGGCACCTATATTCCTAACCGATACGTAAGCCAACCTAATACTTTTAACAATTCAATACAATATTTAAAGTAAAAACATAAGAGAAAACATAATATCCAATCACGAAGTCATTTACAAGTATGAAATGAGGAAACCTAAATTATCACCCCCAAGATTTAGTGTCATAAGAACATGAGCTTCTACAATTTGATACAAGTCCAAACTAATATGAAAATCTAAACATAAGGAATCTTCTATCAGAATACCAAAATAACCTAATAAATAGAGGAAGATGAAGGTGTGGGCCGCATATAATCCCAAATAGCGCACCACAACTCCAAGATAATCCAATTCATATTCAAAGGTCCAAAAACGTGCCCAAATTTGAAATCTAATCTGCAGCACAAAAAAGTGCAGCAAGTTTATTATGAGTATGTAACCACGTGTATCCAATACATCTAATAGACCGACAACGAAAAAGTAGTGACATGAGTTTATATAAGAAAATCAGTTCTTTATGTATACAAGTCTATATTATATTTATCAACCAAGTTTTCATCAATAGGGACAATCAAATTCCACATACTTTTCAACCACCAATAAACCATAATCAATAAAAATTAAGGATGTAATGAGATGCAATGCAATGTAACACCATGAAATGATATGCTCGAATTTCAAGTACTCTCTCAACCGTATATACATGATACTCTTAAAAAAATACATCGAGAGTTCATGACCCATGGGGGACTCGCGAGGTCCATATACAGACAAAGACGATCTTCACGTGTCTGTGCGGACGATCTCAATGTACTATCATATAATCAACAATTTTTGCACGAACGATCTCCACGTGCCCAAATTATAATCTTAATATCTCACCATCCCCAGCGCAGACGATCTCCAGGTGCTCAACTCATACTCAATCTCATTCCAATGCATGTGCACAATATTATATCAAAGGAAAAAGATGATGATCCATCTCAATCAAATATCAACATAATATGTAATAACCTCAGTTATCACAATTATATGTGTTCACTGAAGAACACAACCACAACAAAAGAAATCTAGCATTAAATATATCAGTTAATGTCCATATGATTTGGCATTCTCGAATTACAATCTGTCATATTATAGTAATAAATTTTCCCTTTAACAATACCAGTACTCGTACCAATGTCCGTCACACTATTGGTACGAGACCTCATCTTTATCCCTTACCCATTATCCATTTCATTTTTATTCTTTAATTTGAAAATGTCTCTTCACGAAGTCTAGAAAGTCTTAACATACCTTGAATGTCGAATACATGCCAAGAATCCTCAAAATCTTGCATTTCCCTTTCACAAGGCTTCGAGTGTTTCCAATCTATCAAATATGCAATATTCATAAGTAAGCAAATCTGTAGAATATGTCTAGCCTAGACCCAAAATTAATCATAATCTACAGTTTAATTAATAAAACTTGATACCAACTAATATATCAAATCTTATATTCCTAAATTTAACACCTAAGGTTAAGTCTAATTTCCTTAAATATCATAAAAATAATACTTAATTATACATACCAATATAGAAAAACTTGAATCATGTGATAACTAAAAAATTTAAAAATTGAAGCAAGTTATGCATTTAAGACTTAAACACATGTGCATATATTAATTCCAAAAATGAACCAAAAAGTTGCCCTACAAATTGTTAATTTTCTATATCATTATCACTTTTAGTGATTAGCCCATAATGATCATCAAATCATCACTAATGTACCGTGATTTCACGGTACTTTCAATGCTTTTTCCTTAAGATTGGTGTGTGTCTAGAGCCTTTTTGTAGTAATTTTAATATGTTTTGTTCTTTGTTTTGTAGGAAAGTTGTCCAAAACCAAAATGCAAAAAGTTGTGAAGCACTAGTGCAGAGTTGACCCATGAAGGTCATCGATGGCTCGTCATCCCATCGACAGACCATAGATGGTGACCGTCGATTGGAGGTTTAGGCATCTGGAAGCAATTCGGGTAATTCTGACCAAGTGTGGGTCTATGAAAGGATCAACTGACCGTCCTGTCAAAACATCGATTTGATTAGATAATGTCCCAATACCCGATGTTGAAGAAAAACGAAGTATAGGACGACGAGAAGCATCGACGGACCGTAGGTGAATCGACAGACCATGCTGTTGGTCCGTTGATTGGATCAGAAAAGATGCAAAGTGAATGATGAGAAAAGATGCTATGTATGGACTTACGGAGGCAGTCGACCGTCTGTCGTTTGATCGACAGACCGTCTGTGGGGGTCGTCGATTGAAGCCGCTTTTTGGACAAACATTCCTTATTTGAATTCCTTTTAATTTAGGACTTTATTTTTTATAAATAGGGTGTAACAACTTATTTTTGGGGTTGGATTCTACTACTAGTTTTTTAGTTTTGTTCTTAGAGATTTGTCTTTGCAACTTGGGCATTAATTCAATTTTTTGAATTAGGTTTTTAAGATAATCTTATGATTTCAAGTTGAATTTCTGGATTTTCTTCAAAAGTAAGTTCATGATTTATTGTTTATCAACTATGAATTGTGTTCTTATATGCATGTGTAACTAAATCCACAACTAGGGTTGTGGGAACCATGGGTGATTAACAAAATAAATCTAGCTAAATAACAATTCTCAAATAGGTTATTGCATGCATTGATAATTTTTTTATTTAGAAGCCTTTTAACGAGTGCACGCGTTAGAACTCATCTTATTGCTACTTGCCGGACCAAGTGAATAGGGAATAGGAAAAGGATTACCGACATAGATTTAGTGGGATACTATCTAATAGGCTAGTTTCGATTGGTTCTAAGTAATAACTAAATCATACATCGAATAAGATGCTTAATATGATGTAAAGTTAAGGGTAACTTAGACACTCATAGGCGGACAAAGATACGGAGTGAAATTCTCTAAATGTTGGACCAAGAATTTAGAGATACATAACTTATCACTTTGCATGCAAAACAATATAGAAGAATTGCTATAGCTAGGATTATGGCATTATGAACCTATTGAGAACACTTACACCCTATTTTCTCTCACAACTTGATAAACCAATAATTCATTCTTGCAATATTATGAAAGGACTTGACTTAATAGAAGTAATTATGCATTGAAGTTAAGTCTAAATCATTTTCCTCGTGGGATCGACCCCAACCTAATAGTTGGGTTCTTTACTTGATACGACCGCTTATACTTCTTTAAGGAAGTGTAAATAATCTTCTTAACTTTGGAACGATAGAAGTGGACTACAGTCCTTCAATTGATTAATGAGCCGTTCTGCACGTCCGTCATTTCTAACAGAAACTGTGATTCGTGAAAATTCTGAATTATTCTAAGTGTTAGACGACGAAAGTGGACTACGGTTCATCGATTGATCGACGGGCCATTCTGCACGTCCATTATCTCAAACTAAGAGGTCTGTGAATGCAAACTTCTAAAATTTGCTTAAGTGTCCACCGACAGACACTATCGACAGACCAAGTGCCCATCTCCCAATTTTGCAATTTTGCACTGGCCTGGGTCTTGTGTATCCAGGCTCTATTTTGATCATTTTGCTTGTGTCGTTTAATTACATTGAGACTAACAATTTTCTTTTCAGGTACTTATGGCCCTAAAACAAGACATTGTTTATTCTAGGGGTAGTTCCAAGCCTGTGGCACCTTTCCGGCAGTTAATAGGCATGTCTGATAATGCGCAAGATCCAGAATGCGTGCCCCTTGGCACTCGGACCCCTACACTAGCCACTATAGCCACTCGGGGTACCCCTAAAAAGGTGGCGTCCAACGTAGTCACTGCCTCCTAGTCTGATGATGAGCGTAAACTGACTGGCACACCGTCTGGTTCTACCTTGGGTTCTAATCGAGCATCTGGCTCTGAGGTGGCTTCAGGCTCAAAGTCAGCCCAATCCACGGGGTCGAATGGGGTCACTGCCTCCGGTTCCAGATCAGAGGGAGCCACTCTCCCAGATGTGCCTGCCCGCAATGTCTCATCTGATGAGGCTCAAAGATCAGAGTCTGCTCCGGACCCTAGCATGAGGTCCTTGCACCAATTTTTGATGAGCCCAATCGGTGGTGTGTAGATTTACAGTACCAGGTCTACAGGTATACAAAGTTGTTGAATGATAAAGGGGTGATGACTCGGTTGAAGACAGTCGAGTGGAGAGTTCTTACAGGGAGCCTACACACAGTTCATGCGGTGCATGACTTGTTTACCCGCCACCGGCTAGAGTTGATGGCTAGGAGTGTGGGGCCCTACAGTGAGGAGATTGTGCAAGATTTCTACGCCTCATATGTAGCGACTCTCTGAGGTGCTTTGGACAAGCAGTTGAACTCCGCCAAACATGACCCACTCAAAAAGTTTATGGTTAAAGGCTGTCGGGTGGATATTTCTCCCACTACCATCCGTCGTTTTCTTTACGCAGTGCCCACTCCCCCACCTATGATCCTCTTAATCTAGAGTTCGATTACAGATGGGGCTTGATCAAGAGTGTCCAATTTCAGAGGACCCAGAAGTAGAGTGTCCACCAAGAGGTGGCTTGCACAGTATCTGTGCGTCAAGCGGTGAGGGAGCATACTAGGTGTTAGACCCAGAGACCTTATCAAGAGGTCAACCTCACCTTTGCAGCCAAGGTTTTCTAGTTGTTAGTCTGACACCGTCTATCCCCCACAGAAGCAGATAACGTCCTTACTAGGGACAGAGTGCTCATGGCTACAGCATTGCTAGCCGGTTTAAGATCATCTTCCCGAAGTTATTGATCTCCGTGATCCATGAGAGGCTTTTTAGGTCCTCTACAGCTTACCCATTTGAATGAATGATTTTTCAGCTGTACATGGATGCTGGAGTGCCCATTCGGCACAGAGACGTACTCCTAAAGTGATAGTAGATATCGGTCTCAACAGGGATGAGGCCAATTTGGCGGCACCACGACGTGGACACATAGTTGATTTGCAGCCGGTGAGTGAGAACTAGGTGGAGATGGTAGAGTAAGCCCAAGGGGCTGATCATGCCGCTTCAGAGCCCACGGATATTGCCCTGGTCGAGTGTGCCTCTTGAACTAGTATGGCACCCAGTTCCTCCCGGTCTACTCCATCTTCAGCAGCACTATTCCCGATTGCAAGGGTCCAAAAGCTAAAGGCCCAGATGGTCACCTTGTTGCATCATATACAGCCGTGTATGCAGAAATCCATTGTCGAGACTGAGGACCGGATTGAGAAGAAGGTGTTCAGCAGACAAAGCTGAAAATTTAGGTGGTCCATCAGCGCCTCGATGCATTCGAGCTACAAATTCTAGAAAGCCCAGCCCCCACCATTGATCTGACTATTCTTCAGGAGGTTGTGGCGAGTTTACGGGCAGATATGGACATTATACTGGAGATGAAGGAACCCGAGCCTGCGACTGCACCAGTTGAAACAGCGGAGGACACAGTGTTGGCTGCACTATTCACTGCCCCTATTGCACCACCACATGAGCCTCGTGAGCGTGTTAAGCAGCATCATTCCAGTCGTACCCTAAGGGATATGAGGCACATTCTAGAAAGAAGGAGCAGACAAATCTTGAAGTTGCGAGGACAGCCTCTTTGGTTGATGAGGAGACCCGTCAGATGAAGGCTCGAGAGTTGGCTGCTGGGGCGTCTAGCTCCAGAGTGGAGGTTGTTGAGAGGAGAACTACTGAGGGTGCGGATACTGCTGTGGGCACTACTGAGGGTGTCCGTACTGAAGGTGTGGGTTCCGAGAAACTGGACCTGCCTGCTTGTTGATCTTTGGCGCTTTGCGCCCCAGGTTTGCTTCACCTACCACCCTATTTTTATATTTCTTATGCTTTGGGGACAATTTCATGTTTTTTTGTTGGGGGTGGGGTAAATGGAAATGAGTGCTAGGGTGAAGTCTGAGTAGCCCAATTCACGATCCTCTCTTTGTGGTTTTCTTGCCTGTGTTCTTTTGCCCCAAGATACTGATTACTTTACTGTTGAACTGGCATGTGTCGTAACTTGTATAAAGTATTAAAGTGAAAAATGAAGCATAATGGCTAAACATGAATGATATCCCATTTTAATAAAGTGCTTGCATGAATAAGTATAATGAATGTTGAATGTTGGCTCTAATAATGAAATAGAGATGCACCCACTGCATGATCCTCACTCTAACACTCAAACTAGGTGACCAATTATATGATAGTGTAATAAGGTGTCAAGAGACTGTGAGGAGATTCATTGTTCCCCTATTGGTACCTAGCTATAACTTGCCCGATTCGTCCTACAAAAAGAATTTGTGTTAGACAATTAGGAAATGATCACAGGACCTTGTTCAAATTAGCAAACATCTACCTAAAGTGAAGTGAGCCGAATGAAATTGTTATCCCTTTTTTATCCAAATATTTTGATCCTATAATAGACTTTTCTTTCCTTCATCAACTCAACTTCCCTGTGTATAATGTGTTGGCCCTGGTCCCTCCTTGGACATATGCACCTCAACATAGGCCAAAAGCATAAGTTGAGGGTGGATAATGCAGGAACTGAACTCGTCTTGGCCCTGACCCAAGCTTGGGTAATGTGTACCTCGACTCATGTCAACGCCATAAGTTCAGGGTTGTTATTATGAGTGATGACCCAAAAAGTGGGTATGAAAAGAGAATGTGGAAAAGAAAAAGAACAGTGAACAAGAGAAATGACTCAGTCAAAATTGTCAATTGAAAAAAAAAAGAAAAAGTGTGTTGAACAAAAAGAAGTAAGAGTCACTTCCCCAAAAAAGAAAGAAAGGAGAAAATAAGGCAAAGATGACGAGAAAAAGTAGGACGAAATAGACAATGAAACAGGTAGTACACTTAGCCTTAATGTCAAGGAAGACCACAAGTCACTAAAATGTATCCATATGTGTCATATCTGACCCTGAGCCTACTATAAAAGCCAAGAAAGTCCTATTAAAATAAGGGCAAGCTTATGGCGACAAGTACCAACTAAGTGTGAATTTGTTTTGAGCGTGAGTTTTGAAAAATGATCCTCATACTCGAAGTTAAAATCACTGTGTGAAAAAAGAGGATATCTTTTGAAATGAGGTCACTAGTTGAAATATCGGAAAGTGGTACTTTAGCGAGAAATGAAAGAGTAGAGGTGTCGGTGCATGGTGAGTCTGTGTCATGGTCTGATCTATATGAGTTAGTCTATCAAGCCTAAGAGGGAATACATGCACTAAAGCAACGAGAAAGTCGAAATTGATAGCCATGTGATTGTGAAAGCTTAAAAAAAATACTTGTGTACAAAGTGTTATGTTGAGTTCGTCGTTTAAGGACAAACAACGAATTTAAGTTGAGGGTGTTGATGTACCGTGGTTTCACGGTACTTTCAATGTTTTTCCCTTAAGATTGGTGTGTGTCTAGTGCCTTTTTGTACTAATTTTAATATGTTTTTATCTTTATTTTGCAACAAAGTTGTCCAAAACCAAAATGCAGAAGGCTGTGAAGAATTAGTACAAAGGTGACCCACGAAGGCCAAAGTAGGAGTATTTCTCTTTACACCAAATTCAACGGGTACACCACCTATTAAGAAGTACAAAAAAGAAGTAAGAGTCACTTTATAAAGTTTATGAAATAATTTTCTTCACACAATTAATATTAATTCTAATTCATTAAACATTAGATTGTTGTTCACACGTATTTCTTGAAGTCTAGGAAATAGTAGTAATAAAGACTTGACTTTATTTTGAAAGAGAAGAAAGATAAATTAGTCTTTTCTCAATTCTGGTCAAACTCTGGCCACAAAATTCTAGCCATTTAGCACTTTCCATATGTTAGGTTATTAACATTTTAATATTAATATTTAACATATTAAATTGGTTTATTTTGGGGTTATAAGAATGACCATTGGTAGACATTTGTGTTTCAAACTACCAATTTAATCATGCTATTCATCTTTGACTTGGTAGCCATGTAATGCCATTACTTTTGGCTCTATCGACTGAATTCATTGTGAGACAAAACATTTCAATAAACGTTGGAATGGATATCTTCTACATCATCCATTAGCATTGGTTATCCATCACTTTATTTCATTCTTAATTCCTCCATTACTCTTTGTAACATATGTTACCTATGTAACTCCTATTGTAAAATATGTAACCTATGAAACTCCTAAGGCCATTATCTTCACTATTTCCTACCTCCATTAACTTCCTATTCATTGGTAGGAAGACTTCTTGTGGTATAAATAATGGTGGTCTTAATTTGGTTTGGTACACACAAAACACAAGAGAAAACAAAGAGTGAAAGAGTTAGTCTAAAAGAGAGTTCTTATTAGTTGAAGGGAGGTGTTCTTTTTTGTGGAGCTTTGGACCCAACTCTTGTCCAGAGTTGTTGAGTTATACTTTGTGAAGGCTGTTGTATTCTGGAGGGGAAATGTCAAAGAGGACTACTGTTGGATCGGTGAAAACATTTGTTGCAGTGGGCTTGAATCTCCTTAAAGAGAGCGAGATATCCGCGCCTAATTTCTTCATTTTATTTTCTATTGTTATCTTGTAAGTTTTTTCACTAACAGTTTTAAGGAGATTCAAGATGGCTACAATTGAAAAAACCTCGGATGTCAAGATGGAAAATCTTAACAAGCCATTTCGGTTCAATGGTAACCATTTCAAGAGATGGAAGGGTAAAGTACTTTTCTACTTAAGCCTTCTCAATGTTTCTTATCTATTAACCGAGAAGAATCCAAACAAAGAAGACATCACCATTATGAATGATGATGAAACTATTTCTCATCTAGAGAAAATTGAAAAGTACGATGGTGATTCCTATAAGTGTTGGTATCATCTTTTTAATTGTCTATCTGATAATTTTTATAACTATTCTGATAGAACTTACTCTAGTGCAAAAAAAATTTGGAAGGCATTGCAGAGTAAGTATGATGCCGAAGAGGTTGGAGCGAAAAAATATGCAGCCAGTAGATTTTTTCTTTTCCAAATGATGGACAACAAATTAGTGGTAGATCAAGCTCAAGACTTCATCATGATTGTTGGAGAGCTTAGGTCCGAAGAGGTTAAAATTGGAGATAACCTTATTGTTTGTGGCATAGTGGATTAACTTCCACCTTCTTGAAAGGAATTTCAATAAACTATGTGTCACAAACAAAAGGAAGCCTCTCTTGAAGATGCACTTTTACAAAAAGAAGAGAACAACATCACATCGAAGGTAAATTTAATTACTTCGGATAATGCTACTCCTGAAACTCACAAAAATACTTCTTTAAAGCCTAAGAATAAAAAATTCAAGAAAAATAATGGTAGATCTCCCAAAAAATAATGGTGAAATCACCAAGCACAAAATCAACAAGTTCAAGAAAAGAGACCATGCTTTGTTTGTGGCAAGAGTGGGCATATTGCTCAATTTTGTAGATTCCAAAACGTGGTTCTAACCCTCAGGCAAACGTTACCGAAGAACATTTTGTGGCGGTGATTACCGACATAAATATGGTTGACAATGTTGATGGATGGTGGGTTGATTCTGGTGCAAACCGTCATGTCTGTTATGACAAAGACTAATTTAAAAAAATATACACATTTTGAGGAGCCCAAAACCATAATGCTTGGTGATGCTCACACTGCTCAAGTTCTTGGAAAGGGAGATGTTGAATTGTGTTTTACTTCTGGAAGGATATTAACATTGAAAGATGTACTTTATACTCCTTGTATGAGAAAAAAATTGGATGTCTAGTTTTCTTCTTAATAAAGCAGGCTTTAAACAGATTATTGAATCTGATCAATATCTAATAGTGAAGAAAGGTATTTTTGTGGTGAAGGAGTATGCATTGATGGGATGTTTAAGTGAATGTTGAAATGAATAAAACTTCTACTTCAGTTTATATGTTTTCTTCTACTAATTTTTGGCATGCTCGTTTGTGTCATATTAGTGATCGTTATATTGGAATCATGAGTAGTTTAGGATTAATCCCAATGGTTAAAAAGAATTTCGAAAAGTGTGAGGCTTTTAGTAAAGTCAAGATCTCTAAAAGGCCTTATTTTAAAGTTGAAAGAAAAACTGATTTGTTAGAATTAGTTCATACTGATATTTGTGAACTTGGTGGAATTCTAACTCGTGGAGGTAATAGATATTTTATCACTTTCATTAAAAATGATAGAGGTCGTGAATATGAATCAAATGAGTTTAATTATTTTGTAGATCATTGGGAATAATTCATGAAACTACTCCTCCTTACTCTCCTTCGTCCAATGGAGTAGCAGAAAGGAAAAATAGAACTTTGGTTGAATTGACTAATGTCATGCTTATTGAGTCACATGCACCTTTAAATTTTTGGGGTGAAGCTATCTTAACTGCTTGTTATGTGTTGAATTGTGTGCCTCATTAAAAGTCTAAATTGACACCTTTTGAATTGTGAAAAGGTAACAAGCCAAGTTTGGGATATCTAAGAGTTTGGGGTTTGTCAAGCCTTTGTGAGGCTAATGGATCCCAAGATTACAAAGTTGGGTAAGAAAGTTACTACTTGTGCTTTTCTTGGTTATGCTTCCAATAGTACAGTCTATAGATTTTTTAATCTTGAAAATAATATTGTAATAGAATCTGGTGATGCTATTTTTCATGAAAATAAATTTCCTTTTGATACTAAAAATAGTGGGGGTCAAAGGATTGAACAAAATATTTTGTCACTACCTAGTTCTTCTACTTCAACTTTGAAAAATAAAAAAGTTGGTGATTTTGAGTTAAGAAGAAGTAAAAGAGCTAGAGTAGAAAAAGATTTTGGTCCCGATTTTATGTGTTTAATGTTGAAAATGACCATCTAACTTTGAAGAAGTATTATCTTCACATGATCCGTAAATGATGAAGTGAAATCTCTAATTTCTAATAAAACTTGGAAGTTAGTTGATTTACCACCGGGTTGTAAAACAATTGGTTGTAAATGGGTCTTAAGGAAAAAGTTGAAACCGGATGATTCTATTGATAAATACAAGGCTAGGCTAGTTGCAAAAGATTTTAAACAACTAGAAGGCCTATAATTCTTTGATACTTTTTCTCTGGTAACAAGAATTACATCCATTAGACTTTTAGTTGCTATGGCTGCAATTTTTGATTTGCAAATTCATCAAATGGATGTAAAAAATGCTTTTCTAAATGGAGACCTAAATGAAGAAATTTATATGGACCAACCCGAGTGTTTTGTTGAAGCAGGCCAAGTAACCAAAGTATGTAAACTTACTAAATCCCTATATGACTTGAAACAAGCACCAAAGCAATGTCATGAAAAGTTTGATTCGTGCATGATTGAAAATGGTTTTAAAACAAATAAGTGTGATAAGTGCATATATCATAAATCTTGAAATAATTTACATGTGATCATTTGTCCATATGTTGATGATTTGTTGATATTTGGTTCTAACATGAATGTTATTGATGAAACTAAAAATGTTCTTAGAAGCCATTTTGATATGAAAGATCTTGGTGAGATAAATTTTATTCTTGGAATAAAAATAACAAGAACATGTGAGGGAATTTTCCTTGACCAGTCACATTATGTTGAGAAAATTTTGAAAAAATATAACTTTCATGATTGCAAGCATGTTGCTACTCCTTTTGGTTAAACTATTCACTTATTTCCTGTTGAAAGTGAAAATAATGTAATAAATCAAAAGGAATATGTTAGTATAATCAGAAATTTGAGATATGTGACTGATTGCACTAGGCCTGATATTGCATATGCAGTAGGAGTACTTGACAAGTTTACAAGCAAGCCAGGTAATGAACATTGGCATGCTATAACAAGAGTTGTAAGATATTTAATTGGAACGAAAAATTGTGGTTTATCTATAAAAAATATCCTGTTGTACTTGAAGGCTTTTGTGATGCAGATTGGAACACTTTGTCAGGTGATTCATGTTCAACCACTAGTTATGTCTTTACTTTAGGTGGTGTTGCTGCTTGTTGGAGATAAAAAAAACAAACTATAATTGCTAACTCTACAATGGAGGCTAAACTAATTGTTTTAGCTTCAGCTAGTGAGGAAGCGAATTGGTTAAGAGATTTATTGTTTCAAATTTCTTATTTTGAAAAATCAATTCATCCTATTTTAATTCATTGTGATAGCACCGCTACAATTGGTAGAGTTCAAAATCGTTATTACAATGATAAATCCAGACTTATAAGGAGGAAACACAATAATGTAAGATCATATTTGACAAATGGTACCATTAATGTTGATTATGTCAAATCTTGTGAAAATCTTGCAGATCCTCTTACGAAGGCCTTAACAAGAGAAAAGGTCTGGAGCACATCGAGGGGGATAGAAATTGAAGCCTACAAATCCTTGAGTCATATATGAGGAAACCCAACCTGGGGACTAGAGATCCTATAACCAGGTTCAAAGGGAAAAACTAATCATATGATGACTTGTTGTGAAAAATGCACTATTTTTCCCCTTCCTATGATGTGAGTGCATTGTTTCCTGTAGTTTGTAAAGGTTGAGTTGATGAAACTCTTAATGAATATCTGTAGCCCGTATGGGTGGAGTGTTAATCTTACAGGAGCACTCTCGACAGATTTCACCTATGTGATGTGTGGAAGTAGGTCGCTTCCTATGAGAATGGGGCTTATTATCAAATGCACTCATGAAACCGGGATAACACATGGCCATAACGTGTTGGCTGTTAAAGCTCATGCCAACACCTTGATTATTATGTGCGAGCAGTGATATTTTATTTCCCTTAAGCAGTCATAATTAAAGTCTGAGACCACAACGACTCTGGAGTAAAAGTTACTGTTTCACTAAGTGGAGGTTCAATGCAGAGCACACCTTCATTATGCATAGTAGTCTTCCTTCAACAAATATACTTTCTTATCTAAATATTAAAATGAGTGGGGGATTGTTAGGTTATTAACATTTTAATATTAATATTTAACATATTAAATTGCTTTATTTTAGAGTTATAAGAATGACCATTGGTAGGCATTTGTGTTTTAAACTACCAATTTAATCATGCTATTCATCTTTTGACTTGGTAGCCATGTAATGCCATTACTTTTGGCTTTATCGGCTGAATTCATTGTGAGATAAAAACATTCCAATAAACATTGGAATGGATAACTTCTACATCATCCATTAGCATTGGTTATCCATCACTTTATTTCATTTTTAATTTCTCCATTACTCTTTGTAACCTATGTTACCTATGTAACTCATATTGTAAAATATGTAACCTATGAAACTCCTAAGGCCATTATCTTCACTATTTATTACCTCCATTATCGTCCTATTCATTGCTAGGAAGACTTCTTGTAGTATAAATAGTGGTGGTCTTAATTTGGTTTTGTACACACAAAACACAAGAGAAAACAAAGAGTGGAAGAGTTAGTCTAAAAGAGAGTTCTTATTAATTGAAGGGAGATGTTCTTTTTTGTGGAGCTTTGGACTCAACTCTTGTCCAGAGCTGTTGAGTTACTTTGTGAAGGTTGTTGTATCCTGTAGGGGATAAGTCAAAGAGGACTACTGCTAGACCGATGAAAACATTTATTGCAGTGAGCTTGAATCTCCTTAAAGAGAGCAAGATATCCGCGCTTCAACCTGAAGAAATTAATTTCTTCATTTTATTTTCAATTGTAATCTTGCAATTTTATTTTTTTGTAAATTTTTTCACTAACACCATATTTCTATTTGTTCAACACCAAACAATGTTGTTTCTCTTCTGAATTATCTAATCTGCAAAAGTCTTGAAAAAAAATTATTTGTCGAATGTTAAAAGATTGCGTTAAAAATAATTATAAGAAGAATTATTTTTTTTCATAAAACAAATTGTTATAATTGTAATTTGGCACATTCTAATACCATATCTTGTTTTGATTCTTTAAAGGGAAAAGGGTCTGATATACCCCTCAACTTTGTCATTTAGAGCTGATATACCTCTCGTTATAAAAGTGGCTCATATATACCCCTACTTGTAAACAAATGACCCACATATACCCTTTTTCCTCTAACGGATATGAAAAAAAATAATTTTAATTTAAAATTTTATTATTTTTTTCTAAAAAATATAATCCCATATGAGTAAATTTAATCCTTGTCAAACATATTTTTTTGACTTTTTTTTTGTTTTAATGACTAATTTATAATTATTATTTTGATAATCAAATTTATTTATGTTTCACTAATATTCTTGTAAAACTTATTATTGATGACCAAATTTTTTCTTCGAATACGAAATTAAATTACAATACACACAAAAAAAATAGTTTAAATTTTTTTCTTTAAACTAAGGAATGAAAGAAAAAACAAAATAAGAATAAGAAACTCAAATAATTATAATAAAAGAAGTCAAAAAATAATTTATGTATAAAAAAAATTAAAATATACCTTGAACTTTGATAAAAGAATCATATATACCCCTAAATAATTTTTTTTTAAAAAAATTAGAAGTAACAATATAAATTTAAAACTAATTTTTTAATTTCCGTTAAATGAAGGGTATATGTGAGTCATTTTGTAACGACAGGGGTATATGTGAGCCGTTTGTATAACGGTAAGGGCATATATGAGTCACTTTTATAACAAGCGGTATATCAACTTTAAATGACAAAGTTGAGAGGTATATCAGACCCTTTTCCCTTCTTTAAAAATGTCAATAAGCATGTGTCAAATTCTCTCCAAAAGTAGTACATCCTTTGTCTAATAATATTTATTAACTATTAACTTTATAAAGTTAATATTGAATAATTACTAACGGAGAGAATATATATTTGAGATATGCCACATCAAAAGTGAAGAGTGAACAATTTTGATAATTTAAAATTTCACTTAAATTTATGGCTCACCAACTGTGTGGTTTTTTCTTCTTAAATTTCATCCAAAAAAGTAAACACACTTTGGCCGTACTGATAGCAATGTCCAAGTGAAGTTCCCACCAATAACCCAGTTGACTGTAATAGACTTTGTATTCATCTGATAGCAAAGATAACAATGACGTTCCCAAGCTCAAATCCCGAGATCCACTTATCAACGGTTAATGTAGCAAACTTTGTATCCATCAAGTTATGCGGTAAATCTAACTACATTCCATGGAAAACTCAGATTGTTTGTCTTCTTCAGAGTCATGATTTATTTGGATTTGTTGATGGAACAATCCGATTTCCTCTACTGACCATTGCTCCTGGCGATGGCGATGACGATGACGATGAGCCCGAAGAAGAAGAAGAAAAAGGGGAAGAAATGGGAATTGATGAAGATTACTTGCAAAGGAAAAGGAGTGATGGGTTTGTTAAAGGATGGATCTTCGGTTCTCTTAGTGATGAACTTCTTCAGGATAAAGCGGTTCATAAATTAGATTCTGCTAGAGAGATTTGGTTGGTTTTGGAGGAACTTTACAGCCCTACATCTCAAGGTACCAAATCCCTATTTTTCTACTACTCTCAAATTTTGTAATTGAAACTTCCCATAATCTAATAGTGAGTAGTATTTGTCATCATTTTCTATAGATATTTGCTATTTTATAAAATTTATGCTTAAATTATTATATTTTATATATTATATTTTTGATATAGTAATTAATTATTTTGAAAATATATTTATTATTTATTATAAAATAACTTTAAAAATATAAAATTAAAATTATATTATTTTTTAATGCAACTATAAAATAAAAATATGATGTATAAAATGAGAATGAGAAAGTATTACATAAAATAATCTTGAAGCCTCGAAGAAAAAAAAATATTCCTTGAACTCTGATTAAACCAACCCTAAATGTCAAAAAATTTAAAAATTAATTTGATTAAAAACATAATGGAAGCACTGATCTCATACATGCTTCGTTTTATTCTAAAATTCACCAAATTTAAATTATTACTTATTCTTTCGCAATTAGCATAATGCATGTATATGATTTTTGTGAATTCAATAGATAATTATGGGCACAAATAGATATTTAAATTTGTATAAATTAAATAAGTAGATACATATATTTTATATGATATGATACATGTAGGACGTCACAGAAAACACAAAAATAGAAATGGAGAAGCTGAGAACAAGTAATTATTCCAAGAAGAGGATAAATTATTGAGATAAGTTTCAAAAATACACCTAAATTATAATTTTTTTCTTTTAGTTTCATACCTAAACTATTGAAAGTTTGAGTTTCATACCTACACTATCACTTTTTATTTTGAGAAACACACTTCTCACTTTTATACCACTCTCATCATGGTATGTGTATACACACTCTCTTTTATTTAAAGAATTTTCACACACTCCACATGGATAAAAAAATTCAACATTGACTAAAAATAAATAAATTATTAGTATAGTTAAAATTAAAAATTTAAAAACTATTAACAAAATAATATTTTTTTTATAAAATAAAATGTAAAATATTTTTCTTACCCCAAACTATTTTTTAAAATTTTTTATTTTTTTAAATTTCTTTTAAAAATTTATTTCATATTTTACTTCATCTCATCCCCTCATCAAATACTAATTTAGATATTATTTTATTTTCTTAAAAATATAATTCTATCCATCCCACTTAACCCCCCACTTTCAATTTTTTCCCCAATGTTTAGATATAAATATCGAAAATATCTTTTACTTGCCACCACAAGACTTTATATTTTTTAAGTTGTTTATGTTATATTCGGTACACTAATGAATTTTTTTCTAAAAATATATGTACGAACATATCCAACACAAAATAAGAAAAATATAAAAAATTAGGAGCGAAAAAATTATATAAGACGGGGTATTTTTAAAAATAAAATAATATCTATTTTTATCGGGAGGGGGAGGGGAGGATGAAATATGAAAATTTTAAAAATATTTATATTTTATAAACGATTTTTTTTAAAAAAAGGATGGAGTTGTCGTGGGAGAGGAAGCGTACGTGTAGGAGGTGATGTAGTGAGATAAGAAAAATAATTTATTTTTTTATATGGACAGTTCTTTAATTTTTTAATTAATATTAATTTTTTATTATTTAATTTTTATCTAGATAAAATATTTTATCTATATAGAATGTCATGTGTCAAAATTTTCTCATATAAAAGAAAGAGTGCACTACATACACCATTTATGTGTGTATCTCAAACTAAAAAGTGATAACTTAGATATAAAATTCACACTTTCAATAGTTTAAATATCAAACTAAAATAAATAAATAATTTAAGTGTTTTAAACATTTATCTCTAAATTATTTTGTAACAATATTTTTACAAACTATAAATCAACTTTATTTTAAATATATTTCTAAATAATTATTTTTTATTTCTCGTACTACCGAGACTTTAAAGTTTGTGTTTTATTAATTGATATATAATATAATAAAAATGTGTCTTGTAAACTTATCATGATGAGTGATGAGATGACATGACGAATCAAAGTGTGTTACATCTAAAATTCGGCAGGTAAGCATTCTAATTATTTTGTTCCGTCACATTTTATATGATAATATTTAATTTGATACAAAATTTAAAATAAATAAAGACTTTGAAATATTTATAAAATTACTTTATAAAAATAAATTTACTTTCATCTCTCATTATAAATATATTTAAGTATTATTATTAAAATTAAATAAAATTAATAATAAAAAAATTATACCTTTAAATACTTATCATAAATAAATATAACATTCTTATAAAAATTAACCATAAAAAAATAGTGCATGTGGTATTTTTCTTCATTTTTTGGAACTAGATTGATGTCTTATGTAGGTCCCACACTCCCATACCTTTTTTTTAATCTACAAGCAAACAATTTTTTTGAACGACATGTATGATGACACTGGAGTGGAGCCCGCACAATTTTAACACCTTATAATAAGTTGTATGATAATTTAAACTTCTAATTGATTCTTCGAAATAAATTTAAATGAGAATTTATGCATTTTTCATAATAAAAACCATAGTAATTAACTATTTTTTAAATATAATCTTTACATAATCTAGAAACAATCTCTTTAATAAGAATATATTTTGCGAGGATTAGGGGTTCTACTTTATCTATCAAACAATATTTGTTCATCATTAACTTTGCACACTTTTTAAGAAATTATAAAATAAAAAGATAATTTTATTTTATTATATCATCCTTTTTAATATAATTAATGTAATGTCTTGAAAGTATGCAAGAAAAATGACTATAACTAATATAACGGTAAAAAGTCAAATATATCCCTATACTATATGAAATAGTTTAAATATACCCTTCGTTATACTTTTGGGCTAAATATACCACTCCCGTTATACTTCGAGCTAAATAGCCTTGTGACTAACAGAGAACTTGTGGACGGCTGAAATCGAAAGAACTATTCAATTTAAATTATATTAAATTTGAATATAACCCCCCCCCCCCCCCCCCCCCTCTCCCCAAATAATTCAATTTGATATATCATAGACCCGCCTGTATGTGCCAATGGAGGGAAGTGAACGACGAACTTTTCTATAACATTGACCCACCAGCTGGATGTATATGTTGTTGGCACTGACTAGAGAGCAATTTGATTATTGAGATGAAACTTTTTCGAGTAAGAGAAGAAAAAATAGCTCTGTGGATCGAGAATGTTGCCCATGGAACAACTCAAGTGGTGGCATTGGTAAACAACGGAAAGAGTTTTTGGAATACAATGACACGATTTGCTTTATATTTCATGATGATGCAAAGAAGCTTGACAAAGTTTCCAAGAATTGTACCCGAATTTGATTAGGTCGGATTAAATTATTCAGGGCGTTAATATTCGAATTTGATTTATTTTAAATTAAGTAATTTTTTTAATCTTAGCCACCCATCTGTTCTCTGTTAGTGATAAGAGTATATTTAGCTTGAAAATATAATGTCAGGGGTAATTTAACCTGAAAGTATAACGGGAAGGGTATATTTAACCCAAAAATATAACTACGGATATATTTAAACTATTTAATATAGTACATGGGTATAATTGCTCTTTGCCCTATATATAATGATGATAAAGATAAATTAGGAACTAAATATTAAAGTATTATTTGATAGAGATAGTAGTTGGAATCATAATTAATAAACTTTTCTCTTAAAGTAGTACAAAAGTTACTCTCTCCTTTCACTTTTAATTGTCAAGATTTTCTTTTTTAGAGTCAAATTATAAGAATGTTGACTAACGTTTTACGGTATATTTTTTTATGATATTGATATGCAAGAAATTGCAATATATACTACTTTTCAGTTATAATTTTTAAATATCTAAATTCTTTGTTTAGAATATCAAATTAATGTAATCTAATTTAATTTAGAAAATTAGTCCATTTGACTTTCGAAAAACTTAACAAGAAAAATAAAAATGGATGAAGATAATACTAGATTTTGACCCCAAAAACCACTTATTATACCTGATTAGTTATTATTTTTACCAGAGTCTAATATCTTAGATACTTACATGTCATACTTTTTTATTCCATGATTTCATAGAAGTTAAATTCATACTAGCTAGCTCTTTGTTTGTCATTGTACAGTTGATAGCAGCATCAAGCGTGCTGAAGGCATTGAATCAAAGAAAGATTTTAGCTATTACTTGCAACTATATAGAGCTTCACTAAGTGGAGATTGGAAGGAAGCAGAAAAATTCTTGACAAGAGATACAGAAGCAAGTAGAGCTCAGATCAACTCTCTTTTACAGACAACACTTCATGTAGCAGTTGGGATAAAGGGTAAAAAAGGTAAGCATTTTGTGGAAAAGTTGGTGGCGACTATAGAAAATGATGAAGATATAGCCATACAAGATAGCCTTGGTGATACTCCTCTTCACTATGCTGCTAGATTTGGCAACTTAGATGCAGCTAAAATCCTTCTATCGAGGAATTCTCGTTTACCATATATTCATTGTTTACGTGGTCTATATCCAATCCATTATGCAGCTGAATACGGATACATTTCTGTGGATGTATTTGCTTATTTCTTGAGTATCACTGAAGAATCTATTCCCTATGCTGACCTCAGTGGTGTTAGACTTCTCAACAGATTAATCCACTCAGACTTGTATGGTAATCATTCACCATCCTTTAATTACTTTCTCTTTATCTTACTCGTATTATATTGTATGTACCTATTTGGGTGACGCTGGGGATTTCTGGTTGAAATGACAAATAAGTTCCTTATTTTGATTAGTTGGCTAACAACTTTAGGGGAAATTAAAATTTGGGAGGGTGCTAAGTTACTACCTTCATATAGTAGATTGATGTATTAGTTAATTGAATGAAGAATTAGCAGGAAAGTTAGAAACTAATTCAGCTTGTTAGTTGAGTTTGAGATGTAATTCTAGTAGGAAATAGAAGGAGAATATATATTTCTATTTAGAAAATTCCCAAGTTCATATAATCTACTTAAGGTCACTTGAGATGACTAGAAACATCAATTACATATCTATTTATACTAGTAAAATGTAAAATTAAAGGTCTTGCACAGATTTTCTCTAGAAAGTGTTTTTGTGAGGATGTCAACAAGTTGTTCTTCTGTCTGACAATAATTGCAATTGAATTTCACTTTTCTCTCGTGCTTTTGAATATCTCCTTCTCGATTGAGTTTGACTTTGTAAATCTTCTTTAGACTTACAATTTCTCTTCGTTGGGTATATTCACTCACTTCCAAGTATTATTTTTCTCAATCATTTAAATTTTTTCTTTCAAACATCATGCTTTATTGTCTCCTTATATTTTCTGGCTCCAACAAAGTTACACCTCTGATAAATATCGCTCAATATTTTTGTTCCTCTTGGAGGTGATTTTATCATCTGAATTTGAGATTTTTCCTCCTTGAGAGACATCTTCTTCCTCATCCTCTTCTTCTTTTGACACATCTAATTATGATAGAAGTATTCTCTATGTTTTTATCCTTCCAAGTTCATGTTGTTTTTCATAAAAAACGACATCTCTACTAACAATAAGTTTGGTAGTTTTGACATCGAGAAGCCTATAACCTTTTGTTACATAATTATAACAAAGAAATATACATTTTTAAAAAAAATTCACAATTTTTTCTTTTCTCACCAGGTATATGAGCATAACAGATACACTCAAAAATTTTAAAATGACATACAAAAGTTTTCATTCCACTCCAAGCTTCAACCGGTGTCTTGTCCTTCAATGTCTTTGTCGGCACCTGTTGAGGATTTACACCGCTGTATGTACTGCTTCTGCCCAAAAAATATTTCGCAATCCTTTCTCATTCATCATAGTTCTGGCTATTTCAACAATTGTTCTAGTTCTTTTTTTAAATACAACATTTTATTGAGGAGTGTACCTGTTGTAAGTTGCTTCTGAATGCCTTCATTTTTGCAGTATTCTTTAAATTCTTGACTTGTGTATTCACCTCCTCTATCATTGCGAATGGTCTTGATGCTGCAAACTTTTTGCTTCTCAACAAGGGCTTTAAATTTTCTGAATGTAGCAAATGGTTCTGACTTTTCTTTTAAAATAATCCTAAGTCATTCTTGAAAAATCATCAATAAATATTATAAAGTACCTTTGACTTTCAAGTGATGGAGTCTTCATTGGTCCGCGAATGTCGACATGGATTAGTTTCGAAAGTACATTTGCTCTCCAAGACATCCCTTTAGGAAAAGACTTTCTATGTTGTTTTTCCATTATGCAACTTTCACATTGATTCACCTCGATTTATGTAGTAAGACCCCTTGTAATGTAAATAACTATTGCCAAAAAGAACTCAAGAAAATGAGGTCCATGTCGCTTATTATAGGAGTTGTCATCCCATGCAATTTGAAAACATTGTCCAAAAAACATTGAGCTACAGAATCAGCAGTGTAAGGGTGTGCAATAGCAATGAAATGACCAGACTTACAAAGTCTATCCACCACTACCAATATGACATCCTTCCCTTTCGATTTAGAGAGACCTTCAATGAAATCTAAACTGATATCAATCCAAACACCATTAGGAATAGGTAATGGTTGAAGTAGTCCAGGGTAAGCTGCTGCATCATACTTATGACTTTGACAGATATCACATTTCTAAATAAAAGTTCTAATGTCAGCTGCTAATGACTTCCAGTAAAAAAAGGATTGCAGCCTCTTAATAGTTGCATCCATGCCTTCATGACCAGCTTGTGGTGTTGAATGCCACAACTGAATAATGGTCTATCTTAACTGCAAATCAGACCCTACTACTACCCTGCCTTCCCACCTTAGCTGAGAACCAATCTAGGTATATAGAATTTATAGGCCTTGCTTGCAACTTAACAATAACAGCTTGCAACTCGGCATCAGCTGTCCATGTTAGGCTACTTCTCTCCAAAAGTGTATCATTAGGAGTTAGGAGTGAAATTGCCAACAACTTCAGCACTTTGATTTCTTGACAAATCATCAGTAGCCTTATTTTCCGTCCCTTCATTGAACTCAATAGTGAAATCAAAGGCCATCAATTTAGAAAAACGAGCAATCTGAAAATCAGTGTGAATACTTTGTTCATGGAGGTGTTTTAGTGCATTTTGATCAGTTCTCACCGTGAAATGCCTTCCTAACAGATAATCACACCACTTAGTAAATGGCTAACATCTCTGTATCATATACATGCATAGCCTGATGTCTAGGTGCTAATGACTTACTAATATAGGCAATTGGATTCCCTTGTTGCATTAAGACAACACCAATTCCTGAACCACTTGCATCATTCAATTATGAATTGTTTATCATAGTCTAGTAATGCTAAGACAGCTGCAGTCACCAGTGCATCTTTGAGAACATGAAAAGTTGTAGTGGCACCCTCATTACACACAAACTTATCCTGCTCTAATAATTAATTGAGAGGTTTAGCAATGGATTTAAAATTCAGAATGAACCTCAGATAATATCCTGTTAAACCAAGCCTGTATTGCAGAAATCTTTGTAGGATTAATAGCTACCCCTTTTGCACTGATGAAATGACCTAGTTACTCTACCTCAGGTACTTCTAAAGCACACTTAGAACCGTTGGAAAACAACTGATGTTGCTTCATTAAATCAAACAAAGCTTGTGAATGGTTCACATGAGTTGGCATATCCTTGCTGTACACCAATATATCATAAAAAATAACCAGTACTGAACTCCTAAGGAGTGGTTTGAATACAAGATAAATAAGACTCTAAAATGAAGAAAGTGCATTCATAAAGACCAAATGGCATAAACAGAAATTCGTAGTGTCCTTCATGAGTTTTTAAAGTTGTCTTATATGTATTTGTTTCCTTCATTCTCAATTGGTGGTAACCAACTCTAAGATCAATCTTAGAAAACACTTCATCACCTCCTAGTTCTAACAAATCGTCAATGATAGGAATACAAACTTATCCTTTACTGTGAATTTGTTCAGATCTCTATAGTCTACACAAAGCCTCCAACTCCCATCTTTCTTCCCAACAAGGACTACAGGGGATGCATAGGGACCAGAACTAGGTTGTATCACACCTTGATCTAGCATTTCCTATACTAGCTTCTAATAATATCTTTCTTCATTCCTAGATATCTATAAGGTCTTTTGTTAACAGGAGTAGCTGAGTCATTGAGTGGTATGTTGTGATCAAAGATGCCTCTAAGAGGGGGAAATGTAGTAGGCATATCAAAGATGCATTTGTACAGTTCCATTAAAACAGTTAAGGTAGGATGAATATCAGTACCTTGATTTAGTTGTATACTGTTGCATTGCCAAACGGAGGCTGCATCAGTCACTAAGGTAAGCATGAAGACCTGAACTGATTCATCACTCTTTTTGTTCAAGGATTTGGCCTTGGTGGTCTTGATTTGGCTACTGGATCCCCTTAAGACAAGTTTTCTTCCCAAGTACAAACTCAATAGTACTATTTGTGAAGTCAAACAGAATCCTTCCTGCAGTATTTAAACACCGCACACCCAATACTATATGAACATTTCCCAATGATAGTAGTAGGAAATCAGAAGAAAAAGTTGTACCCTGCAGTAACCACTTCAAGTTCTTACATACAGCAGCAATTTACGTCCTTCTACCATCAGCCACACTTACTGATTGTTCATGTATATAGGCAAAGCTTTACGACCTAACTTTCTTGCCATTGACTCATCAATGAAATTATGAGTACTACATGTGTCAATAAGCACCTATAATTTTTTTTTTCATGGTATCCATTTACTCTAATTGTTTGATAACCTGTACTTTCAGTAAATGCTTGTAAAGAAATTGTCATGCACTCATCCACTTCTAACACTTCTTCCTCCATGGTTACCTCAACATCTTCCAGAACTTCAACCAAATACAATTGTATCTTGGATTTACAAATATGCCAAGGAACATACTTCTCATCACACAAGAAACATATTCTTTTAGCCCTTTTGTCATCCATCTGAGCAGCAATCAATAACCTTCTACCAGTATTACCATTACTGAATCTGTTAGCATTTGGTTCATAAGGTTTTTTGACATTTGTGCTAGAAAAAATAGGTTTTCGTACATCCTGAAACCTAGATGGAGTAGGAAGAAGACCAGTCTAAACCCTGTTGTTTCTACTAATTCCCCAAGACTTATCTTGAGCATCAAGCCTCTTCCTGCAAATTAGCTAACTTGTAAGCTTGCATTAAGGTTTTGGGTGCTTTCATTCTAACAACTTTGTTGAGCTCAATTTTTAACCCTCCCAGAAAACAGCTGATAGCATTTTCGTTTGACAAATTAACCCCATTCAATAACCTTTCAAACTCAGCCTGATATGTTCTAATATACTCAGTTTTTTGTAGATTTTTTATAGCTTCCATTGAATCTTAAAATTCCTCCCATATCTTTCATTAACAGCCAACACATACTCAGACCAAGAAGGATCTACAATTGAGTTCCTAGACTTCAAGTATGATCTATGCCAAGCAATAACTTCAACATCCAAATGGATAAAAACTACTCTCACCCTCTGATCATATGGAACTTCATCCATGGCAAAAAACCAATCCACCTTTATACAACCATACTCTCAAATCCGACCCCGGAAATTTAGAAAATCAAGTTTAGAACATCAGGTAAGAAATTTACCATTAGAATTTTGGAGATCCCCAGTTGTATTGCTCTGTCTCCACGCACAAATGATTTTGCTCTATTCTGATCCATTTCTTTGTCCTTTTGTTTTGCATTTCCTAGGGCTTGCCTGATCGTCATTAATTCCTTATCTGTCTATACAATTCTATCATTCATATTCACTACTTTCTATCAACTTCTGCAATTGTTCCAGAATGTGAGAAAATTTTCTCTCCATTTCCTCTGAAGATCTGTCTTTACTTTTGTCTCGAGCAACCATGATTTCTCTGTCGATGACCTTCAACTTTGATACCAATTGATCCAGTTACCAGTAACAGAAGGGATAATATCAACTAGGGGGATGAACCTCGAAGAAGAAGATAGCTATATCAGGGGAATCCGAGATAGAAGCTACTTATCATATATCATTCAATGTCTTAACAATTGTATTACATCTATATTAGAATTGAAATGGAAGCTAAAGCTAAGCTAATGAAATAACTGCTTCTAACAAATTCTAACAATAGTGAATAGTGATTACTATTTTTGTGACTAATTAGCAACAATAACTACTTTTTAATATTCCTAACCATATTAGCATTGTATCATACTTTGAATAAGTCTTCATTAGCTTAATATCTTGTCATCCCCATTTCTCTTTTCCGTCTTCATGTCACTATTGTTATCTGATTTCAATTTTTAGCAAAATTAGGTCGGCCAACAATTGTTTGTATTGTTCTGTACAACATTATTGTTCTACTTATTCATTTATACATCTTTTGTTGAGAATATTGTTAAATAATAAAATATGTTTTCTGTAACTGTTTAAGTTTTTAGATAAAATGGTGACACACTTCAGCATGGTATCAGAGCAGACATAAATCCTGAAATCGAATCTCAGTGTGTTGAGAATATCATTAAATAATAAAATTTTGTTTTCTCTAACAACTTAATCTTTTAGATGAGATAGTCACACACTTCAATATCTCTGTACTAATTGCTAATCCATATATGTACATCTTATTTTAGTTTATTGATATACTAAGAAATTGTTGTGCAAACTATACTTAGCTAGTTTGGTTGATAGATTTTGCGAGACAGTTGGTCGAAGACTATCCTGATTTGGCAAAATATGATTTAGACGGAAAATCTGCTTTGAAGGAGCTTGCCATGAAGGAATTTACTTTCCTTAGCGGAAGTCATCTAAACTTTTGGCAACAATTACTCTACTATTGTGAGTCTAACTTCCTCCTTCTTTGTTTACCTAATTCATGTTGTCTTTCACAGGAAAAAAAACAAAATAAAAAAGAAAAGAACTGATTAGTCACCTTTCCTCCCTATTAAGGTGTTCCTGTCAAGTTGACTTCACGGAGTCGCCAAAGAAAACCAAATGCCAATGATTTGGAGAATGTTGTTAATAACTCACAAATGGTTAAGACAAAGTCTGTCAGAATTTACATCAGGACTGGTCAGTTTTATCATTTTCCTTTTGTTTCTTTAATATTCAGGGTATATCAATTTCTTTTATGATATATGTCCACAAGAATTTTAGGAAACTAAAGAGTAAATGAACTTATCTAATATTAAGAATCTCATTCGAGTTGGTGTGTTTTTTTGTCACAGTTATCAAGACGTTGCATTCCCTTCTTTTTAATTTTGTTGAAATTTTAGGTAAGATCTCCTACTGTAGTTATTCATTGATCATTTCTTAAAATTATCTTCTCTATGTTTCAACTATGTTGCTTGGATTCTACAAAAATGTCAACGAGTGTGTGTTAGATCCTTTAAAAGTAGAGTATTTTTGGAGGATCTATAGCAGCATTTTCGGAGAGTCCGAGCAATATAGTATTTCAATACTTTTTAAGAGTTTCCTAATACACTCTTGTGCTTATGTCACTTATGTGTACATATCATTTAAACTACCTAAGTTTGCTTTAAAGATCAACTTCCCCTAGCTTTAAAAATAGACATTCTTTCCCTCATTTTTGGGTTATTAATCAACATGATTAGTTTAATTCACATGAATCTTTCAAGTTCTTACTTACCTATTCAAATTTATGAAAACATGATTCAGGACAAACACTATTTAGGTCCTCATCTCACTTTTAAATTAGGTTTGCTAACTCGTTTGAACCCTCAATTCATCACCGAAAAGATCCCTACAAGTCATATATAGTTAAATCAACATATATACAAACTCAAAACATGATTCACGATACAGTTAATCAATAGAAAGGGTCGGCTTCTTACACCAAAATACTGTTCCTCCACTCTGTTGGCATCTTTCTACTCAGAAGTATAACATTGAATAACTTCTCAAGTCCTTCTACATGTTTCTTCTCCAACCTCGCTAAGGCACTTCATACCTCTTTTGGACATATTATGAGTGTAGCTAAAGTTCTTGTCTAGTATTTAAGTATGATGATCTGCAAAAATTATCGTAGTATGAGTTAAACAAGTGATTAAAATGTCTCCCTAACACTTTTGATCTCAGTAAATACTGATAAGACTCCCTGGGCCTATGTTGCACGGACAATTCAAAAATGTCAACGGGTGTGTATCGGATCCTCCAAGAATAGTGTATTTTTTAAGGATCCGGCATAGGTGCGGCAACAATATTCTTGGAGAGCCGAGCAACTTAGCTCTAGGATATGTCCTCAATACATTTGACCCTGCTTAAACCTTCACCTCTCATTTCCTCCATTATGCTTTTATTTTTCTCCTTTTGGTGTCATTGACTTCTGGTTCAAGCCATATATGTTGAAGGAAGCTGATGGAACAGGTTCGGTGAAGCTGCCTGACGAGTTAGAGTTCGAGTTACACTAGACTACTAAATTTTAATTTATGTACAAGTCTATAGTTTGTACAACTAAAGCTGGTGTAGTCGACTAGGATAAGGTGTAAATAATATATTTGTCTTGTATTAGGATTCCTAGTGTACCTAGTATAGGACTCTTCTCCTATATAAGGAGTATGTAACTCAATCATTCAATCATCAATACAATCTTTGATTCTTCACATATCTATGAGAATTCTACATGGTATCAGGGCATAAAGTTTTTCCTTTCTTTAACATATTAGATCATAACCCAAAACTACCAAATTATCAAACCACAATGGCCCCTTCTACCAACACTCTTTCAACCTATTCACTCCATCACCTTATTCCGTCCTGCTCCATTAAGCTTAAGCCAACAAAACATCTTTTATGGAGGACACAAATGACTCAGTTGATTCAAGTGATGATATTAACCTATCTTATCACAGAACCACGTAAAGAGACTTGTTCCACTTGACAAACTATGGAGAAAACTATAGCAAGCGAGAAGGGTGCAGAAGACAACAACATTGTTTATGACTGGGAGGAGAAGGATGTTTTACTAAGGAGTTGTATATCAGGAACCCTGACAGAAGAAAGAATGTACCCGATCGTAGGCTGCTCAAAAACGAAGTAGATGTGGGAACACTTGGAAGAAGCATATCTTCAAGCAACAAAATATAAGGAGTTCCAGCTCAAGCACAACTACAGAGTGTGAAGCTAGAACCAAACCAATTGATGAATACATGAAGGAATTCAAAGGCATGTGTGATAGCCTTGCAACCATTCATAAGCCTACAGATGAGGATAACAAAGTGATTAATTTTTCTATAGGTTTAGGTCTTAAGTACAAGACCTTCAAGACTATCATGTTAGGTAAGGCGCCATATCCAACTTTTAATCAATTTATTAATGCTCTTAGGGGTTTTGATATGAAGGAGGATGAAGAAGAAGTGCCTCAACAAAATAATAACATGGCATTCTCTACCCAAAGAGGTAGGGGAAGAGGAAATTACTCTCAAAGAAGTGGAAACAATAACTTCAATTCAAGAGGAAGAGGCTTTCAGCCTGCTTGACAGGGAACATGTTCTTATAACATAAGAGACGGACCAGGTCCTCAGAACAGTCCTTCAAGTGGAAGTCATGAGAGGAACAATTCTGATGCGTGTCGAATTTGTGGTAGGAATAACCATACTGCTCTTAAGTGTTTTTACGGGTGAGATTACTCTTACCAAGCCACAGATGAGCTACCACAACATTGACTACTACTAATCTTCGAAACACTGATGACACCTTGTATGTGGAGTTGTGGACTCAAGAGTAAGTAGCCATATGACACATAACTCAGTATTCTAACATATCTTTAACACTATAATGGACCAGATAAAATTATTATTGGGAATGGATCAGAGTTAGACATAACATATGTTGGGAACACATCCAGATCAGGTTTGAATTAGAGGAAGTTCTTGTAGTCCCTAAGATCAATAAGAATTTACTCTCAGTTAGTAAGCTTGCAAAAGATAATTATTGCACTCTTGAATTTGATGAAACTAACTTTGTTGTAAAGGACAAGAAGACAAGGACGTTACTGGGCAAGGGAACTAAACGGAATGGACTCTATGCTTTGGAAGATAACAATCTCTATGCTTTAAGTGCTGCACACGATTGGGACACATCAGACAACATGTGACATACTAGATTAGGACATTCTAGTTGAAGTCTTTGAAGTTTTTGAATAGTAATAGTTGCATCAATATTAGTAGTTGGAATAAAATGCCTACTGTTTGTTCTAGTTGTCAATTGGGACAAAGTTGTAAACTTTCATTTGGTTTGAGAAATAAAATTGAAAAAGAACCTTTATTGAAAATCCATTGCGACTTATGGAGACCTGCTCCTGTCGAATCTTCACAAAGTATGAAATATTATGTTGTTTTTGCTGATGATCACACGAGATATCCATGGATTTATCCACTGAAAAAGAAATCTGAATTCTTTGTAAAATTTCAGAAAATGGTGGAAAAACAATTCTCTAAAGAAATTAAGATTTTTTAGTGTGATGGAGGTGATGAGTTAATCCAAACAGACTTCATCAAACATTTGGAAGATTGTGGCATTGTAAGACATATTTCATGTCCTTCCCTTGTTCTTAGTGATCATATAATGCACTTGTGGTGCATGAAGTACCTCAACCAAAGTAGTTGACTGGAGTGTGGCATTGTCAGATTGATGGTCCACAGGTACATCAACTATAGTAGTTGTTTGATGATGCTCATTAACTGGACCTGTAAGTGCAAGTTGTTCCTCACTGCCACTGGCAGATCCAAAATCTGCAACTGAAGTTTCAATATTACTATATGGAGCATCACATTCAACATGTTCCTCACCATCTGATCCTGCACTTGAGCGGTCAGTAGTACTTTTATCATCAACAAGCATAGGAGTAGGAGCAACATTATCACCATTTATGTCTGTACTAGCAGCATGTACTTCCCATGAAGTAGAATCATCATGTGCCTGCAATTTAGAGAAAAGTTCAACAAAAGGAGCAAGGTGAGGTGAGACATCAATATTAGTTTGAGACTGATTTGGAGACACATAGGGTAATGTGTTTACATCACACACAACATGTCTGGATATGTAAAACCTCCTTGTAGATGGATGGTAGCATCTATATCCTTTGTATAGGCTGCTATACCCTGTGAATACACAAGGGTAAGTCTTTGGACTGAACTTATTGCTACCCTTGATATACGAAAAACATCTACACTCAAACACTTTTAGGCTATTATCACTACTAAAAAAAGGCCAAAAAGAGACCTAGAAAAGAGACCTCACGAGGTCTCTTTTCGGAAAAAAGAGATCGAAAAAGAGACCTCAACGGTAGGTCAGTAAAATGCAGGTCACTTTTTTACAGACACCTCATGAGGTCGCCAAACGGAGACCTCACGAGGTCACCAACAAATTATCTGATTTTTTAAAAAAAAGAGACCTCATGAGGTCACTATTGTATTATTTAATTTAATTTTATATTTTTTATCTAGAGACTTCATGAGGCCACAATTTTATTATATTATTTAATTTTATATTTTAATAAAGAGACCTCATTAGGTCGCAAAGATATTATTTAATTTAATTTTATATTATTTTAAAGGAGAGACCTCATAAGGTCTCTTTTCTGCATTTATAAAATATAAAATGTTAATTAGAGACCTGATGAGGTCTCTATTATGAAATAGCTGAGAAAATTAATACAAAAGAGAGATCTCATGAGGTCTCTTTTCTGCATTTATAAAATCGAAAATGTTAAATAGAGACCTCATGAGGTCTCTATTATGAAATATCTGGAAAAATTAATGAAAAAAGAGACCTCATGAGGTCTCTATCATGAAATATCTAATGCAAAAAAGAGACCTCATGAGGTCTCTTTTTCTGGAAAAAAACTGGCAGAAAATTATTATTTCTGCGGCTTCTCATCACCTGTCATTTTAATTCAGTATCCAAATCAAACTCAAAGAGCTTCAAAAACTCAATTGAAGCAATATATTTACTAAATATTCTCTTATCAACTCAATTTCAACTCACTTCAACATAATTATATACTAAACAAAAACCATGATATCCATAAGTTATATAATACATTCCAACGTTATCATGTATTCACAAAACAAATAATTCCCATCACAAAATCATAAAGTTAACAAAATGATCCATAAGTTAACTACACAAGTCTAAACTTCACTAATGTGGTAGTATGTTTGACACATAATCATCACTTTCTTCATCACTTTCTTCATCACTACTACTCTCATGGGTCATATTTCTTTGTTGACCATACATTGGATATTGAGTAGGTTGAGATTGAGGAGGTCGAGGAGGGAAAGTGACATCACCAGAATAAGGGGGAATCCCTCCTGAAGCAAGTAATGCATCAAATTTTGGCCTCATGTTCCGAACGCCAAGCACATTTTTTCTACAATCAAAGCATAAATTATTTTATTTGATAAGTATTAATGAAGACAAGTATTTTATTTGATAAGTATTATTATTTTTTTTTTGCTGAATTGTTGTCTTTCTTATTCAAACTTTTCACTAGTCAACATACATGTAAAAATGCCTCTTAAATGAAAAATCTAAAATCAGAAAATCTTCTTCCACCATCAAAAACTTATGGTGCCAGCTCTATTCAGAAATATGAATGCACCTGCGATTATAGTGACAGAAAGTCAAGGCATGACTCTCTCAAGATGCATCAAAGTCAAACCTAAACAAAGAGATCATCAGGAAGAACCAAATATTCCTTGCAATTACAAAAAAGAAAAAGGAAAAAGACAATTGCACCAAGAAGTTTGGACATTGCAACAGAAGAAACAAAAAAGTGGTGCATGATACAGGTTAAGATCAAGTTCTATACTTCCAAGCATAACAAATAAATAAAGCTTTCAACCATCAATACAACCTCCCCAAATAAGATGACGACCCCTCACAAATTTTTGATATTCATGTTCTAATACCACATTCATAATGACATGGTAGACACTACAACTTTATAAATTCAGGAAACATGAATTAGGAATAAACATGCTTCCAACGCTTCCAAGGGAAATGCGGTATATTAATTCTTTTATATCAGTAGATGTAATGAAACATATATACCCAGTCCTTCAAGAATACCAACAACTTTCAGTAGGGAAAAGATTTCCCCGACTAAGTGGAACTAGAATGTACTTTGCCCAAATGACCACAGTTTAGTATGACCTCCACCCTAAAATAGAATTTGGTTTGTTTAGCTCCAAATTAAGAGAAAATTTTGACTAGATCATTATACGAGTCACATGGAGATGTGTCTAATTGATAGGTTGAATATGGGAGGAAAAGAGCACTTCATTAAAGGATTGTTATATTAAACTTAAGATGCTTAAAAGAAAGTTATTAAATTTGAACTTGGAGGAAAAATTATCATTTAAAAGGAAGTTTGCTTGTCACAACGACAAGTACTTTAATTAAGAAAAACTTGATCCTTCAACCGCCAAAGTACTTAAAGCCTCCTAACTGAAAAACTTCAGAAGCATGCTTTGCAGAGCGGGAAGGAGAAGTACAACATAATACTAGTCATCTACCATTGCATTCCATAAGTCTAAACCCTTGCTTGACTCATTTTAAGATTCAACACAAAACATGAATCTAAGGTTCAAATCTGTCAAAAATTAGCTTAACTCATATTCTAATATCATCAATTCATGCTTGATTCCTCATTTTATTTGATAAGTATTAATGAAGACAAGTATTTTTCTGATTTTCAGCAATTGATGAACCATCCGAAACTAAACTTGTAACACACAAAGATTGAACCATTCTGTTTCTTTGTCCCTTCAACAACCAAGAAAATCCCAATCCCACTTGTCTTTCTACCGTCAAGAAAAATGTTAACACTAGAACTAACTTATTTTCAAAGAATTAATTTGTTCAAAAAATTTACCTGGAGTCAAAGGGGAACGTTGCTGCTGAGGCGACTGCAAATGGTGGAAATGGAGGCAGCGCGACCTCCACCTGCTGAAGCACGACTGCAAATGGCGGAGAGCTGGTGGCGGATAGAGGAGACGAAGAAGACGACGGCGGAGAGGAACGATGAGAGAGAGAGGGACGATACAGAGAGAGAGGGTCGACGAGAAAGAGAGACGATACAGAGAGAGGGTCAACGAGAAAGAGAGAGGGTCGACGAGGTCGACGAGAAAGAGAGAGAGGCGGTCGACGAAAATTAAGAGAGAGGGAAGAAATAGAGCTATTTTAATTTTGGCTAGGTTTTTTGTTTTGTTTAAGAGACCTCATAAGGTCTCTAATTTTATGAGAATTAAATTAAAAATTTAAAAATTTTAAATAAGTCAAGTAAAAAAAATTTTTTTATTAAATTGACCTCACGAGGTCTCTCCTTCATTAAATTTTTTTTAAAAGATATTAATTTAAATAGCGACCTCATGAGGTCTCTTATTATTGACCTATTTTTGAGGTCTCCATTTCTAGGTCTCTTTTTGGCCTTTTTTTAGTAGTGTATAATCAGGTTGTTCTCCACACAAATTAACAAATGGAGTCACCATCTTTAGGACTGAGGAAGGCAGTCTATTAACAAGGAATACTGCAATAAGGAAAGCCTCAACCCATAGAAATAAAGATAGGTTAGCATGAAGAAGTAGAGTTAACTTAATCTGCACATTATGCCTATGTTTTCTCTCTGCAACTCAATTTTGCTCAGGTGTGTTTGGACAGAGCACAACTTGTCACTGGTCTAGGGATTAGCTAACAAATATTCATACAAAAGCATTAACCAAACAGGTTTTTGCTGAGTTTCGTCGCAAGCTAGGGTTACAGTCCCTCCACTCACTAGATTGAGGGGAAGTGTTGAAGAAAGCTGATGGAACATTTCAGAGGAACAGGTTCAGCGAACAGGTTCGGTGAAGCTGCCTGACGATTTAGAGTTAGAGTTACGCTAGGAGTAGACTACTAAACCCTAATTTATGTACAAGTCTATATTTTGTACGACTAAAGCTGATATAGTCGACTAGGATAAGATATAAATAATATATGTGTTGTATTAGGATTCCTAGTGTAGCTAGTATATGACTCTTCTCCTATATAAGAAGTATGTAACTCAATCATCAATACAATCCTCGATTTTTCACATATCCGTGAGAATTCTACAATATAAATCTCTCCCTCTAACTTTGTTGATTACTTTCTTGGATTTATCTATGCGATCTTGAAATAAATCTGCAAATTTGTTTATGCCTAAGGATTTCATATATATTTTTCTAGAACAATTATGAGTTGTTTTGTGTCTACACTAATTTCTTTGTAATTGTGTCGAAAAAATTGGTCTTTGTGTGTTGTTGTACTGCAGTGCCTCCTTTGAAGAACATCCGAAAGAAAAAGTCAATTCATCACTATGCAGTTATGTATGCAGAATGCTTATGCAAGAAAATAGAACGTCTGAATGACAAAGAAGTTGATTCCATTGTTAGTCGTCCTCTTCTTGACGCAGCATGTTATGACACTTATGAGCTTGTTGAAATTATTGTCAGAAGGTTTCCTTCTTTAGCTTATTGTTATGATCGAGATTCTAAGAATATATTGCACATTGCAATAGAGTATCGCTGCGAAAATGTGTTTAATTTGTCCGTCGGATGAGCCAGTTCCGGCACCAATTAATGATTTCCACAGACTCCTCTAACAATAATGTGTTGCATTTGGCTGGAATGTTGGCACCACGAAATAAGCTAAACCTTGTCTCTGGACCAACTCTTCAGATGCAGCGAGAACTACAATGGTTTAAGGTGATTTAACTTCTGTACCATACACCCTAATCAAATTTATCTCATTATGTGATTAAGAATTAGTATTCCCTCTGTCCTAAATTAGTTGTCATGTTTCCTTTTTTGAAAGTCGAACTCCCTCATTTTCCAAGACAAATTGGATTAGATCAAGTTGATATTTTACATTTAGAGTTTGGATATTCAAAAACTATATTATAAGCACTACAAGTTGCAACTTTTCTCATGGTAATTTGATGAAAATATATATTTTAAAATGCTAGTCAAATTTCATATAGTTTGACTCTTGAAAAGTGACACATGACAACTATGGGACAGATAGAGTAACTTCTTCTGCATTGATACTAACTAAGAATTTTATTACTTTAAATCTTGAATTGCATTGTAAGTCCTTCGAAATCTAACTCAATTTTTAGTATCACGTCCTGTTTTTCATCAATATCTCGTGAACTGTTTAAATCTAATATTTTAGATATGTACCACTCCAGCCTAGACACAAGTTAGTTTCTAGAACTATCATATATTTGATATAATAAAATCTACCGTGGTAATTAGATTTTACTTTTCGGCACATATTGATTTTCCATTCATTTAACAAGCCTAGCTGGTTAAGCATAAAATCGAATCATTTTGGCTGATTATTTTTAAGTAATCGACTAACATCGTATATATATAAATTAGGAAGTAAAGAAGATTGTACCGCCTTTGTACTGGGAATTCTTAAATGGTGAGGGGGATGCTCCGTATGCGGTATTTACTGATAAACATGAGAAGTTGAAGGTAGATGGAGAAAAATGGATGAAAGATACATCAAGCTCATGCACAACTGCAGCAGCACTAATTGCTACTATCGCATTTGCTGCCGCAATCACAGTACCAGGAGGCAATGAACAACAAAGTGGACTCCCCATTTTCTCTTGGAACATAGCTTTCATTATTTTTGCAATCTCGAATGCAGCTTCATTGTTCACTTCAAGCACCTCTCTATTAGTGTTTTTGTCAGTTTTGACATCTCGTTATGCAGAAGAAGATTTCTTGCATACCTTGCCAAGGAGTCTTATCCTAGGACTGCTAACTCTGTTTCTTTCTATAACATCCATGATGATAAGCTTTAGTTCAACGGTGTATCTCGTGTTTGGGCAGAAGAAAGCATGGGTTCTTGTACCAGTCGCAACAATGGCTTGCCTACCGATTACTTCATTTGTGCTTTTGCAATTTCCCCTCCTTATTGCTCTCATTTCTTCAACATATGGGGATGGCATTTTTAAAAAGAAGAGTAACCTCTTGTTTTAGTGACGAATTTTGTTATTGTTTTTATTTTTTATGTTTATAGTACTTTAAAAACACGAAGGTCCTTAGAATTTCAACATTTGGTTGTGTGTCCTTTGTTGAAAGACTATAACAGATACAATTTTTATTTACTATTTTCAATGTTTGAGGATGGGGATATGCCAAAAGGACGAAATGCATTTATAGACTATACACATGTAAGTATGTTACTGATAATGGTGATTTCTATGACTTGTGATTCTATTGTTTGACTATGTTGAGTGAATCTATCTACGTGTTTTATGCCTATAATTATATACTATTTATTAATCTTAGTCAGCCTATGATGTCTATTTATTTATACTGATACTATTCCAGTCACTTTGTTTTTACCTTTAGCACAACTACATTCTAGATTTGTGAGTGAGCTACTTTCATCCAATTTTAGCTTGAGTTTTTTTTAGTATGATGACATTTAGATCTGGGAATGTAATAGCTAGAGTTAGATGTATTTTTATTTATTATTTTATCGTGAGACTTTTAGTTATTATATCATGCTTCTTAATTTTGTGAAGAGACTTGTATATTGCATGTGTTAGACACTTATGTTTGGTTCATCCACTACTAGAAAACATGCATGTTGCAACAAAAGAATAATCATTGCCATAAACTCAATAAGTGTTGAAATTGAGTTATGGCAACGGAAACTGGCGTGTTACATATAAGGTTGTCGCGATATATCTATAGTAATGATTTCCTAGCAACAGTTGAAAGTTGTTGCCACAGACCATCAATAGATACGATTATACTTTAGTCTAGGACAATACTTTTCTGCATCTATTGAAAACCGTTGCAAGAGATTTTATAGTGACGGTGATAAACCGTTGCCACACACTGTCTACAACAACAATTAATTTTTACTTTGGGACGACACTTTTCTGTGGTTGTTGCAATAGTTACGAACCGTCGCAAAAGGTTTTATAGCAATAGATGTAAACTGTTGCAACACAGTATCTATAGCAACAATTATTCTTAAGTCTAGGACGACACTTTTCTGCAGTTTGTACAAGAATTGCAAATTGTTGCAAATGACCTATCACAACAACTTTATTATACAACTCGATCTAAGCTATTACAACGGTTCTTCTTAACTCTGCACCAATGTTATTAAGCTATTGCAATAGACCTTTTTAATGGTTATTGCAGACTATTGTAGCCATTTTTGAAATAAACTTTAATACAATGATAAAACATATTAAAACAATATGTACATCAACTTTTAGCATTCATATATTATAGATAAAGGAGAAGATCTTGATTTACTATTCAAGAGTTAACATACGTTGATGTTCACAAAAATTAAGCCCAAACATAATAATAGTCCCAGTTGTCATTTATGGCACAACATGACAACTCATTTTAGTAATTGGCAACATATAGCCATCTTTTATTTTCTTGACAAAAAAAAGTTCTTAAAAATCAAATTTTGCAATTAGTAGCCCACGTATTGGGAAGTTATTTTTGTAATTAAATTAATAATTTTAAGAGGTGACAGTATGATGTCCTTTTTTTATTTGGAAGTGGTTTTTTTCTCTTCTTTCCCGTCCATATACCATTCTTTTGAATCATATTTTTATTTATTGATTATCTTCTTCATTACTTTGACAAAAGATGATTTACTTTCTTGTTTATTAGTTTTACATATTGAATTCTATAAAAACATTCGTCAGTGTATTTTTTCTCTTTCTCTTTTAAATTCTTGATAGTTGTTGGTACTTACCCTCCAATTTCCCTGATTGTTAGCATATGTTTGATCCCCTCTTGTATTGTTGTTTGACTTTTTTTGGAGTTGTTTTAATTTTGAAATTGAAGGTTATATCTAATTTAGGTAACAAAAATTATGTAGTAGTTTTTAATTGTGGGTATCAATTGTCATGTTTAAGAAAGTTATCCTAGGATATTCATAAAAATGGAGATTCTGATTCTAGTTTTGTGAATTCTCCATCCCTAAGTCTAAATTTTATAGTCATGTAAGTTCTTATTGTTATCCAATTCAATTTGTGTGTTTTCTATTGAGCATTTTATATTTCATGTGCAATCTTCATTTTCTGAAGAAAGAATCTAGAATGTATGCAAATTTTGAGAGAATGAATACACGGATACACATACATGAATGCAATGCATACATGATGTTCATGATTAAATTATTTTTTTCAATGCAGTGTATACATATTATAAGTTACTGAATATATAAAGGGATAACATAGCTATAAATATATGCCAATACTAAGTGAATGAATACACCATTTTTCTACCTATATACAATCAAGTATACAATTAAATTTTTTATTACCAAATAACGAACAAAAATATATACAAAAATACATAATTTATGTTTTTAGGCAGTTACATATTGTATGTATAACTTTTTATGTTTCCGTTATTTTTATTGTTTAGTGATATTTGGTTATACAAGGAAAAAAAAACTATTAAAATGTCATTTATTAATTTGGGTCATTTTGTGCTTATTTTTTTATTTGTTTATTAAATGCTAATAAATGTTGCGCTATTGATTGCTAATTATAACTATCAGTTGTACACATATGTCATTTCCTCTTTTAAGTAAGGTCTTCGCTGCTTTCATCCCTGCTTTGCTCATCATTTTGTTCACCTACAATTTCAAAAGGGTCAACAATTAGGAAATAAAAAGTTCATAAATGACAAGAAAAAGAAGACACACAATTCCTAATTTTCTCTTTTTGTCCATGATGAAAATAACACCCAGGAATCCAAGACTCTAACATAGAGGTAGAAGCTCTATCTCTTCATGAGGAGGAGACAAACCTATCATGAAACAACTCGAAAAATATAGCTATAAAAGTGTACATGGGTGAGGACAGTTTAGTAGCCAGTAAACACATACAAGAATTGGCACCAGGTGAAGAAGCTGATCTGGAACAACTAAGTTAGGAACAAATAAGTTAGCTAACTACATTACAAGCATTGAACTTGAACAAGTCAACTCAATCCACTACCACAATTTTCAAACTCTACCAACCAAAGGACGGTATACATTGGATTCCAATAAATCACAAATTACAATCCTCAAAATCAGAACTAGAAATATTATACAATCATAAACATGATATTTGTTGATCAAAATATAACAGTTAAACACCATAGACAAAGAAACAAATAGGGGCATCAAGAGTAAATACAACAAAAACATATACATCAGAAATAAACGATAAATCACAAACGAAAATGATGATCGCAGTTACTAAAAACTAACAACACCTAAACTATGCAAACAACAGTAACACTAATCTCAATAATATCAACTTCGACAAAAATAAAAGGATCATTGCAGTTGCACCAACAATAATACAAGAAGATTTCAAGTGTAGTAGCATAAGAAAAAAAAGTAGACACAGATTAACATAACAATCCATATATGAAGATGAACCAAACAAGAAACTACAAAAGCAGTAGTAGAAGAAAATGAAGAAGAAGAAGGGGGATTCTGACCTTGATTGTTGCTACTGGTAGATGAACGATGGACTGACTGAATTTTTGTTTTTGGTGTTGAGGAAACATCAATTAATGTTTCTAGAACATTAGCAACAATTGGTAGGCCTGAACGTTGAAGTTTTGTTATGACATTCTACAATTTCTTGTCGCATCATGGTCTTTTGTTGGTCATAGTATTCTTTCTTTATTTCAATTTTTTCCTCCATTCTCATCATTCTCTCTTCAATTTTTTTCATGAGGTCATTTGTTGCATTTGACAAGGCTTCAAAATGTCCCACTTTCCATTTCAAAGTAGTTTTTGTAACCCCTATTACATATAATCTCAAATGTCCTGGATGTTCTGATCCCATGGCAAAAGAAAATGCCTCAATTGTCTCATTTTTATCTTCTTTTTGTTGCATTTCAATATTTTCCATCTCAGCCTATAATACAGTTTTACTATTAAAAAAACAACTGAATTCAAGTACACATATAAAGAGTAAATATGAAAAAACAAATTCAAAACAAACAAAATAAAAATTAGATAAAAATATCACAATTTTACTAGCTGTATCTTCATATGTATCCTTGTATGATCGATTGGGCTTTCTTTTTCTTGTAACCAAAAAAAAAAATCCTTAGGTGATGGGGTAACACTAGTTTTCCTCTCTTTTTCCTGTAGACATTAAAAATGGATATCAAACATTTTTTTTTAAGATGTGACAAGTTTTTTTCAATGCTACGCAAGAGCTCATACCAAATAATTGCGAACTAAAGCAAAACTTTTCTTGCCAACAGTATGTGGATTCTTTAACTCTTTTCCAATTCTCAGTATTGATTTTTGAAATTTTTTGCTAATAGAAGAGAAGTTTCATAATGATCAAGTGATTTTTATAGAAGAGGAAAGATTCTTTCCAGTGATTCATAAAAAAATAAGAGCTCAGTGACTCTCAAAAAGAAGAGATAGAAGAGATACTACCAATGATCAGTTACAGAAGAAAAGAGCTCTTTATATAACTTAAAGTATTTTGGAAATGAAGAGCAAAAATAACCACCAAATCAGCTAATCACAATATTCTCTTACTAAAAGAGAAGTAACTAAATACATAAGGAGAAAAATTCAACCAAGAAACATGTATTACAGGTTGTTCTCGTATCCAACAAGGACAGAAGGGAAATGATAATGTAAACTTAGCTTAACATAATTGAACCACACTACAAACTAGTAAGATTTACCTGGAATTTTTCCGAGTTCCAATATTTAAGAAGTTCCTTAAATTGAGATGTTGGAACATCATCAGGCTTGTTTTCCATCTGAATTTCATCATTAGCGTAGGCATCAAAGTAGTGTGTTTTCAAATCAAACTTACGCCTTCTCCAAGCTTCTTAAACTGTTTTTAAAGTCCATCTAACACCAATTTCTGGAATGTCATATTTCTTCTGAAAATTTGAACATTGAGTTAGTGCAATAAATTTTAAATATATTTAACTTAACAGAAAATTGAATACTTCAAATCTTGGTTTAATCCCACAAATCATCTTTTGTGTCCATCAGCTTCCAATTTTCTATATAAAGAGGTCAAAGGGTCTCATTCCTAGCAAGTGTACCGAGGAAGCTGCTCAACTCTATCCCGACATCATTACTAGGACCAACTGGCTGACCAACTTTATTCAATATAGTCATTTTACGATCATACCTTCCATGCTCAGATAACATCTTTGTTTGACCTCTTTGTCTTTTTTAGTTGAGGAGTCTACAATAATGCACAAATAAAGATAACCCTTCCAATGTAGTATTGTAATTTTATTTTCTAATAAAAAAAGAAAAGTAATATTATGAATAAAATACTGATGTACTTCCTTGTTCTGTACATTGTTCGTTTTATTCAAGAGCAGTAGAATTTAATTGAAATTGTTCTTCTACTGGTTGCACTACATTGTTAGTTGAGTCAACTTGTAAACGAACTCCTGTCTCTAGACTGTGTGATTTTAGAAGATCTTGTTCTTCAATTATATCTATTAGACGTTGACACTTTTCGGCGATTAGATCTTGTCTTTTTCTAGCTAGCAACAATTTCTTTTTGATTTGCCAAAGATGTGAGCTTTCCAGCTGGAACAGTTGCTCTTGCTTCTCTATTCTTTATTTTTGAAGACACTCTTTGTTTAATGACTACCAAGTACTGCCTACCATAAAAAAGAGATATACAAATAAGGAGTTAGACATCTCAACAGAATCAAGAATATAAAGTAGAATCAGCGAAAAGACTATTAAAGTAACAATAAAATAAACTAGTAAAAAGGAGAAAGGGTGAAGCAGAAATTAGAATCACCGCTTCATCTGACTTGATTCACCTATGATTTCTGAAGCAAAATCAATCCGATCATTTCAGCAAAAGAAGCACTAAAGCAATCTCTAATAATATTTAGAAAACCAAAAAGACAGCAGTACACATTAATAATAAAATAGGCAAAATCAACCTTCATTCAATGGACTTTCAAACCAGTAGTACATATAAGAAAATGCAATAGAGATATATTAAAAGAAGTTTAAAAATTCCTTTGTCAATCATCAGCCACCATCCAATTCCAATCGATATCATCAAAGTCCTCATCTTCTTTTGATGTGTCCATATGATCTTCTTCCAGTATTCTGAATGTTGATAATGAGTTGACTTATCAATGACATCACCGGGTAGATCTTCTCTCAACCATATAAGATCAACATCAACATCAGATATTCCATTTGATGTTCCAATGTCATTGTCTGGCTCCCCAAAAAATGTGTCTCCAATATTAGGTCAATTCTGATCTTTTTCTAAATCAAATAAATCAACATTGACTTTAGTCCTTGCCTAAAAATCTTTCTCAACTGATCCTCCACATAGAAAACTTGACGCACTTAAGATGCTAGTACAAATGGATCTTCAGTACTGCATAACTTGTTGAAGTATGCCCGAGTTAATCCATATTCATCTACTTCATTACGAAACCAATCACATTTAAACAACAAAACACTAAATCAGCCCCAATAATCAATCTCTATGATATCTTAAATAATTTCATAATAGACAACCTATCCATCAATGGGGTTTTGGTCTCTAGAACTAGTAAAATTATCAGTCGTTTTTGATAAGTCACTCCATAGTTCTGAGTCTTACCTTGACTATCTCGTTTCATTGTATGAAATTGATATCCATTGATGAAATATGCTGTATATATTTTTTCCGTAGTATTAGGCCCTTCAGAAAGTTGTCGTAAATGTTCAGACACTTCAACAAATTTAACTTCTTAAACCAGTTGCCAAATTTTTTTACTATGATTTTGTGCTCTAATCCATGCATTTGAGCTACTATGATTGTCAACTACAGTCTTATGTTCCTTGAAAAATGCATATTTCAAATTAGCATGTCTCAAAGTTCTTATCATATATAAAAAATATGAATGTTTTTAATAGAAGTGATATATCTTACATGATAAAGGTCTCCATTTTTTCATCTCCGGTATTAAACAATACATGATGTATATCAAGACATAACTAGAGATCCATATGAGAATTATTGCCTTTGCTCTTTTTTTCTCCCTTCCAATCGGATGGGCAAATTTAGGGAATATATATGACAAATTATCTCCCTTTGTTTCAATTCCCTGCTCATTCTCTCATTGGTATTGACTAAATCATGTTTTCACCCCAGTATGTAGGTATCTGGAACATAAATTCACGCGCTCTAGTGCCACGAATACCTCTAGTATAGATTCTTCTAGATGAAATCGATTACGAACAAGCCCCTTAAAACATAGGTTTCTTTCAATGGAATACATCCAATAAAGATGTGTTGGACCCCCAAGCTTAACTTCATTTACTAAATGGATGGGAAGATGTACCATTATATCAAAAAGGATGGAGGGAAAATCTTTTCAAGGTCACATATAATCTCATTGATTTCATACTGCATTTTATCAAGATCTTCTCTCCTTATCATCTCGCCACTTATGACTCTAAAGAAGTTTTCCAACTGAATCAAGGCTATAGAAACTTTTTTAGGCAAGACTTTCTAGCATCAATTTGGAGCAAGTAATGCATTATGGAATGAGTATAATGGCTCTTGTAACCTAATATTTTCATTTCATCCAGTTCCACACATCTTGATATATTTGAAACACAACCTTTTGGTAATTTGACATTTTTAAGAACAGTGCAAACAACTTCTTCTCTTCTGGTTTCATGTAGAGACAAGCTTTAGCCAAATAAACTTTTTCATTATCATCTTTTACTAGTTGAAGCTCCTTTCGTATCCACATTTCTTTTAAGTCATATCGAGAATTAATATGGTCTTTTGACTTTCGAATTACATCCAACAAAGTCCCGAGCAAACTGTCATAAATATTTTTTTCTACGTGCATCACATCAAGAATGTGACTCAGTTTGTTATGTTCCAGTATGTCAATTCAGAAAAAATGAATCTTTTTTTCCATGGACCCTTACTGTCACAACACTTCCTCTTTTAACCCTTTCGGAAAACATTACTGAATCCATGAAAATCTTCCAATACTTCTGTGCCTGATAAAGAATTAGGTGCAGATCTGTGATCTTCTTTACCATCAAGCGATTTCTTATCTCTTCGAAATGGATGATCAGGAGGTAAGAATGCCAGATGACCCATGTAACACATCTTACAATTATGTTTGAGATATTGAGAGTATGTAATATGATTACAAGATGGGCAGATCTTTGTTCCTTTTGTGCTCAACCTGAAAGCATTGCATATGCTGGAAAATCATTGATTGTCCACAATAAGGCTGCACACAATTGAAAAATTTGGTAAGAACAATCATCATATGTTTCCATCCCAGTTTCCCATAATTCTATTATTAGTGGTTGAAGGTAGACATCAATATCCTTTCCTGGAGACGATGGACCTGAAATGATCATAGCTAATATCACATACTCCACTTTTATGCAAATCCACAATGATAAATTATAGTTCATTAACATAACAGGCCATGTGCTATGGGAAATACTCATGGTTCAAAACGGGTTGAAACCATCACTTGAAAGACCCAATCTAGCATAACGAGGATCTCTAGCAAAATCTTCGTGTAGGGATTCAAAATTCTTCCAAGCTTCCTCGTCAGCCGCATGCCTTATATTTCCATCTTTTGGTCGTTTAATATCATGACATTTCATATTTGCAGTTGTTTCAGGACACATGAATATTCTCTGAAGCCTAGGTTTTAAGGGAAGGTACCTTAAAATCTTTGCGAAAATTTTGGTGCTTTCATTAGTCAAGGGATCATTAACAGTCTTCCATCTAGACGAGCCACAAACAGAATAATTATTTTCCTTCTCATTTTCCTTCCAAAATAACATGCAATCATTAGGGCATGCATGCATTTTTTCATAATCAAGACCCAAATCTTTCATCACATTTTTTGCTTTGTGAGACGACTCAAGTATATGAGCAAATGGAAATGCCTCTTTTAACAGGTCTAGCAAGTCTCCAAGGGACACATTACTCAAACCATGAACGCATTTGAACAAGAATAATCGAATGGGGAAAGTCAATTTCGAGAAATTATTACACCCAGGATATAACTCTTGTTTACATTCCTAAAGTAATTTATAAAATTTCTTTGGATCTTCGAATAACCCCTCTCTCACTCCATCAATCCCCAAATCACCTGCAACATCTCTAAAAGTATCATGAAGTAGGCCATCAATATTGCCACATATGTTGGAACCTTCCTTATGATGATCTGGATTATTTCTCAAGGAAATACTTTCCCCATGAAAAATCCATTTGGTGTAACCTTGTACAAACCCATAAACAACCAAGTGATACACTACAATATTTCGTTGATGCCACTTACAATTAGCACACTTTTTGCATGGACACAATATTTCATCTCCTTTTGAAGCTCGTTCAAAAGCTCTATCAAAAAAGTTATTCACACCACTGATATACTCATTGGTGGATCTCCGGAGACCCATCCAACTTTTATCTCCATTATCCATTTAATATTGAATATCCTATATGACACCAAAATCAAATTACCAAGATAAGACATAAAAAAGGAATATTCTGATATGTGGCTATATGTTATTTTATGTAACAATATAACTGAAATGTCTGTTTTCCTTGAAATATTGGTTATACATAATTAATTGTCTACTTAACAATACCAATTTTACCTATAATTTCAATTAGTTAAAAGAGAAAAAAAGTAAAAGACTTAAAATCTAAAAACTCAATCTAAAGATAATAAGACATGACAATAAAGTCAAACAATTTTGACAAATCTAAACACTTAGAAGATGTAATGGATTTCATATAAAAAATACAAAACTTCATATTATTTTATCAAAGACAAGAACATCGCACAAGAAACTAAGCAGCACACGACTGCATGACTCCCCCTTGAGAGGCTGAGTTACTGTTCAACCTGACCCAATATCTACTAAATCAGTTATAGAATTAGCAATTGTCACAAAATAGAACATGAATCAGAAAAAAAGGACTAATAGGAAAGTCACATAAAAGGGAAATCTTCTCTAATACTCTAAACTAACTATACATGCACAACATTTAAAGAGCACATATACGAGGAAAGAATCACCAAGAAATGATTATAAACAACACAAAAAAGAGTAAAAATTAATATTCATACACGCATCAATGGAAATGAGAGTAGAATAAAATAAAACTCCATACAACATTAAGATATAAGTGAATATTATGACACCACGAGCTAACCCCGAGATGCAAGCACGAAACTTAAAATTACAAGCTATCCCAAGTTAGCCCTGCTGGCATGATCATGAGAATACTAAAGATAATAAACTCATGTGGAAGCTAAATCATAATTAAATCTGAAAAGACGGGGAATAACCATATTCTATAACTGAGATATTTAAAAAAATGAGTTTATTAAATGGAAATATTAACTCAATACTAAGATGAATCTAACTATGTCTAAAATAAGCCTCTAAACTAGACTAGAAATACTTGGACAAGACCCCAGCTAAATCTAGCAAAAACTGAAACTAATTGACTAATGACTGAAATGACACTCATGACTGTTGTCCTCAGAGAATAAGGATTCACCACTGAATCTCCTGAAGTGGAGATCAGAAATCAATCTATGCGTGATCTGGATGCTGAGAACCTGAACCTACATCACGAGAAGATGTAGCGCATGTATGTGTTAGTACTTGAAAGGTACTGAGCATCTAGGATAGAGTAAAGCTGAAATAAAATATAACTGAACAACCATAATAGCAAGTATAATAATCTGACATGATAAACTGAATTCTGGCTAACTAGATGCAATGACCAATTTATAACATGCTGATACTAAATACTAAATAAACTTATAAATGGTCATTGCAAAGAGTCTGATTGAACTGTGAGAGCTACTAATAACCGTTAATAAAACCACATAGGCTAAATGTGGAGTCCAATGTATACGCCCCATTGAGAGGACCCAATATACCCTGTCAAAGGTATAAAGGCATACTGGAGTGATCAATAAACTTATTGCCTATAGAGGGGACTTACAACCTACTTGGCTAGTAGTTTTGGGACTATTGGGTACGCTAAACCCTAGTCCAAGTCGATATTATGCTACTCTCATGGATTTTATAAATTCATTGATTGTGTCTGAATTTCTATCAATATTGGATAGCTCAAAACTGAACATTCAAACTGAGAATGCAACAATTAGTCTGGTAATTATGCATTTATAACTGAGGCATGTATATTTGAAGTGTCTGAAATATATGACCTAGCATGTGTAATTCAAGAACTAAAGAAATACAAAGCTAGGTTTCTGAAATTCTTGCAATAAACTGAATAATAACATGATAATTTGATTTGGAACATAAAACTAATAAGTTCATGAAGTTCTAGAAAACCTAGGTGTAATCATGATATAGGAATCAATAATCTGACTAAAAACTAAGGACCCAATGGGTGAAAGGAACCCACTAGTGAAATCCCACATACCTGGTGATGAAATCCACGAAAAAATACTTAAGTTTTGGGGCTGGAACTGCTAGAGGTTTTTGTGTTCTTAAACTACGGTTCTTGAGTTTTTTCTCCTTTCTTGCTTCTAACTTTTTTAACTTTGATCTAATGATTTGACTTAGATATGTTTTAATTATGTTTCTAGGCTTAAACTAACTAAAATCTAATTATTTAGGGTCAAAACTACGTTACATAAGGTTTAAATGAAGTGGGAAAATACTAAAAGACCCCTGGGTAAGTTGCTGTCGGACAAAATGATGGCCTGGACAGACGATCCATCGTTCTATCGACGGTCCATCGTTTGGTCCGTAGGTTGGGCCTGTTCTACAGGCCTTTACTAAAACGAGCATAACTTTTTTACAGAGGTCTGATTTTTGCAAAGTCGGTGGCTATGGAAAGCTAATTCAATTATCTACCTTTTGGTAGGTCATGGAACACCTAATTTATTTTGTGCTAAGAGTTATGACCATTCGAAGATGGCCCAACTGTATTTCCCCTTAACTTTTTATCGACCCATAGGAGCTAAGCTACTACCCTTCTATTCTAAGATTGGTTCATCTAAAAACTAAAAACGAACAATCCTAGTTCTACAATCTACTAAGGCATAACATGAGTGTAACCAATCCATTCTTAGAACGACATCGAAGTCTACCATTTCTAACTCTACTAGATCTGCTAAGGTGACTTTATCAGAGACTGAGACAGGGCAATTTTTGTATAACCGTCTAGTTATAACTGGGTCACCGACTGGAGTAGAGACTGAGAAAGGTTCTGAGAGAGTTTCTAGACTAACATTGAATTGGACTACTATGTAAGGAGTTACAAAAGAAAGAGTAGCCCCTGGATCTAACAATGCATAAACATCAAGGTCAAAGACACGTAATGTACCACTGACTACATCAGGAGAACCTTTCTGATCCTGGTGAACCTGAAGAGCATACAACATGTTCTAGTGCTGACCGCCACCTGTACCAGATGAACCCTACTATGTTGGGCGACTTGTTGGTGCTGCTAAAGTTGTAGACTAAACTTTACCTTTACCACCTTCTTGACCTTGTCTAGAATGAAATTCCCTCATCTGTGAATAGAGTGCACTGCACCCAAAACATCTCTCTTTTCCTTCAAGACACTCACTCGGATAGTTCTTACCACATTTAAGGCAAGTGGGGTAAGTCTTGGTGCTTGAAACACTTCCATGAGATTTAGAACCTGGTGCTCTACCCTTCTAGTCATACCTCTTCTTAGAGGATGGAACACTAGCTGATGAATGGATTGGAGCCAAAAACTTTTGCTGACCCTGCGAGTGATTTCCACCACCCGATTTCTGTTTAGAATAGTCATAGTTCCCAGTCCTAGCCTTCTTATTTTCCTTAGCCTGTTCCCTAAGCTTATCATCCTCAACCTGCCGAGCATGAATCATAAGTCTAGAGATGTTCATATCTCCAAGTAACATCACATTTTTGCACTCTGTTTTCTCCAAATATGACAAATCCATACAAAAACTTATTCATCTGAGCCCTGGAGTCAGCAACCATGTGAGGAGTATACCTGGAGAATTTGTTAAACTTGAGCCCATACACTTGGACTGTCATGTTACCCTGCCTTAAGTTCATGAATTCTTTGGATTTTGCTTCTCTCAAATCCATTGGGAAAAAACTTTCGAGAAAAGTCTCACTAAAGCAGTTCCAAGTGATAGGAGACGCATTTGCACCCCTATTCTCCTTCCACTGAGTGTACCACATATGAGCAACATCCTTCAACTGGTATGGTGCTAACTCAACCCGATTATTCCCAGTGACTTGCATTACCTCAAATATCTTCTTGATCTCATCCGAGAAATTCTGAGGATCCTCATTAGCATGCAATCCTAAGAACTCAGGAGGATTCATCCTAACAAAGTCATGTATCCTTTGTACTACTGATCCACCATTTTCATTCACATGAGCATGAACTCGATTGTTCTAGTTAGTCATACTCTAAGCCAACATTCTTATAGACTTTCTGAACTCAGCATTGGAGACTTCTTGATCTGGGACCAGAGGAGCTGCGTTTGCATTCCTAGCATTAGCTCTCGAGGAGGCATGATCTGAAATGTACAACATCAAGTTAGAATTTAATAAGATCATACCTAACACACGATAAGCGTAACAAGAAAGTAAAGTTTTTCCTAAAAAAAACTTCATAGCCCCCCTCTCATTAGATGTGGTACACTTCACACCCATGAAAAGGACTCTACTTAGTGTGACTTTTTAGAAATCCTAGGACTCTTGAACCTAGTGCTCTGATACAAAGTTTTGTCAAGCCCCATCTAACCCTGAGACGCGGACACAGAACTTACAACCAAAAGTAATCCCAAGCTAATTCTGCTGCATGATCATGTGCATACTAAAGATAATAAATTGATGCGAAAGATAAATCATAATTAAATCTGAAAAGATAGAGAATACCCATATTGTATAACTAAGATATTTGAAATAATGAGTTTAATACAAAAAAATATTAACTAAGCTGAATCTAACTATGTACGAAATAAGCCTCTAACTGGAATAGAAATATTGGGACAAGTCCTAAACTAAATCTAGCAAAAACTGTAACTAAATGACTAAAGACTGAAATAGCACTCATGACTATTACCTCGGAGAATGAGGACTCACCACTGAATCTGCTGAACTACAGATTGGAAATTGATCTATGCGTGATCTGGATGCTGAGAACCTGAACCTACATCACGAGAAGATGTAGCGTATGTATGCTTTAGTACTTGAAAGGTACCGAGCATGTAGGATAGATTAAAGCTGAAATAAAACATAATTGATTAAGCATAATAGCAAGTATAATAATATGACATGATAAACTGAATTCTGAGCTAACTGGATGCAATGACCAATTTATAACATGCTGAAACTTAATATTGAATATACTGATAAATGGTCAATGCAAAGAGTCTGACTGAACTGTGGGAGCTATTAATAACAGTAATAAAACCACATGAGCTAAATGTGGAATCCGATGCATACGCCCCATCGAGAGGACCCAATATACCCTGCCAAAGGTATAAAGGCATACTGGCGTGATCACTAAACTGATTGCTCACATAGGGGACTTACAACCTACTTGGCTAGTATTTCTGGGACTATTGGCTATGATAAACCCTAGTTTAACTTGGTATTATGCTACTCCCATGGATTCTGTAAATTTACTGATTATGTTTGAATTTCTGTAAATAATGGATAGCTCGAAACAAAACATGCAAACTTAGAATGAAATAATTATTTTGGTAATGATGCATTTATAACTGAGGTATGCATATCTTAAGTGTCAGAAATATAAGATCTAGCATGTGTAATTCAAGGACTAAAGAAATACAAAGCTAGAGTTCTGAAATTCATGCAATAAATGGAATAAAAACATAATAATCTGATTTGGAACATAAACTAATATGTTCATGAAGTTCTCTTGAAGTTCTAGAAACCCTAGGTCTAATCATGATATAGGAATCAAGAATCTGACAGAAAACTAGGGACCTAATGGTTGAAAGGAAACCACTATTGAAATGGTGATGTAATCCATGGAAATAGTTAGGTTTCGGGGCTGGAACTGCTGGAGGTTGTTGTGTTCTTGAACTAGGGTTCTTGAGCTTTTTCTTGTTTCTTGCTTCTAATTTTTCTAACTTTTTATTTAATCCTAACTTAAGGTATAAACGAAGTGGAAAAGATCAAAAGACCCCTGGATAAGTTGCTGTCGGACCAAACTATGGCCAGGACTGACGGTCTATCGTTTGACTGACGCCCCGTCATTGGGTCCGTCGACTGGGCTTGTTCGACAGACCTTTACTAAAATGGGCACAACTTTTTACTAAGAGGTCTGATTTTTGCAAGGTCGGTGGCTATGCAAAGATAATTCAATTATTTATTTGTGGGTTAGTGATGGAACACATAATTCGTTTTGTTCTAAGAGTTATGACCATTTGAAGTTGACCCAATTGCATTTTCCCTTCATTATCTGCAAATTTTCTACCTACGGACCGTAAGTCCACCTACGGACCGTACTGGTCATGCATAGCTCTTGTCATAGAGTGGGTGAATTGGGGCATCGATTGACGGTCACGTACAATGGACCTTCATCTGATCTACGGACCGTAAGTCCGTCCGTCGTCCAAGACTTAACCAATTTTTTCTGAGCTGAAATTTTTTGAAGTTTATGATCCTATCAACGGTTGTGCAGCACAGGCCGTGGTTCAGGATACACTCCATCGATGCCACTGTTGGTTGCACCTGTAGATTTTTCTGTAAAGCTGATTTTTGTTCTATTTTGTCTATGGGGTGTTACAACTATTACATCTTTTTAAGCAGCGAATATCTCACTACATGAAAACTTTACTAGTTATAACCTTTTAAATTGAAGATAAGCATAACTACGCTAAATAGGAAAATTTGGGTTAATAAGTTGAGGGTTTTCTATTTCTAATTAAAGACTTCTAAAAAAATTTAAAGGTAAAAGAAAAGCATGAAAAGACAACAACATCAAAGTCAGTAACCTCACTAAATAAACTAAGAAACTCAATAGTAAAACTTCAAATTTATAAGAAAAGCCAAAAAGCAGCCATAGAGAACTTGGATATATGGTTATATGTAGACATGAAGATCCAAATCTAGAAGCAACCTTGGAGAGGTTGTTAACACTCAAAGCCTTATATTGTGCTCAACTACACCAAGGATATACTCACTGTATTCCAAAAGCAGAAATGATATTAAAACAGAAAATACAATAGGTATCATAAAAAGGATATTAAAGGAGAAAACAAAGAACTACTAATATATTAGGTTTTATTCGGTGTTCAAAGATTAAAGAGGTTAACTTCGTAATAAAAGCCTTATTATATGATCAACAAGACACGGGGTTTGCTCAATTTATTCATGAAGCAATAATGCTTGTTGAAAGCACCTGGCAATCCTAATCATAATCATTAAAAAATCTACGATTTTGAACTTCTGTTTAATTTCAAGAAGAATACACACCACCACTACACAATCGTGTTAACAAGAATAGCTTTCTTGCATTGGTACACTGGGAAAGGAATGGACGAGATGAAGTTCACTGAGGCAGAAAGTAGCATGAATGATCTAGTTATCGAAGATCTTAACTCATAACAAATAAAATTTATCATGAATATCTTTTTACAGTAAAACTTAAAGTGAAAATTTTCCAACATCCTAAACTTACAATACAAACCTTAAATTTGAAAAACATAGTCAGATGGAATGATTTGATTAAATAATGAATAAGCAATAACGAACAAAGATTAGTAAGAGAAACCAGAACTTTACCAACTTGAACATTACATCAAAGTTAGCATACACAAGAACATTAAATCAATAAATGTGCAGGTCACTGACAAATGTGAGTAAATGATTACAGTTACATAGCCTTTTGTTCCTTCAAACCACAACACCCTGTAGAGCACATGTACAAAAATGACTGTTGTATCTAATATAGACACTAACTAAACAATATAAATGAGACGTTACATTTCTATTTATTTTCATAATTTTATATGCCTATACTGAAGACAAGTGCCGCAAGATGCATTCAGACATCATATATGATAACAAATGCAAAAACATATTCTCCATCAGGTTGTATTATAACATTCAAACAAAAGATGCATCTAAATTTCAAATATAGCTTTGAATTACATTTAAGTGAAGGTAAGTTATTTCAATGTTGGAAAGACTTACTTTTTAAGCAGAAAAAAGATTCTGACACATATGTACATCAAAGTAAAAAAAAAAAGAGAGAAATAGGAGCATTACCTCTTTGTTGAGCAGTGAGCTGAGCTTGATGACCAACTTGTAGTTTGTCCACTAAAAAATTCAGACAAGAAGAAAGAAAGAATAAATTTAGAACATGAAAAATATACTCAAAAGAGAGAAATAAAATCCTTAATGCTTGACTTCAATGACTTTTAGAGTAGAAAAATACTTTGAATAAATCAGAATTATAATGCAAATTGAAGATTTTATTCTTAGAAATCGTTTGTCCTATTCAAAAACAAAAGATTTTTCAATAGATAAGAACTATCATGCATATTGAAGAATCTAAGCTCATCTTTTATAACATTAGCTCTTCCAAAATTGAGAGTTTCCATCTAAACATTTTTGCAGATATTTCTCAATGTTCACCAAAATCGAGATGTACACTATAATGCACAATAAGATTACATTATAAACATAAACTCTAGCAAAAACAATAACTTCACAGCAATTCATTTGTCAAGAAACCTAGCTTCTAATAAATTACTAACTTTGAAGAAGATGAAATACAATATACATGTAGCTGTAGAAACGTACAACCCATGAAGAAGAAGACCCAAAAGCTGCAGATTCCTACAAGGAAAGTCAAAAAAGAATGGTTAAAGGAAAACTCATGAAGAAGAAGATGAATTCTTTGTTCTTTTTCAGAGAGAATGACATCGTTGCCTACAAGATTGGAGTCGTAACCTACGAGAGAAAAGTAACCTGGTATGACATTTACATTTTCTTTTACTTTTACAATTAATTAAAAAATAAAATTTTGGCAGGTGAAGTGAAATAAGTCGAGGGAAAATAAATGGCAGAACCGTTGCCATAGAGTACCTACGACCACGATTTGTAATAACCGTTGCAATATAAAGATACTATGGCAACGGTTGTAGTACTAATGTAACGATTTAATTTTTAAAGTGTTTCATCAGATCCAATTTTCTATTGCAAAGGTTATAACCATTGCGAATGAGTTTCTATTGCAACACATATTTAATTGTTGTTAAATAGTTGTTCTACAAATATTTTTTCTAGTAGTGATCCACAGGGGACTGGTGTGGGTGTCAGTAGTGGTTTGGATCGTACAAAAAAAATATGTAAGACTCTTCTCTAGATTATTCATTTTATATTTTACCCCAACACCATCTCATAATTCTTTAGCACTTTTTATCATATTTCTCATTGAAGTAGGCTGACCTAAACAGAGTAAAATAGTATCATGTTCACATGACAAGTGATTTATCTTGGGAGTCCACTTATATATATATATATATATATATATATATATATATAAATCCCTTGTATTCTTTATAGAGAATAGTATAAGGAAAGAATAATTTGGGAACTTTTCTGTTAGCCCAAGATTATTAACTAAAACCAAAAGACTCAACTAAAGTAGAGGAAGTTGGAAATGATAACTTGTTTATGGAATAACACTATTTGTTGATTGGTTCTTATGTTCTTGGGTTTTTTTTACAAATGACTAAGGTCACCCCTATTTAAACTTGTTTAGGGATGATTCTAGATACTAAGGATCAAGACTATTCTAATCTTTTTTGCAAATTTTTCCCTTAAATATCTAATATTCTAGACTGTTGGATTAGCATTTTAATACTATTATTATGATATATTAATTTGCTTAACTTTGAGTTGAAACAGTGCTCATAGTCATTTTCCCATAAATTTTAGTTACAGAAACGTTCATGTGAACGTTGAAAACTTGGGCAGCATATTCATCAGCCATTGATGACATTAGTTACCCCTCTCATTATCTCATTCTTTATTCCTCCATTATTCTTAGTAACCTATATAACTCCTAATACCATTATCTTTATTATTTACTATCTCATTATCTTCCTATTCATTGCTAGCTAGGAGGACTTCTTGTAGTATAAATAGTGATGGTTTTCATTTGGTTTGATACACACAACACACAAAACACAAGATAAATATAGTGAAAGAGTTATCCAAAGGAGAGTTCTTATTAGTTGAAGGGATGTGTTCTTTTTTGTGGAGTTTTGGCTCAACTATTGTCCAGAGTTGTTGAGTTATATTTTGTCAAGGCTGTTGTATCCTGGAGGGATAAGTCAAAGAGGACTACTGCTGGACCGGTGAAAATATTTGCTGCGGTGGGCTTGAATGTCCTTAAAGAGAGCGTGATATCCGCGCCTCAACCTGAAGAGATTTTATTTTTTTTAATTTCATTTTCAGTTGTTATTTTTAAGGAGATTCATCATGGCTACAATTGAAAAAACCGCGGATGTCAGGATGAGAGATATTAACAAGCCATTTCGGTTCAATGGTAACCATTTTAAGATATGGAAGGGTAAAATACTTTTCTACTTATGTCTTCTCAATGTTTCTTATGTGTTAGCTGAGAAGAATATTAGTAAAGAAGACATCACCTCTATGAATGATGTTGAGACTATTTCTCATATAGAAAAAGTGGAAAAGTGCTATGGAGATTCTTATAAGTGTCGGTATTATATTCTTATTTGTCTATCTAATAATTTTTTTGATTATTATGATAGAACTTACTCTATTGCATAGAAAATTTGGAAAGCATTGCAGAGTAAGTATGATACCGAAGAGGTGGTAGCGAAAAATATGCGGCTAGTAGACCAAGCTCAAGACTTTATCATGATTGTTGGAGAGATTAGGTCCAAAGAGGTTATAATTGGAGATAACCTTATTGTTTGTAGCATAGTAGATAAACTTCCACTTTATTGGAAGGAATTTCAAAAAATCATGCGCCACAAACAAAAGGAAACCTCTCTTGAAACCTTGATAATGAAAATCCGCATGAAAGAAGAAGCAAAGGGTCATGATGCATTTTTACAAACAAAAGAGAAAAACATCACAATGAAGGTAAATTTAATTACTTTGAATAATACTACTTCTTAAACTCACAAAACACTTTTTTGAAGCCTAAGAATAAAATATTCAAGAAAAATAATAGTAGACCTCTCAAGAAAAATAATGGTGAAAATCACCAAGAACAAAATCACCAAGTTCAAGAAAACGGATCATGGTTTGTTTGAATCAAGAGTGGGCATATTGCTCGATTTTGCAGATTTTGAAAACGTGGTCCTAACCCTCAAGAAAATGTTACCCAAGAAGCTTTTGTTGTAGTGGTTACCGACATAAATATGGTCAAGAATGTTGATGGATAGTGGGCTGATTTTGGTGCAAACTGTCATGTATGTTATGATAAAGATTGGTTTAAGAAATGTACTCATTTCGAGGAGCCCAAAACCATCATTCTTGGTGATGCTCACACTACCTAAGTGTTGTCAACTTGTGTTTTACTTCTGGAAGGGTATTAACTTTAAAAGATGTACCTTATAATTCTTCCATGAGAAAATTTTTTATGTCTATTTTTCTTCTTAATAAAGCAGGTTTTAAACATATTATTGAATCTGATCAATATGTAATAGTGAAGAAGGGTATTTCTGTGGGAAAGGGCTATACATGTGATGTGATGTTTAAGTTGAATGTTGAGATGAATAAAACTTCTACTTCTGTTTATATGCTTTCTTCTACCAATTTTTGGCGTTCTTGTTTGTGTAATATTAATGATCACTTTGTTGGAATCATGAGTAATTTAGGACTAATCGCAATGGTTAAATAGAATTTTGAAAAGTGTGAGTCTTGTAGTAAAGCTAAAATCACTAAAAGGCCTCATTTCAAGTTGGAAGAAAAACTGATCTGTTAGAATTAGTTCATACTAATATTTGTGAACTTCGTGGAATTATAAGTCATGGAGGTAATAGATATTTTATCACTTTCATTGATGATTTTTCTAAGTTTACATATGTTTACTTGATGAAAAATAAAACTGATGATTTTGAGAATTTTAAAACTTCTCTCCATGAAGTTGAAATTCAGTTTGGAAGAAAAATAAAAAGAATTAGAAGTGATAGAGGCCGTGAATATGAGTAAAATAAGTTTAATTCTTTTGTTAGATCATTGAGAATAATTCATGAAACTCCTCCTCCTTACTCTCCTTCATCTAATGGATTAGTAGTAGAAAGTAAAAATAAAATTTTGGTTAAATTGACTAATGTCATGCTTATTGAGTCACATGCACCTTCAAATTTTTGGGGGTGAAGATATTTTAACTGCTTTTTATGTGTTGAATCGTGTGCCTCATAAAAAGTCTAAATTGACACCTTTTGAATTCTGGAAAGGTTACAAGCGAAGTTTGGGATATCTAAGAGATTGAAGTTGTCTAGTCTTTGTGAGACTAATGGATCCCAATATTACTAAGTTGGGGAAGAAAGTTACTACTTGTGCTTTTCTTGGTTATGCTTCAAATAGTACAACCTATAGATTTTTTATTTTTGAAGATAATATCGTGATAGAATCAGGTGATGCTATTTTTCATGAAAATAAGTTTCTTTTTGATTCTAAAAATATTGGGTGTCAAAGGATTGAACAATATATGTTGTCACTACCTAGTTCTTCTACTTCAACTTTGAAAAATAAAGAAGTTAACAATTTTGAGTTAAGAAGAAGTAAAAGAGCTAGAGTAGAAAAAAATTTTGGTCCTGATTTTATGCGTTTAATATTGAAAATTACCCCTCTAACTTTGAAAGAAACATTATATTCACATGATTTTATTTTTTGGAAAGAGTCTGTAAATGATGAACTAAAATCTTTAATTTCCAATAAACTTGAAAGTTAGTTGATTTACCACCAGGTTGTGAAACTATTGGTTGTAAATGGGTCTTAGGAAAAAAAAGTTAAAAACCGGATGGATCTATTGATAAATATAAGGCTAGGCTAGTTGCAAAAGGTTTTAAACAACTAGAAGGTCTAGAATTTTTTGATACTTTTTCTCATGTAACAAGAATTACATCCATAAGACTTTTAATTGCTATGACTATAATTTTTCATTCGCTGGATGTAAAAACTGCTTTTTTAAATGGAGACCTAAGTGAAGAAATCTATATGGATCAACCCGAGTGTTTTGTTGAAGCAGACCAAGAAAGTAAAGTATGTAAACTTACTAAATCCCTGTATGGCTTGAAGCAGACACCAACATAATAACATGAAAAATTTGATTCTTGCATGATTGAAAATGGTTTTAAAACAAATGAGTGTGATAAGTGCATATATTATAAGTCTTGGAATAATTTACATGTGATTATTTACCTATATGTTGACGATTTGTTGATCTTTTACTCTAACATTAATGTTATTGATGAAGTTAAATATATTTTTAGAAGTCATTTTGATATGAAAGATCTTGGTGATACAAATATTATTCTTGAAGTAAAAATAGAAGAACATGTGAGGGAATTTTCCTTGACCAATCACATTACGTTGAGAAAATATTGAAAAAACATAAATTCATGATTGCAAACATGTTGCTACTCATTTTTATTGAATTGTTCACTTATATCCTGTTGAAAGTGAAAATGATGTAATAAATAAAAAGGAATATGCTAGTATAATAAGAAATTTAAGATATGTGATTGATTTCACTAGGCCTGATATTGCATATGCAGTAGAAGTACTTGGCAGGTCTCCAAGCTACCCAGGTAATGAACATTGACATGTTGTAATAAGAGTTATGATGCATTTAATTGGAATGAAAATTTGTGGTTTGTTCTATCAAAAGTATTTTGTTGTACTTGAAGGCTTTTGTGATACAGATTGAAACACTTTGTCAGGTGATTCGTGTTCTACCACTGGTTATGTCTTTACTTTAGGTGGTGGTGCTGTTTGTTGGAGATCAGAAAAGCAAATTATAATTGGTAACTCTACCATGGAAGCTGAACTAATTGCTTTAGCTTCAGCTAGTGAGGAAGCGAATTGGTTAAGAGATTAATTTTTTCAAATTCCTTATTTTGAAAAACGAATTCCTCCTCTTTTAATTCGTTGTGATAGCACAACTGCAATTGGTAGAGTTTCAAACCATTATTACAACGGTAAATCAAGACCTATAATGAGGAAACACAGTAATGTAAGATCGTATTTGACAAATGGTACCATTAATGTTGATTATGTCAAATCTTGTAGATCCTCTTACTAAGGACATAACAAGAGAAATCGTCTGGAGCACATCGAGGCGGATGGTACTGAAGCGTACAAATTATTGAGGAATATATAAAGAAACCCAAACTGGGGACTAGAGATCCTATAACCATGTTCAAAGGAAAAAACTAATCATATAATGACTTGTTGTGAAAAATGCATTATTTTTTATTCCCTCACAATGATGTGAGTGCATTATTTCCTGTAGTTTGTGAAGGTTTAGTTGGTAAAACTCTTAATGAATATGTGTAGCCCGTATGGATGGAGTTTTAGGCTTACAGGAGCACTCTCGACAAATTTCACCTATGTGATGTGTGGAAGTTGGTCGCTTCCTATGAGAATAGGGCATATTTTCAAATGCACTCATGAAACCGGGATAACACATGGACATAACATGCTGTATTTAAAGCTCATGTCAACTCCTTAATTATTATATGCGGACAATGATGTTTAATTTCTCTTAAGCAGTCATAGTTCAAGTCTGAGACCAATACAACAATAGAGCAAAAGTTATTGTTTCACTAAATGGAGGTTCAATGCAGGACACACCTTCATTATGCATGGTAGTCTTCCTTCAGCTTATAGACTCTCTTGATTAATATTAAAATGAGTGAGGTATTATTGGATTAGTATTTTAATATTATTATTGTAATATATTAATTTCCTTAACTTTGAGTCGAAACAGTGCTTATAGGCATTATTGCCCATCATTTTTTAGTTACAGAAATGTTCATGTAAACGTTGAAAACTTGGGCAGCATATTCATCAGTCATTGATGATATCAGTTACCTTCTCATTATCTCATTCTTTATTCTTCCAATATTCTTTGAAACCTATGTAACTCCTAAGGCCATTATCTTTATTATTTAGTATCCCATTATCTTTCTATTCATTGCTAGGAAGACTTCTTGTAGTATAAATAGTGATGGTCTTCATTTGGTTTGATACACACAACACACAAAACACAAGAGAAATATAGAGTGAAAGAGTTGTCAAAAAGAGGGTTCTTATTAGTTGAACGAAGGTCTTCCTTTTTGTGGAGCTTTGGATTGAACTCTTGTCCAGAGTTGTTGAGTTATATTTTGTGAAGGTTGTTGTATCCTGGAGGGGACAAGTTAAAGAAGACTACTGCTGGACCGGTGAAAATATTTGCTGCAGTGGACTTGAATCTCCTTAAAGAGAGCGAGATATCGGCGCCTCACCCTGAAGATATTTTATTTCTTCATTTTATTTTCTGTTGTAATCTTGTATTTTTGTTATCTTGTAAGTTTTCACTAACATAGACTATTTAGATATTTCTTAGTACAAATATCAAAGATATTTACACTACAGATATTAGAAAGTTCTACTAAATATTTAAGATATTTTTTTGTACCTCCAAAAAATCAACTTTAATTTTCACACTCTTGATCTTGAAATAAATTATTGAAACCCCTTTCTAATACCTCTACTGCACTTATTAAAAGGGTTAGGAATAAAGGATCTCCTTGCTTAAGATCTATGAATAATTTTAAAAAAAGTCTCGCTCATATCAGTGATTCTTACTAAAAATTCAAATCTTCTCATTATCTTGGCTAGAAATCTTCAAGACATCCTATCATATGCTTCAGTCATTTCAAGCTTGACTACAACATTATGAAACTTGTTTCTCTTATTGATGTCCCTAATTATTTCTTGTGACGACAACACATTCTCAATAATGCTCCTCATTTTTATAAAATCAGTTTGATTAGCTAAGATAATCCCTGAAATATCAACTTTAATTATTGTTTCATTTACCACTCTTGAGATAAATTCAAGCTAATTGGCCTCACTATTAAGCTAATCCATTGTTTTAAAAAATCATAGCCTTTCAAAGATACCATCTTCATCTATTTCTCCATTCCACCATGTGTAGCGACTTACTGAAAATTTAGGTTCATTTAAGACACAAAGAACTTATCCATTGAGAAAATCAACAATTTACTACTGAGTCACTTGCAAGCCACCTTTTTTTTTGAATTATTTAAAATAGTCTTTAAATCTCGTCCCACTAGCAAAGGAGTGTTAATTAGTATGTTCTGCAATATCCTCCAAGTATTTTCATAGTTATACAATGACATTAAAGTAATCAATAGTACCCCTTGGTTGATAGATCATACTCCCTGTGTCCCATTTTATATGAGGTAGTTTGAATCGCCACGGATTTTAAGAAAGAAAAAAAGACTTTGAAAAGTTATGATTTAAAATAAACGTTAGAAATTTATGTGACTATAAATCATTTCATTAAGGGTAAAATGGATATTTTAAAGTTAGATTGTAACTTAATATATAAATTTTTCATTATTTTTTTAATTAATTAAAAAGAAAAGTATCTTGTATGCAGGTCTACTAATCCTTCAAAAGAATTTTAACTTCTTACCGACCTGTATTCCAGAATATGGCCTTATTAACTTCTTTTCATTCTTTATTCGAACTAATAAAGTACGAAGGTCAATAATGATAAAAATATATTTTATTTTTGATCAATTATATTTCATTTGAAAGTCAAAATATTTTTTTAAAGAAGAAATTTAATATAAAAAAAATTTGTAGCATTAATCTTAAAATTCCACCGCCTTAAGGCCCACGAAAGGGACCAAGACTCGTGGATCCCCTCGTGAAGATGCCTTGGTCTTTTGGGCTAAAGGAACTTGTTTCCTAGGCACTACCTTAAGTCCACGAAGGGGACCACAGCACGTCGGGTCCCATGTGAGACTTAGCAGCACACTTAAAGTGAAGGGTGTTTTGGGTAATTCCGATTTTAGTCCAACTTAAGTGAGGTCAATTTTCCTTAACTTAGGGTCACTATATAAGTCATTTTTACTAAAAAAAAGAACTCATTCAACTCATTATTTCCAAAACCCAAATCAATTGTCAAAGTTCATCCTTTCAAAAAATTTCTCTCTAGAAAACTCAAAGAAGAAGAAGAAGGAGGAGGAGGAAGTGAAATCTAGGGTTCAAAAAGCAATATTTTCACACCAGATTCATAGGGATTTGTGATCAAGGTAATATTATTTTATACATGGATATCTTTCATCCATGGAGTCCCTTCAAAATCCCAATTTCAACAATAGAAATTCCCAAAAGTTAAGGTTTGATTCAAAAGTCATGGGTTCCTTTCAAAAATGATTCTAATGCTTAAGTTTATGTTATATTAAGTATGAATTGATGATTTCCTATGGTTTTTATGATTAATACCCAAGAATTCATGAGAGCCCCATATTACTTAATTGTAATTTGTGAAGTGGGTCTTTGTTGATGAAAAAAAGTTTCATGAAAGTATGCATGTAGTGATTAGGTTACTTGAATTATGATAATATCCATGTATAATGTATTGAATTATAGATGCGTTGATTTGATATGAGCTTTGAACCTATGAAAGGATAAAGTATGAGAATGGTGCATGCTTTTATGGAATCTATGTATATGTTTTAAGAACACTTTGATAATGAAGTATCTATGACTATGATGTAGTTGTTGTATTGTTGAAAGTATATTCTCATATACACACTTATGTATGAATATGATATGATGTGAAAGGTTATCTCACAATATGAAGATTGTAATGTTGAAAGGCTTTCTCAGAATCTATATGTAGACATGGACACTGAAAGGTTACTCTCCCGCATGAGCTATGAGTTATATTATGAATTAAGTCAATACTTATTATATACTCCTTGGAAATTAATGCTTAGTACCGAGTGGAAATTGAATATGAGATGGAGGCTTTTAAACTAGTTGAATTCGGCTCTCCAATGGGATCCTTTTACACTAATTGAGTCTGGGTACAAAAGTATGTCTCATGAGATGGTGACCTTTTTCGATGTGGGTAACACCGGGACCATGTATATCTCACATAGTCTCATGTCTATTAAGGTTTATTCCTGCAACAACAAGAACAAAAATATGAATTATGTACCGTCATTACTCAAGAAGCTTTTATATGAGTTTTCAAGGTTCTAAAGATGTTCATGACTATGTTGACTATGTTTATGACTTTATGTTTAATGATATTTAAAATTGTAAATTGCATGCTTTCAAACGGAATGTTCATTTTCATGTTTTCAATATTTTTATGCAAGGCTATCATACTTGGTGCATTTTTGTACTAACACCTATTTTTTTTTACATTTTCACCCAAGTGTAGGGTCCGATTCTTGAGGTGATCATTCTAGTGGCTAGAACTTGGACTTGAGTATCTTTCGAGCTTTTTGGCGAGTCTGTATGGTTTGAGGAATGCTTTTTCCTATGTTGTATTTCCTTTCATTTAGTTTCCCTTTTTGGACATATTGTATGGCTAAGCTATATTTCATTCATATATTGTAATAGATAGCTATACTAAGACTAAGTGTCTAGACTTCCCATTTTTCTTTATGAAAATTTTAGACTTGAATTTTGGTTTACTCTTAGTGTTCTATGCTTATGTTATGAGGACTAAGTGGCTTGTATGGAGTCCTTCGTGGTTATTTTTTCAATTCTAGGGGTACCCTTGGGTCGTGAAAAACTTGGCAATCAAAGCACAAGGTTCAGAATTATCCTAGAATGATTTCTCATAAGCCACGTCTAGTATAGTCTTATTCATAAGTGTGAAACACACAACATTTATGAATGAGAGGCTACAAGATGATTAAGAAACTTTACTTCTTCATAACTCTAAGTTGTGTAATAGAATTTATCTCTATAAGATCTCTCTCGTAATCCTTGCCCTATGTTTTTCAGGATATGAATACTAGAAAGACTACTGCTAGAAGAACGGAGGGTGACAATGTGGAACAAGGAAATCCTCCTCAAGATCATCAAGCTCCGATTGATCCTTTGGTAGAGAATGTTACTCATGTGTATTTTAGGGAGACTCTTAATGTATTGGGTCAAGCCATGACGGTTAAAGCCAATAGAGAGGTTTTAGTTCTGGTGAATTCTAATGTGAACTCAGCGGCTTTAAGAGTGAGGGATTTTACAAGAATAAACCCCTTGCAGTTTTATGGCTCCAAAATAGAAGAAGATCCTTCAGATTTTATCGATGAGTTTTATAAAGTACTTGCTATTATAGGGGTGACTCTGGAAGATAAGGCACAGTTAGTCGCTTACCAATTGAAAGGTGTTGCTCAAGTGTGGTATAACCAATGGAAGCAGGGGAGGACGGTAGGAGAGGGTCTCATAGAGTGGGAAATGTTTAAATTGGCGTTTCTTGATAGATTTTTCCTCCTTGAGTTGAGGGAACCTAATATCAAAAGTTCATTAACCTTCATCAAGTAAATATGATTGTGAGGAAATATGATATAAGTTCGTTAACCTTCATCAAGTAAATACGATTGTGAGGAAATATGATCTAAGTTCACCCAACTATCCAAGTATGATCCAACTATGGTGATGGATTCAAGGGCTAAGATGAATAAATTTGTGATGTCAAGGTCCGGCATTGTAGTCAAAGAATATCGTAGACAATGCTTGTTCAAGATATAGACATTTCACGTGTCATGGTGCATGACCAATAAATGGAGAAAGAGATACTCAAGGAAAATAATATGGAGGTTAAAAGATCTAGGACCGGTGATGGTAAATTCTCAAATACTAGGCCTGATAGACAAGGTCGACCAAGGTTTATACAAAGGTTTTCCAACCAAAGTTTCTCTAGCACTCCTCCAGCATAAAAAAGGATTGGGTTTCCAACCCTAAACATCAAGAAGGTAATAATAGTGTCTCTTATGTGACTTAGCCTATTTGTGCAAATTGTGGAAAGAAGCATGATAGTAAGTGCCTAATTTGAATGGATAGTTGCTTTGGTTGTGGAAAGAGTGGTCACAATATGATATATTTTCCAATGCTTAAGGTTCAAGGAATAGATGGAAAGTAAGCTCCTCCTAGTGGTTCAAACTCCAATGCTCCCAAAAAAACCGCTTTTATGCTCTCTAAATATGAGGTGACCAAAACGTTCCCCGAATATACTGACCGGTATGTTATAAGTCTTTCTTATTGATATGTATGCTTTATTGTACCCTAGTGATACTTGATCTTTTGTGACACCCATGTGGAAACGAGGTTTGATATTCCTCCAGAAGTGTTATAATAGCCCTTATCTATATCTACTCATGTTGGTGATTCTGTGGTCGCTAAACGGGTTTATAAATACATATTGCTTCCTTATACCATAGATTTACTCTTGTTGACTTGGTAGGGCTTAAAATTCTAGACTTTAATGTGATTCTTTGTATGGATTGGTTGCATGAATGATCCTATCCTAGATTGGAAGAGAGGAAATTCTATGCCTAGATGTCAATTTGTGTTTTGCCTTAAAGATAAAAAGGTGATCTCAATAGGTTGTTTTATCATGTGGTTAGGGTGAGGGATGTAGATTCTGAAACCTCTTCTCTTGAGTTGATTCTTGTGGTTAATGAGTTCCTAAAAGTTTTCCTCGATGATTCGTCTAGTATTCCTCCCAGTGGGGAATAAATTGTTGTGTTGAACTTCTTCTGGATACGCAACCTATCTCAATTTAGAATGGTCTAACCGAGTTAAAAGAGTTGAATGAAAAATTAAATTATTTATTGGATAAAGGTTTCATCCGATAGAGTATCTTTCCATGAGGTACTCCCGTGTTGTTTTTTTAGAAAGAAAGATGGGTCTCTTAGAATGTGCACCGATTATCGTCAATTGAATAATGTGATCATTAAGAACAACTATCCTCTTCCAAGAATTAATGACTTGTTTGACAAACTCTAAGGGGCTAGTTATTTCTCTAAGATTGATCTTGGTTCGACTTAACACTAATTGATGGTGAGAGGGGATAATATTCCAAATACGGCTTTTCAAACCCAGTATGGTCATTATGAGTTTTTGGTAATGTCATTTCAGTTGATGAATGCTCCAGTGGCATTAATGAATTTTATGAATAGGGTGTTTAGACAATAACTTGATTTGTTCGTAATTTTGTTTATTGATGATATTTGATTTATTCAAGGAATGAGAATGAACAAGTGGATCATTTTGGAATTGTGTTGCAAGCTCTTAAGGACCAACAACCTTTTGGAAGTTTAGGGAGTGTAAATTTTGGTAAGATAAGTAGATTTTCTTGGTCATATTGTGTCAAGCAAAGGGATTGAGGTAGATCCTACGAAGACAGATGCAATCAAGAGTTGTCTTAGACCTACTGCTTTCGACATTAGAGGTTTTTTTAGGTTTGGATGGTTACTATAGAAGGTTTGTTGAGGTCTTTTCATCTATTGGTTCTTCTTTGATTAAGTTTGTGTGGTCGGAAGCTTGTGAGAAAAGTTTTCAAGAATTAAAATATATACTTACTCCAGCTCCGATTTTAACCTGACCAGATTGTACGAATGGTTTCGTGGTGTATTGTGATGCCTATATAGTTTGGTTGGGATGCGTGTTTATGCAAAATGGTAATGAGATTGCCTATTATTCAAGGAAACTTAGAGTCCATGAGAAGAACTATCTAACCTATGACCTTGAGTTAGGAGGGTGTGTTTTCCTTAAAAATATGGAGGCATTATTTATATGGGGTCCATATAAGTGATTTCACCAACCATAAGAGTCTAAAATATGTGTTCAGTCAAAAGGATTTGAATCTCCGCCAAAGAAGCTGGTTAGAATTATTTAATGATTATGACAAGAGTGTCTTTTATTACCCCGGTAAAGCTAATATGGAAGCGGATTCTCTTAGGTGGTTGTCGGTGGGTAATGTGTCTCATGTATAGTATGAAATGAAAGAGTTGATTCTTGATGTGCATAGGTTGTCCCGCCTCGGTGTTTTAGTGAATTTCCACCAAGGGTGGTGTCATGTTGATATTGGTTCTGAATTATCCTTTGTGATCGCTGTGAAATCTATAGAAGGTCTTGAATCATTTGAGGCTTTCTCCTAAGGGGGAGATGGCGTGCTTACGCATCAAGGTCGGTCATATGTTTCGAATGTTGATGATTTTATGGAACAAATTTTAGAGAAATCTCATAGTTCTCGGTATTCTATTCACCCGGGACCACCAAGATGTACCATGATCTATGAAAAGTCTATTAGAGCGATGAGATAAAGAAAGACATTGTGGGATTTATGGACAAGTGTCATGATTGTCAACAAGTTAAGGTCGATTATCAAAAGGCCGAAAGGGTTATCTCATGATATATGCATTACCGCTTGGAAATGGGAAGATGTACACATGTACTTTATTTTTGGTTTGCCTCGCACCCGGAGACAACATGATTTCATTTGGATCGTTATTGATCAGATGAAAAAATCAGCTCCTTTTATTCCCGTCAAGGTTTATTTTTCGATGAAATACTATGCTAATCCCTACATAAGAAAATGTTGAGGTTTCATGGGGTTTCTTTTATACATTTATTTCTGACAGGGGTACCCGATTTACTTCTCACTTTTGAAAGTCATTCAAAAAGTTCTTTGCACTAAAGTTAAGAAACGGATGGAAGATGGAGTGTACCATCTAAACATTGGAAGATATGTTAAGGCCATGTGTAATAGACTTCAAGGGTAATTGGGATGACCACAATCTAGTAATTGGGATGACCACAATCTATTAATAGAGTTTGCCTACAATAATAACTATCACTCAAGTATTGGTATGGCTCCTTTAAGCCTTGTATGGAAGGAGATGTAGGTCTCAAGTTGATTGGTTTGAGTTAAGTAAAGTTTCTTTAATAGGTCCCATTCTAATTTATGAAGCCATTGAGAAAGTATGACTTATTAGAAGGAGGTTTAGAAAGGCTCAAAATCGACAAAAGTCTTATATCGATGTGAGAAGAAGAAACCTAGAATTCGAGGTTAATGATTGGCTCTATCTAAAAATCTCACGCATGAAGAGTGTGATGAGGTCTGGAAATAAGGGAAAACTTAGTTCTCGGTATGTAGGAACGTACCAAATTTTAAGGTGTGTTGGTAAAGTAGCCTATAAATTGGATTGCCAAATGAGTTGGCTTCGATTCATCTGATATTTCATTTTTCTATGCTTAAAAAATATATTGGAGACCCGACATCTATCATTACCTTAGAAGGGTTTCGACATGACGAAAGTGTTTCATATGAAGAATTTTAAGTAGAGATATTTGTCATGATCGGAATCTGGACCCCAGACAAGACCGGCGTCATTGACCTCTTGGAGGTCGCAGACAAGCCTACATACGTTATCGTTACTTAAACTAGGTTAATTTAAGCGGGAAATTTGAACGTTTTGTTTTCTTATTTCATGTGAAACATATTATACTTAACATCATATGAGTTCACAAATCAACCATCTAATATAGAAATAATCAAATGAAAGAAGTAGTTCATAATTTCGTTAAACGTATCCCTTGCAAAATAGCACCAATGCAAAGTCTGAAATGAAACGGGAAATAAAGCACTAGTTGAACATACTAAACTAACTCAAACCTATATCTAATCTAGAATATAATTGCAAGCGTCCTCGAAAGCATGAGGGCCTACCAAGTCCGGGTGAATGCTCCATGTCCGGATAGCTACAGCATCGTTTCGTAAGCTCTAGCGTCCGCCTGCACCTGCACCTAAAAGTATAGAGTTGTATGGGATTAGTACACGCTTGTACTAAGTATGGGTATATTCAAGCACACACCAAGAACATGCATAATTAAGAAGAGCTCTAACCTAACGATATGAATTATGAAAAGTCAAGTCAATGGACTTGCCAAATTTGGATTAGGAAAGCCAGTGGAGTTGCCAAATTTGGATTAGGAAAGTCAGTGAAATTGCCAGATTTGGATTGGAAATGTGACTGGACTTGCCAAATTTGGATTAGGAAATTCATGCCATTAGAGTAACATGTATCATCATACTTATCATTTTACATGCAACACATAACATATTTCACATATCATATCACGTAGTTCATATCATTCTTTCATATGCCATGAGACCTTGGAATCATGTACTTGACATTAGGACTTCCCAAAATGAGGGCTCAACTTATGGGACCTCAACTAGGGAGCCTTCTTTAACAAACACAGAGTCTGCTTCATTCATTCATACGTACTTCATTTTCATTCTTTCATATACTAGTGCAGCCACGAGTCATACTTAGGATGTAGTTTAAGACTCTCATCAGGTTTTCTGTGCAATGACCAAGAATAACCTAGTGTCATTACTTAAGTCAAGCACACCTCTTGATTATCCTTTCCTAACATCTTTAGTATCGTTCATTTCATTATGTGCATCATTTGAGGCTAGCCTCATTCTTCCTTTGGGAACCTTATCCTTAACCGACATAGATCATGTGAGCATCATGAAATCCAATGTATAATCCCCACACCAAAAAGAGGTGGAATCACCGGCCAAAGTGAACCAAAACATGCTAGCGTATGCAGGGAATTGAACCCTGCTAGATCCCTATATTGGCAGTATAGATTCAAAGACTAAGAGATATAAGGATACCCATACCCAGCATGCCGGACAGTCTCATCTCATGAGAGTTACGTGAAACTCTGCCATTCCCGAAGAAAGGCATCACCGCTCATAGTTAGCCTATCGGTGCTCAGTAAAAAGTTCTGTTACATTCAACTCAAACATTATGGAAGTTGGCTTCTAGCATGAGTACATCATAGCTCATTAGATGATTTCTCATCTCATCATTAGTATTAAGTATGCATTAACTTCAATACTTTCATTAGAGTGTTCATAGAGACTGGTCTCTTCATTAGCTTTACACTCTCATAGGTGAGTACGATTTGGTAACATTTACTTAGGCTCATTTGAGATTGCCCTCATCTTTCACATTAGCCTCTTATCATATTGTCACCTCATTCATTAACTTTAACACATTTGCTTTTCATAATTACTTACCTCTTCACGTGAATGTTCATTTCATCATATGCCAATGTACTTGACCATTTAGTGTGTTTCACACTCTTACTTAACCCTTATAGGGTTACATCATTTTATCACATACATCTTAGGCTCACTAACTTTTAAACGTATGCTAGAATTTTGAGGTCACATATACAAGCCATGAGACTTCATTCATAGTTTGTCTAAGTGATTCAGGTTTATCCATAATTATGTGGTACAAGACATGCATCTTGTAGAGTTGCCAATGTATTGATTTCGATCATTAGAGGAAGTATTCATTAAATATTTGTTTACGTATGACTTATGTGTCAATACGGAATTGGGCAAGGGAACCCGATTTTGAATCTCTTGAACAACACTTAATTTTATTTTAAACTTGATAATTACATTTTTCAGATTTGGGATACCCTAGTTCGATTATCATCAACCCCATAATATTTCTTCATGTTATCCTCTCTTTTTCGTTTTAAGGTAAGAAGGTTGTGGGTTCAATCCTCCACAAGCTCATTATTTTAAATTTAATTTATCTCTTAATTTGCGCACCTATCCAAGAGGTTGTAGGTTCAATCCCCACTCTCCACATGTATTTTCTCCTTTATTTTTCTCCTAACTCTCTCAGCCATTCAAGAGGTTGTGGGTTCAATCCCCACTCACCACATCTATTTTTCCTTTCATTTTTCTCATGAAATTTTTATGTAATTTTCATTTGGTGAAGTCATGGGTTCAATCCCCAATGACCTCACATTTAAGTTTTTTTAAAAGACATAGCTAATTTTCCTCATCCTTGTCCGAGACTCCAAATTTCCAAGAAGCTTGAAATTGGGTCTCTTCAAATCCATTTTCCTCTCAATCTTTTGTTTATTTATTTGTAGCTTTCATGTAATGATGTATTGAGTTCAATCCTTAGTGATCTCCCTAATTTTACATTTATTTTTCATTGCATTTTGTACCATTTTGTTTGGCCGAACCCAACCTACCAAATGCTGGAATATTTGTTCACTATTTTCAGCTTCTTTTTATCATCATTCATAAGTTAATTCTTAAGGCATTTCATGGATCATTTGGTGCATATTTAAGTGTAATCTTTTTATATATTTAGCCAAGAATTATAATTAAATCCATCAACATTACACAACTTTTACACCTCATGATATACACAAACATTCGCACATAAAATTCAACCATAAAAACATATCATTTTTAAGGCTTAAAACCGAAAATCATGTCACGACATACACATACATTTTTCATGAAATTTCGGTAAACATACTTCATCATTCATACAATTCCGAACACAAAATTATGAAAAAATTATCACGAAAATCACACTTCATACATAATCTATTAGCAAATATACAAACCTAAGATTAGTGATAAGAGCTAGTGACATGGAACATGTAATAGAGAACAATCCTAGTTTCGGAATAGAATTAATTGAGTCTTAAGGGTCTCTTGGGAAAGTGACCAAGAGTAAGAAAATCCATACCTGATTTTAACGGTGTTCAACACTTGAACTTGCTGCCCAAAACTTCTCCAAATTCACGTCCAATCCCAAAACTCACACCTTACCCGACTATCGTATTACGTGTTTCTTAACATTTTCACATTACTTTCTCGTTTGTGTTTTGCGCGCAAGTTCTTCAGGTGTGAACCAATTTTTTTTTATTTCTTTCTCACATTTGGCAGCTAGAAAGAAAGTGTGAAATGAGAGAGAGATAGATGTGAAGGAGAGAGAGATAAACGTAAACGGGGTGAGTGACTTAGGATTAGGTGAAGTAGCTTAGACTTTGTCAACTAGGACTCTTTCAAACTTTAAAAGTCTCATTTAATTAGTTTAGTGAAATGACCATAATGACCTTACAAAAATCAAATTATAAACCTTAATTTAATCCATTTAAATGTTGCTTCCATCAAGGTTTGAACCCGTGACGTCCCCATCGCGAAAATGGGTCCCTCCGGGTCGACCCGGCCCAAACCGCCCCATTAATTAAGTAATTAATAATTATATTTTGATTTTCCTTTTTCTTATATTAGCATTTAAATATTAATTAATTAAATTAATTCACCAATATAAATAATCAAGTTAAATCATTGCTCCCACCTAGATTCAAACGTGGGTAAAGCAAGATTTTTCTCAATGGGCGATTTCGGCCCTTTCTACGCAAAATGCCTGTCCACCTTATTAATTAATTAACTAATTACATATGTAGGGTAATTAAGATACTACCCTTAGCCTGGAAAAAGATAATTTTACCCCTAGACCCTCCAATCTTAAGATTTCTCCTTTTAAGTCCGATAAAGACTCATCAGAGTAAATCTTCATATTCGGGAGTCCTACATGGCTGGACCCAAGCTACCAAATGCTGAAAATTAGTTACTATTTTCAGATTCTTTTTTATCATGATTCATACATTAATTTCTAAGGCATTTTATGGATCATTTGGTGCATCATTAAGTGTAATCTTTTTATGATTTTATTCAGCCAAAAATTACCATTAAATCCAGCAACATTACACCTCATGATTTAAACAAACATTCGCACATAAATTTCAACCATAAAAACATATCATTTTAAGGCTTAAAACCGAAAATGTCACGGCATACACATACATTTTTCATCAAATTTCGGCAGACATACTTCATCGTTCATACAATTCCGAACACATAATCATGAACTCATTATCACGAAAGTCACACTTCATACCTAATCTACCAACAAACATACCAACCTAAGATCAGTGCTAGGAGCTAGTGACAGGGAACATGTAATGGGAAACAATTCTAGTTTTGGAATAGAATTATCACGTCCAATCCCAAAACTCACACCTTACCCGACAAGCATATTACATTTTGCTTAACGTTTTCGGATTTCTTTCTCGTTTGTGTTTTGCGTGCAAGTTCTTCAAGTGTGAACAAATTTTTTTTCCTGATTTTTTTCTCACATTTGGCATCCAGAAAGAAAGTGTGAAATGAGAGAGTGATAGAAGTGAAGGAGGGAGAGATAAACATGAAAGAGGTGCGTGACTTAAGTTTAGGTGAAGTAATTTAGACTTAGTCAACTAGGACTCTTTCAAACTTTGAAAATCTGATTTAATTATTTTAGTGAAATGACCATAAATCCCTTACAAAAATCAGATTATAAACCTCAATTTAATCCACTTAAATGTTGCTTCCTTCGAGGTTCAAACCCTTGACGTCCCCATCGCGAAAATGGGTCCCTCCAGGTTGATCCGACCGAAACCGCCCCATTAATTAATTATTTAATTAATAATCTTATTTTCCTTTTTCTTAAATCATAATTTAAATATTAATTAATTAAATTAATTCACCAATATAAATAATCAAGCTAAATCATTTCTCCCACCTAGGTTCGAATCCAGGTGGAGCAATATATTGCTTAATGGCAATTTTGGCCCTTTCTGCCCAAAATTTCCCTCCACCTTATTAATTAAATAATTAATTATATATTTAGGGTAATTATGATACTACCCTTATCCTGGAAAAATTACATTTTACCCCTAGACTCTCCAAACTTAATATTTCTCCTTTTTATGTCCGGTAAAGACTCATCCGAGTAAATCATTCTGGAGCCCTAAATGGATGGACCCAACCTTTCCTAGCTAAAATAACTCCCTAAGTTAGTTGTCTTGGCTGTCACGAGGGTTCAGAGGTCTAGTTCTATGCGCATCAATCCGTGTGTACCCCGTCTAAGAGTAGGCATTCTAGACACATTAAGTATTACTTTGTATATCGATTTTTAGGGTTGTTACAATAATAGACTTGCAAGTCATGAAATTGAGAAATAAAGAAATAACTTTAATAAAGGTTTTATTGATAAATTACTTAGTTGAGGGTGCTACGTGGAGGCTGAGGCCGATATGAAGTCCTGACATCCTCATCTTTTCTTCTACTCCTATTCTAGATTAAGGTAAGTAGTTATTCTTGAATCTTCATTGTTTTGGAAGACATCTGTATTATTTGAGTTTCCATGATTTCATTATGTTATGCATTGAGAAATTATGTTTAGTAAGAAAATGAGTTTTTACGATTTATTATCCTTATGTTGTTGTGCATTGAGTAAGAGTTGCTTATGAGCTTCATGAGATGAATTGTTAGACACGCTTTAGTTGTGCATTTTAGTAGTATATTGCATAAAGACTCCATAAGATTGTGATGAGCATATTTTTAGCTTGGAGAAGTAATTCCTCCTATGAACATGAGAAATGTTAAGATTTCATGCATAATGGTTTGTTAGACGTAGTTTTTACTTCCTTGTGATGCATTGAATATGTTTGAGATGGAGTTGATGTTTTCTCCTTCCTTTTTTGCATCGTTATGATGTTGTATGCATGATGGGCTACTAGTCTGGATACTTTACTCCCGTAAGGTGTCTAGATCATTAATTGAGGATGAATGATCCCAAGGGGGAGATATTGTAACACCTCAAAAATTAATAGGCTAAACTAGAGCTAAACGTGAGAATTAGAGTCATGAAGATAGCCGAGGGAAAGAGGGAAAGAGTCAAGGGGAAGGGGCCAAGGCTTCACAAAGTTCCCAAGGCATTTCTACCATGCCACGTGAGTCTTCACGGCTTGTGGTAGTCATCATGCCTCACAATAAAATTCGTGGTGGAGTGGAAGTAGCCTCCTAAGGCTGCCCAACATTAAATCATCTCCACAGGTCACTTCACGGCTAGTGGTGAAGACCACAGCTTGTGGTGATGTGTTCACCACTTGAAAGGCCAAGGCATGATAGCAAGCTATTGCCTCAAGGCCCACAAGAGGGACCACGACTTGTGGATGCCCTCACGAAGATGTCTTGGGCTTGTGGGCTAAAAGCACTTATTCCCTAGCCATTGCCTCAATTCCACGAAGGGGACCATCACTGCTGGTTATGGCCACGACTAGTGAGGCCCCACGTGAGATGTGGAAGCTCACTTAAAGTGAAGGTTGTTTTGGGTAATTCTGGTTTTAGTCCAGCTTAAGTGAGGTAATTTTGCCTTAACATACGTTCATTATATAATTCATTTTTACTCATAAATCAACCTATTCAAATCATTATTCCAAAAACCAAATCAATTCCAAAAGTTCATCCTCTCCAAATATTCTTTCTCTAAAAAACTCAAACAAGAAGAAGAAAGTCTAAACTAGGGTTCAAGAATCAAGTTTTTCACACCAAATTCATAAGGCTTTGTGATAAAGATATGGTATTCTTTCATCCATGGATAACTTTCATATATGGAGTCCCTTCAAAATCTAAATTCAAAGATAGAAATCTCCAAAAGTTAGGATTTGATTCTAAAGTCATGGGTTTCTTTCAAAAATTATTCGACTACTTGAATTATGTTATGTTAAGTCCTATGGTTTTTAATGATGAATCTCGAAGAACCCATGAAATCCCTATATTACTCAATTGTAATTTATGATGTGTATATTTGTTTATTAAACAAAGTGTCATGAAGTTATGCATGTAGTGATTGGGTTACTTGAATTATAATGATATCCATATCTAATGTATTGAATTCTATATGCATTGGTTTGATATGATCTTTGAACCTTGAATGGGTAAAGTATGAGAATGATACATGCTTTAATGGAATCTATGTATATGTTTAAGAGCACTTGAGAGTGAAGTGTCTATGACTATTATGTATTTATTGTGTTGTTGAAAGGATATTATCATAAACACACTTATGCATGAATATGAACATGATATGATGTGAAAAGTTTTCTTACAATATCAATAGTTATCTTATAACTTAAGCATGAATATGAATCAACTTAAGACTTAATATGTGCTCTATATGAATTAATGTTTAACATCGAGTGGATATTGAATATGAGATGGAAGCTTTTACACTAGTTGAGTCCGGGTTCTCAAAGTATGTCTCATGAGATGGATACCTTTAACTCAACTTGAGTTTGGGTTTCTGGTAGCAATCCCCGTATCCCATAAACAATGTTCCCCCATATGTTATTTAGCAAGTGTATCTAGCTAAGCTAAAAGTATGGTTCTACCTTAGGCAAGTAGGACACCCCTTTTCGATGTGGGTAACACTGGTGAACCATGTATAACTCACATGGTATCATATTGGTTAAGGATTTTTCCCATAACAACAAGAAAAAGAATATTAATTATGAATTATGGTTACTCAAGCAACTTTTATATGATTTTTAAGGTTTTAAAGATGATGATTACTACGGTGACTATGATTATGACTTATACTTTACCACTCTCTTTATGATGATCTTCAAACTTGGTAATTGTATGATTTCAAATGAAATGTCCCTTTTTGCATGTTTTCAATGTTTTTATGCATGACTATCATACTTAGTGTATTTTTTTTACTAACACCTACTTTTCCTACATTTTCCCTTAAGTGTAGGCTACGGTTCTCGAGGTGATCATTCTAGAGGCTAGAGCTTGGACTTGAGTATCGTATAAGATTTTTGGTGAGTTCTCATGGTTAGAGGACAACTTTTTCCTATATGTATTTCCTTTCATGTTCTTTCCCTTTTTTGACATGTTGTATGGGCTAGGCCCTAGTTCATTCAAAGATTGTAATAGATGGCTATATTGAGACTAAGCGCTTAGACTTTTGCTTTACTTTATAATTTCTTTACTTGAATTGTGTTTTTACTCTTATTATTCTATTCCTATGTTATGAGAACAAAGTGGTTTGTATTGAGTCTCTCGGGGTTCTATACACCATGTTACATCTAGGGGGTATCCCTATATCGTGACAATAAACTAATGACTAAATACATATCAAGAAAAACAATATATGAAAAATTACTTAAAAAATTATATTTGTACTTCACTATAAGATATACAATAAAAGCAATACGAGAATAGAAAATTCTACTTGTGTGGGTAGTTTCTCGAAAGACAACAATCATTATGAGTCTAGCGATAATAAAATGTTTCACTCACATTCCAAGGGTCATTTTCTACTTTGTTGGGGTAGAGACTGTTAACGGTATCTATGGATCCATCCAATAAGCCTTCTTTTAGGCTTTAAAGAGCTGCCCGAAAATTGGCATGATCCTATCATACGTTGATTACATAGTTTTATGAGACTTTGAATAAACACTAGACTCTTACCCAATATTGTTCTCGATACTACTTGAAAACAATATATACTAATTACGTTCAACCACCCTTTACAAACAATTGGACTGTTAGATCATTTTTCCTTTATCCCTCCCTTTATGGATACATCCCTATAATTAAGTAATATATCAGTAGCAATGTATCAAACAACCAAGAGATATATCCAAGAGCAATAAAAAATTCAGAATTTTATACTTGGAGAAACTTCCGAAATAGGATGTAATTAGCTTCCCAATGTATGAGATTATGTACTCTATATGAGAAAATTTCATAAATGGTCATGTACTTTTAGAGTAGGTCTAAAATTTTCTCCTAACTATACATTTATTAGATTTAGTCCTTTAACTAATCAAAATTTTATCAAGTTTGTTCTCTTAACTTTATGCTTAACAATTTTTAACTATACACTTACTAGTTTTAGATTAAAAAATTATCAGGTTTAGTCTCTGACTATATCTACAAATAGTTTAAGTTTATATCAACAGAATAATTTGTATGGGAGATCAAATCTTTAACCCATTTTTCAATAGTTTCTCTTTCCCCACTACTTTTTCTACAAATTATTTCTTACGAAAAGAACCTTCACCTCAACGATTCAAAATAAAATTAATGGGGAAAGAATATATAAGGGTTGATTTTATTGAATGAAGGATGAAATGAAATATATTATCTTTGTTAATGACTTGAAAATGATAAAATTTATTATAAAAAAGAAAATATTAATTACCTATTAGGTATAGAGAGATATTTATTTATATTTAATAGAATTGAGTTTCTTGCAATGAGAATAAAATTTTAAATATTTTACTCAAATACTTTGATTCCAAATTTTGTACTGCAGCGACTTTATTGAAAAAAGTTGCGGGGAGAGAAAAAATTGAAAAAATCACTTTAAACATTTAATTTCATGAAGTGATGAGTTTCGTTGATATAAACCTAATTTATTTGTATAAAAGTAGACAGAGTAAAACCTAATATGTTTTTGAATACTTAAAAAGGGACTAAAATCGTAAGTCTAAAGTGAAGAGACTAAAATAGGTAAATGTATAGTTAAAAGACCAAGCTTGATAACATTGGGATAGTTAAAAAACTAAATACAGTAAAAATATATAGTTAAGGAACCAAACATAATAACATTTGGCATAGTTAAAAGTTATTTTGCACGGACTCTTCAGTTTTGGATGTGAACCTGTCTCGACGCGAGACTGGTACGGGTCGAATTTGGTCAATCTGATCTGGATACTTTGACCAGAGCTGAAAAATGGGGAAGAAAAGATTAATTTGATTGTCGGCGAAAGTTAGACGACTTTTCTACGACGAAGTTGTCACAAGGTTTAACTGCTCCATTGCTCCATAGAAAAGATTCTTGTACAAGAATAGAGAGAAGGTGAAGGCTCCATGGGAAAAAAGAAAAATTTTAAAGTCTTCTTCTTGAAAAAGAAGAGTGTAAACTTTTTTTCTTGAAAATGAATAGAGAAGTCTAAGTATTTCTTGAGAAATTTGAAAGAATGGTATTCTTTATGTTTAGAATTAACTATTGGTGATGATGTTGACCAAAAATAAGTCAAAGACACTTAAGTAGTTGATTACGTTAATTGGTGACTCAATTAATATTTTCAAAAACTTATAATCTTTTAATAAATACAAAACAACCGACAGAACAAATAAATAAATTTTTCAATCCCTCTCTCTCCTCAAACATGTTCTTCTCAAACACGTTCTCCTTTCTCGACTGTGCAACAAGATCTTCTCAAAATTGAAATTGATTCGTTCTTCCAATCAGTTTCTTCAACAACTTTCAACTTCCGCGCCTAACTGTTGAGCTTCCAATTGATCTATTATAACCAGCCAAGGACACATCGATTTGCGGGAAAACTTTATTTTTTTTTGAAAAGAATTAGGGTTTTTAGTTCATTTTTTAAGGAAATATTGGAATGAATAAATTGTTGTAGGTGTTTTCTATGAATAAATAGAGCTTTTTAGTTTATGTTTTATTTATTGATTTTACTCTTTTTAGTTTATCAAATGTTATCTTGGGCCTTTTTACTATCACTTTTCTATAATAATTGCTTCTTGTTGTAGTTTTAGCAAATGATTTAGTGCAATTTTGGTCAGTTTAGGTTGTTGATTTAGTCTAGATATTGCTGCAGTTTTTATATGTTTTGACTGTTAATTTGGTGTAGGTATTGTTGCAATTTTTTTCCAGTTTTGATAGTTGATATAGTGTAGTTTTTTATGCTAATTTGTTCATTTTTTGGTGTTGTCTTGATGCAGTTTTGCTGCTAATTTGTCCTAGTTATGGTTATTGGTTTAACTTTTGTATATAGTTTGTAGTGTTTTACTTTTCATCTCCAACCAATAAATTATCTCTACTTTAAGCAACAACAACCATACCTCAGTTCCAAGCTAGTTAGTGTTGGCTATATGAATCTTCACTGTTTATTGCTATCTACTTTTGAATGATGCATGAATTGATTGTAGTTTTTTTCAATTTTTTATTTGTAGATAAAATGACTTCAAAAAGAAAAACAAGTGAATCACTCTCTTATAAATCAAATAAAGTAGCTAAAGTATAAACACCATTAGAAGAACTTGTTCAAGAAGTCATTTCACAAAAAGATGATGTGTTACCTTCTGTAGATGTCCAAAAACAAAATGACATCATGGAAATTGTGAAGGAGGAAGATAAAATAAAAAAGAAAAGAAAATAAATGATGAAGATGAAGATGATGAAGAAACTGAACATAATAAAGGAGATTATGAGGAAGGGGAAAAACAAAATGAGGAAGGAGATGAAAATGAAAGTGATAGTTTTCGAACAATTTTGATGGATGAAAAGTTGGAGGCTTTCTTTAAGTTCAGTTGTTTTGGATACTTTCTCGATATGTTGGAGGGTAACAATGCACATTTTCAATAGGGCATGGTGTAAGATCTTTTCAAGCGCAAGATCAAGTATAAGGGTTATGATGATCATGCTTTGAAAGATAAGAACAAGAAAATGGATGAGATTTGGATAAACTATTGTGGTATGCCGGTTTGTTTTGGCATGAAGAATTTGCCATAGTGACTGCACTAAGATGTCATCCTCCTTCTGAACCTCTTCCTAAAGTTACACCCTTAAGAAAACCAAGAGAAAAAAGATATCTAAATAAGTCAAGACTGGCAAGAAAGGTATAGTCAACACCAAAATCAACAAAGACAAAAAAAAAATGTAAATGATTTGTTGACTATTATTGGACCTAGTTATAAAGCCAAAGATTTGTTACAAGATCTCAAAAGCAAAAAAGTTTTGAAGAAGCACAAAGAATGATTGTGCTTAGTTTGGTTTGTGCATGCCATTTTATGGGCTAAAGAAATCAACAATGTCATAGATGCTGGTTTGTTTGTGCTTGCTCAGGATTTGGATGCATTCAACAATTGTCCATGGGGTATGATAACCGTTTCACAATTGTTGAATATTTGTTGTCAAAGTTATCATCGAAAAAAAACAATTTATGTGGCTTTCCTTGGGTTTTTGAAGAAATGCCTTACCTTAGGAAACTATTCAAGGATTACTCGGAAGAAATTTCTCAACCACAGATTCTTAGGTGATTGTTTGCCAAGAACAACCCAAAAATAAATTATGTTGATCTCCTAAATCCTCCTCATGATATAGTAAGTCTTCTACAAAATAATCTTTATTCAAATTGATTGATTATTTTGTTTACTTCATTTAGTTTTCTTACAATAAATGACTCATATATAGTCATCTATTCAATAGATAGATCATATGTTAAAAGAAAACATAAGAGTTTGCTACTGTTTTGCTTTCATCCAACAGCAGTTGACTAATCAGTTGCAATAGATGGGTCATTTGTTGGATGAAAACTTGATCATTTGCTACCGATTTACTTACATCCAATAAATTACATATTTGTTGCAACAAATAGGTCATTTGTCGGACGAAAACTTAATCATTTGCTACTGATTTAAATAACTTTATTTATCACCATTTATGGGATAATGAAGTATTTCATATCAAAATAATTAATCGATCACTTTATTTAAGATGAAATCAATTAGTTGATGATGTAATTACTCTACAACAGATTAACATATATGCTTGATTATTTCCAATGGGTGAATCATCTATTGCAACAAATAATACATATTAGATATTTGTTGTAACAAATTTCTATAATTGTTGCAACTGATGAATCATCCATTGAAACAGATGAGCATATATGGGTCATCTATTGCAAACAAATAATACATATTAGACATGGTTATCTGTTGTAACAAATAATGCATTATGATTATAGTTAAACTTATAATTCAAAGTTATTATAATTAAATAACTTTATTTATCACTAGTTATGGATAATGAAGCATTTCATATCAAAATAATCAATTGATCACTTTATTAATGAAGAATACAATCAATTGATCATTTAATTACTCTGCAATACATTAAAAATATAATTGAACTTTATAATTAAAATGTAATTATAATTAAATAATTTTATTTATCACTAATTATGGGCTAATAGAGTATTTCATATCAAAATAATCAATTGATCACTTTATTTAAGACGAATAGAGTTACTTGATCATGTAAGTACCCTACAATACATTGAAAATGTAATTGAACTTATTAATAAAAAGATAATAATAATTAAATAACTTTATTTATCACTATTTATTGGCTAATGAAGTAGTTCATATCAAAATAATCAATTGATCACTTTATTTAAAATAAATACAATTAATTAATCATGTAATTACTCAACAATAGATGAGTACATATGTTTGATTATTTCCAATGGATGTGTCATCTATCGCAACAAATAATACATAATAGACATTTGTTGTAACAAATTCTAATAATTGTTGCAACAGATGAATCATCCATTGCAATAGATGAGCATATATGGATCATCTATTGCAACAAATAATACATAATAGACATTTGTTGTAACAAATTCCTAAAGTTGTTGCAACAAATAAATTATCCATTGCAAAAGATGAGCATATATGGGTCATCTATTGCAAAAAAAAATAATACATATTTGTAGCAAATAAGTTATGTATTGCAACAAATAATGCATTGAGATTATAATTATACTTATTTCACTATGGGCTAATGAAACATTTTATATCAAAATAATGAATTGATCACTTTATTTAAGACGAGTATAATTAGTTTAATTGTGTAATTACTCTACAATACATTAAAAATGTAATTAAACTTATTAATTAAAAGGTAATTATAATTAAATAGTTTATTTATCACTACTTTGTACTAATAGAGCATTTCATATCAAAATAATCAATTGATCACTTTATTAAACACGAGTACAGTTACTTGATCATGTAACTACTCTACAATACATTAAAAATGTAATTGAACTTATTAACTAAAAGATAATTATATTAAAAAAACTCTATTTATCACTATCTATGGGATAATGAAATATTTCATATCAAAATAATCAATTGATCACTTTATTTAAGACGAATACAATTAGTTCATCATGTAATTACTCTAAAAAAGACGAGCATATATGCTTGATTATTTCCCAATGGATTGGTCATCTATTGCAACAAATAATACATATTAGACATTTGTTATAACAAATTCTTATGATTATTGCAACAGATTAATCATCCATTGCAACCGATGAACATACATGGGTCATCTATTGCAAGCAAATAATACATATTAGACATTTGTTTTAGATAATAAGTTATTTATTGCACCAAATAATCGTTGAGATTATAACTTAATTTATAATTTCAAGGTTATTATAATTAAATAATTTTATTTATCACTAAATATGGGCTAATTAAATATTTCATATCAAAATAATCAATTGATCACTTTATTAAAGACAAGTAGAGTTTGTTGATAATGTAATTACTATACAATACATTGAAAATGTAATTGAACTTATTAATTAAAAGATAATTATGATTAAACAATTTTATGTATCACTAATTATGGGATAATAGAGTATTTCATATCAAAATAATCAATTGATCACTTTATTTAAGACGAATACAGTTCCTTGACCATGTAACTGTCGTACAGTACATTGAAAATGTAAATGAATTATTTAATAAAAAATAAATATGATTTAATAACTTTATTTATCACTATTTATGGGCTAATGAAGTATTGCATATCAAAATAATCAATTGACCACTTTATTTAAGATGAATACAATTAGTTGATCATGTAGTTACTCTAAAATAGATGAGCATATATGCTTGATTATTTCCAATGGATTGGTAATCTATTGCAACAAATAATACATATAAGATATTTGTTGTAACAACTTCCTATAATTGTTGCAACAGATAAGCATATATGGGTCATGTACTGCAAATACATATTAGACCTTTGTTATAATAAGTTCCTATAGTAATTGCAACAGATAAATTATTCATTGCGACGGATGACCTTATATGGGTCATCTATTGGAAAAAAATAATACATATTGGACATTTGTTGTAACAGATGGGTTATACAAATAATGCATTGAGATTATAATTAGACTTATAATTGCAAGGTTATTATAATTAAATAACTTTATTTATCACTGATTATGGATTAATGAAGCATTTAATATCAAAATAATAAATTGATCACTTTATTTATGGCGAATCCAGTTAGTTGACAATGTAATTACTCTACAATATATTGAAAATGCAATTGAACTAATTAATTAAAAGATAATTATGATTAAATAATTTTATGAATCAATAATTATGGTTAATGAAGTATTTCATATCAAAATAATCAATTGATCACTTTATTTTAGACGAATATGTTTAGTTGATAATGTAATTACTCTACAATAGATTGAAAATGAAATTGAACTTATTCATTAAAAGTTATTTATAATTAACTAACTTTATTTATCACTAATTATGGGCTAATAGAGTATTTCATATCAAAATGATCAATTGATCACTTTATTTAAGACGAATACAGTAACTTGATCATGTAACTGTTGTACAATACATTGAAAATATAACTGAACTTATTAATTAAAAGTTAATAATAATTAAATCACCGTATTTATAACTATTTATCAGCTAATGAAGTATTTCATATCAAAATAATCAATTGATCACTTTATTTAAGAGGAATACAATAGTTGATCATGTAATTACTCTAAAATTTATGAGCATATATGCTTGATTATTTCCAATGGATGGGTCATCTATTGCAACAAATAATACATATTAGATATTTGTTGTAACAAATTCCTATAATTTTTACAACAGATGAATCATCCATTGTTGTAGAAGAACATAAATGGGCCATCTACTGCAAAAAGTAATACATATTAGACCTTCATTGTAACAAATTCCTATAATTGTTGCAACAGATGAATTATTCATTGCGAGAGATAAGCATATATGGGTCATCTATTTCAAACAAAAAATACATATTAGACATTTGTAACAGATGGGTTATATATTGCAACAAATAATGCATTGAGATTATAACTAAACTTATAATTGCAAGGTTATTATAATTATATAACTTTATTTATCACTAAATATGGGCTAATTAAATATTTCATATCAAAATAATCAATTGATCACTTTATTAAAGACAAGTAGAGTTAGTTGATAATGTAATTACTCTACAATATATTGAAAATGTAATTGAACTTATTAATTAAAATATAATTATGATTAAACAATTTTATATATCACTAATTATGGGATAATAGAGTATTTCATATCAAAATAATCAATTGATCACTTTATTTAAGACGAATACAATTCCTTGACCATGTAACTGTCGTACAATACATTGAAAATGTAACTGAATTATTTAATAAAAAATAAATAAGATTTAATAACTTTATTTATCACTATTTATGGTCTAATGAAGTATTGCATATCAAAATAATCAATTGATCACATTATTTAAGATGAATACAATTAGTTGATCATTTAATTACTCTAAAATAGATGAGCATAGATGCTTGATTATTTCCAATGGATTGGTCATCTATTGCAACAAATAATACATATAAGATATTTGTTGTAACAACTTTTTATAATTGTTGCAACAGATAAGCATATATGGGTCATCTACTGCAACAAGTAATATATATTAGACCTTTGGTATAATAAGTTCCTATAGTAATTGCAACAGATAAATTATTCATTGCGACAGATGAGCTTATATGGGTCATCTATTGCAAAAAAATAATACATATTAGACATTTGTTGTAACAGATGGGTTATACAAATAATGCATTGACATTATAACTAGACTTGTAATTGCAAGGTTATTATAATTAAATAACTTTATTTATCACTGATTATGGATTAATGAAGCATTTAATATCAAAATAATCAATTGATCACTTTATTAATGACGAATCCACTTAGTTGACAATGTAATTACTCTACAATATATTGAAAATGCAATTGAACTAATTAATTAAAAGATAATTATGATTAAATAATTTTATGTATCAATAATTATGGGTTAATGAAGTATTTCATATCAAAATAATCAATTGATCACTTTATTTTAGACGAATACGGTTAGTTGATAATGTAATTACTCTACAATAGATTGAAAATGTAATTGAACTTATTCATTAAAAGTTAATTATAATTAAATAACTTTATTTATCACTAATTATGGGCTAATAGAGTATTTCATATCAAAATGATCAATTGATCACTTTATTTAAGATGAATACAGTAACTTGATCATGTAACTGCTCTACAATACATTGAAAATATAACTGAACTTTTTAATTAAAAGGTAATTATAATTAAATCATTGTTTTTATAACTAGTTATAAGCTAATGAAGTATTTCATATCAAAATAATCAATTGATCACTTTATTAAGAGGAATACAATTAGTTGATCATGTAATTACTCTAAAAAAGATGAGCATATATGCTTGATTATTTCCAACGGATGGTTCATCTATTGCAACAAATAATACATATTAGATATTTGTTATAACAAATTCCTATAATTGTTGCAACATATGAATCATCCATTGCTACAGAAGAACATAAATGGGCCATCTACTGCAACAAATAATACATATTAGACCTTCGTTGTAACAAATTCCTATAATTTTTGCAACAGATGAATTACTCATTGCGTCAGATAAGCATATATGGGTCATCTATTTCAAACAAATAATACATTTTAGACATTTGTAACAGATGGGTTATCTATTTCAACAAATAATGCATTGAGATTATAACTAAACTAATAATTGCAACGTTATTATAATTATATAACTTTATTTATCACTAATTATGGACTAATGAAGCATTTCATATCAAAATAATCAATTGATTACTTTATTTAAGACGAATAAAGTTAGTTGATAATGTAATTACTCTACAATACATTGAAAATGTTATTGAACTTATTAATTAAAAGATAATTATGATTAAATAATTTTATCTATCACAAATTATGGGTTAATGAAGTATTTCATATCAAAATAATCAATTGATCACTTTATTTAAGACAAATACAATTCCTTGATCATGTAACTACCTTACAATACATTGAAAATGTAATTGAACTTATTAAAAGGTAATTATAATTAAATAACTTTATTTATCACTATTTATGGGCTAATGGAGTATTTCATATCAAAATAATCAATTGATCACTTTATTTAAGACAAATACAGTTAGTTAATCATGTAATTACTCTACAATAGATGATTATATATGCTTTGATTATTTTCATGGATGGGTCATCTATTGCAACAAATAATACATATTATACATTTGTTATAAAAAATTTCTATAATTGTTGCAACAGATGATCATATTATCTGATTATTTTCAACAGATGAGTTATCTATTGTAAAAAATAATGCAATGGATAATGGATGTAATGAAAAATATGCAAAGTTTGTTGTAACAGATGAGTATAACTTATATATTTTATATTATAAATATAAACATATATAATTAACCAATGAGTTAAAATTATTTTATTCATAATTAAGTACAAAATAACTATGTCCCTATTATAATTACGAAGCATTTTGAGTCGGGCATGTTCTTATCTTGTATCCAATATTTTTACATATTGAACACTTATTTTTTCTTGTTGAAAATACTTCTCTGACTCCACTCCTCCTCTTCGTTCGCATTCTTCTCGATCTTCAAAGGAACAATCCAAGAATCTTCGGCAAGCACTGGATTAATTTCCTCACAATATGCAATTATGTATTTTTTTCACCAATTAATATGAAGACGAGTACTCATAGATCTTTTCCAAAATGTGCACCATATTTCGATCGAATAACTACCATAGCATGTGAACAAGGTATTTTTTCCAAGACAAAAACTCTATGTGCACGTTCTTCTTTGAAGATCGACCATGACAACATCACCATGACCGTTGATACTAAACTTGTAATTGGCTATTTGATGGGCCAATAACTTGTTTCCCACATTAATATTTGTTGATATTTGTTTTTCCATTGAAGGAACAACTATGTTCGTTGAATTGACCAACTCCATATGCCTCTTGTGAAATAATTTTGCAAATCTCATATTTATTTCATCAAATAAAGCGATGATATGTGTCACAATCGAAGTCTAGACCCCAGACGAGACCGGCGTCGTTGACCTCTCAGAGGTCGCAGACTATCCTACTCACGTCATTCTTACTTCGTCTAGGTTAATTTTAGCGGAAAATTTGAATGTTTTTGTTTCTTAACATACATACTAATCATCCTATTAGATTTATAATTGTTCACCATCACCCATCTAATATTAAGATTATCAAATAAAAGAAATAGTTTAATATAGCATTAAATGTATACTTGCCAAAATGGCACCAGTACAATGTCTGACCGAAAGGCGAAAGAAATGCTAGCGGAACATACTCCAATAGTTCAATCTTATAACTAAGCTAGAATATAATGGGCAAGCATCCTCGAAAGCATGAGGGCCCACCAAGTCCATATGAATGCTCCACGTCTGGATAGTATTAGCGTCAACCTGTAGTTGTAGTGTCCACCTGTGCCAGCACCTAAGATTGTAGAGTTGTATTGGGTTAGTACACACTTTTACTAAGTATGGGTATATGCAAGCACACACCAAGGATAAGCATGAATAAGAATAGATCTTTTCTAACAACATGATTGTAGAAGATCAAGTCAGTGGACTTTCCAAATTGAGATTACGAAAGTGAGTGAGAGTTCCAAATTTGGATTAGGAAAGTTTGTGAGTTTTCCAAATTTGAATTAGGAAAGTTATGCCATGAGAGTAACCTGCATCATCATACTTAATATTTTGCACACAGCACACAAAAGCGTACACAAAACACATATCATAATTCACATAACACAGAATGTTGTTCATATCATTCATTCGTATGCCATGAGACCTTGGAATCATAGACTTGACATTACGACTTCCCAAAAATGAGGGCTCAACATATGGGACCTCAACTAGGGAGTTTGATTTAGCAAACACATAGTATGTTTCATTCATTCATACGTACTTCATTTCATTTCATTCATGGGCTAGTGTAAACACCAGTTATCTAGGATGTATTTTAAGACTTTCATTGGGTTCGTTGTGCAATGACCAAGAATGACCTAATGTCATTACTTGAATCTAACTCACCTCTTGATTATCCTATCCTAACACCTTTGGTATCATTCGTTTCATTATGTTCATCATTTGAGGATGGCCTCATTCATTCATTGGGAACTTTAAATTTAACCGATATAGATCATGTGAGCATCATGGAATCCAGTGTCATGAAACCCCACACCTAAAATAGGTGGAATCACCGGCCGAAGTTACCCAAAACATGCTAGCGTACATGGGAATTGAACCCCGCCAAAACCCTATATTGGCAGTATAGGTTTGAATACTAGGAGATATAAGGGGACCTATACCCGGAATGCCAGACAGTCTCATCTCATGAGAGTTACGTGAACCTTCTCCCTTCCCCAAAAAAGGCATCACCGCTCATAGCTAGTCTATCGGTGCTCAGTATAAAGTTCCATTACATTCAACTCATACGTCATCGAAGCTGGTTTCTAGTACGAGGACATCATAGCACAATAGATGATTTCTCATCTCATCATTAGTATTAAGTGTGTTTATCTCAATACTTTCATTAGAGTGTTCATAGAGTTTGGTCTCTTCACTGACTTTACACTCTCATGGTTGAGTATACGTTTTGGTAACATTTACTTAGGCTCATTTGAGATTGCTCTAATCTTTTACATTAGCCTCATATCATGTTTTCATCGCATTCATTAACAATAGCACATTTTATTTTCATAATTACTCACCCCATTTTACGTGCATGTTCATTTCATCATATGCCAGTGTACTTGGCCATTTAGTGTGTTTCACACTCTTACTTAACCCTTCTAGGGTTTCATCATTTCATTGTTCATTTCATCATTTATTTGTTCATTTCATAATCTCATTGTTCATTTCATCATATTCCAATGCACTTGGTCATTTATTGTGTTTCACAATCTTACTTAACCCTTCTAGGGTTTCATCATTTCATTGTTCATTTCATCATTTCTTTGTTCGTATCATCATTTCATTGCGTACATCTTAGGTTCACTTATATTTAGATGCATGCTAGACTTATGGGTCTATACATACAAGTCATTCGACTTCATTCATTGTTCGTTTAAGTGATTCACATCTTCCTAAGATTATGTAGTACAAAACTTATCCATCTTATATATATGACAAGATCTCGATTTGGATCTAAGTAGGCAGCATTATTTTTGAAGATTTAATTCACGTCTGACTTATGCATTTATACGTAATTTGGGCAAGGGAACCCAATTCTGAATCCCTTAGACAACACTTACATTTTTTTTTCATTTATTGTATTTTGGTCCACATGACATTGGGACCCTAGATCGATCCCAACCTCAATGTTTCCTCTTTATTTTTCTCGTTTGAATTATCTCTTACTTGGCCGAGGGGTTGTGGGATCAAACCCCCACAACCTTTTTTTTAACTATTTCTCCTTGTCTATTTTGAGTTGACTATGAGGTTGTTGGATCAAACCCCCACAGCCACTCTTTATTTTTCTTTTATTCTCCTCCTTAAATCTGCCTAAGAGGTCATGGGTTCAATTCCCACACGCATCCCCCTTTATTTTTCTTTTATTCTCTTCCTTAAATCTGCCTAAGAGGTCCTGGGTTCGATTCACACACGTCTCACCCTTTATTTTTCTTTTATTCACCTTCTTAATCTACCTAAGAGGTCGTGGGTTCAATTCTCAAAAGCCTCCCCCTTTATTTTTCTTTTATTCACCTCCTTAATCTTCCTAAGAGGTGGTGGGTTCGATTCCCACACGCCTCCTCCTTTATTTTTCTTTTATTCTCCTCCTTAAATCTAATTGAGAGGTTGTGGGTTTGAATCCCACTCCTCTCATTTCTTATTTTTTTTCTTTTAAGTTACATTTTCCATCCAATTTACCATGGTTCGAATCCCCTTCTCCACATTTCTTTTTACTTCTTTATTTTCATAACTTTTAACATGGTGAGGTCACGGGTTCAATCCTCCATCACCTCACTTGTCTTATTTTATTTTTTTTAACATTTTGAACGCTCTTTGCAGACCGAAATTCATCACTAGAAGCTGGAAATTTTCTTTTAATTTTTCAGCATCCTTTCATCAAGTTACACGTTCTTAGGGGAATTTCGTAGTGGATTAAGAACGTTTCAGGTGCATTTTCATGTATTCGTTTAGACAAGAGATTATCCCTCAAATCAGCCATATTTCAACTCATATGAACATCACATTTACATCAACATGTGTACATGAAATATAAAGAACTATCATGTCATCTCAAGTCTTAAACCATGAACAATAGCCCCGGCAACACACACATTCACACGTAGTTACATTTTTGGAAACATCAACATAAGTCATATAAATCAAAACATACATATAAAAACATAATCATCACGAAAAAGCTTTCATCCCTAGTTTTGTACCAGCAAAGACATGCAACGGGGAACAATCCTAGTTTTCGGAATGAATATTCTGAACCTTAAGGGGTCTCTTGGGTAAGGGACCAAGAGAGAATAGAACCCATACATTTTTCACGTTCAAACCTCGACTTGCTGCCCAAAAAACCGCTCCAAATACATGTCCAAATCCAAGAGCTTCAACACCAACTTGACGAAAAAACCTTCTATTTGCCTAACGTGTTTGATTAGTTGTTTGTTTATAATTTTCGTTGTGAGTTCTTCAACTGTGAAGAACTTTGGTTTACCTACTGTTTTTGTACGTTATTTGGCAGAGAAAAACGTGAGTGAGAGTGATAGAGACGTGAGAGAGAGATGAGCATGGGAGAGAAGAGTTTTCTTAGGATTAGGAGTCTAGTTTAGGACATAGTCAATTAAGGTTTTTATTTAATCATTAAAAATATGATTTACTTTTATTTTAAATCATCTAATATATAATAAATATAAATTAATTACATTAACTTACCAACTTAAATTAAAAATAATTTAATTCATTGCTTCCACCTAGGTGCGAACCTAGGTGGAGCAAGACTTCACTTCAATAGCCCAATTCCGGCCCTCTCTCCCCAAATTGCCCCTCCACCTTATGAATAAAATAATTAATCAAATATTTAGGGTAATTACGATACTACCCTTAGCCAGGAAAAAAACCATTTTACCCCTAGACCCTTTAAACCTAGGATTTTCTCTTTTTAAGTCTGGTAAAGACTCCTTCGAGTAAATTTTCGTGTTCGAGAACCCTACATGGTTGGACCCAACCTTTCCAAACTCAAATAACTCCCCAAGTTAGTTGGCTTGGTTGTAGCAAGGGTTCTAAGGTCTGGTTCTACGCGCATCAATCTGTGTGAACTCTAGTCTAATCATAGGCATTCTTGACACATATAGCATTTCTTATCTTATTCATTTTTAGGGTTGTTACAATAGGAAATTCTCTCTCAAGTTCAAACATTGCGTTCACGGATTAAACAATGTTTGAGGTCACAATATTATACCTATACAAAAAAAATAACTTAATAAGATATATAATTATATAAAACTTAAACACAATACTCAATATATAATATTTTATCTATTTCTCGAACAAAATGCTCTGCTTCATATATGAAGTCCAATTGATTTGAGATGTTTGGCATCCTTGGTTACCATATCAGTTATCTGATTGAAATGGTCGAGAAATCAACTTTATTGTACGCTTTTGTTGCACTATAAAAATGAGGTATGATATTTGCATTGTGAAAAATTGTTTTGAGTATTTTCTCCAAGGTCCCTCATGCAAGAACCATAATAAGTTGATGGATACAAAATCATCTTTTGGATACTTAAATGCCCATCAGATATTATGCACAACTCATCAGTATCATCTACGTAACTTCTCATTTGTTCAAAAAGTATTGATATGAGGCATCACATTCTTTATCCACTGCACAAAAAGCCACCAAAAATATAATTCTTTGCATATTGCGCCACCGCCGATAGTAAAAATCATTCATACTTGCTCTTCAAGAATGTCCTGTCAATGGCTATGACTTTTCTGAATTATTGAAAACCTTGACTCTAAGCCGCATAGGCTACAAAAAATACTTTATACCATTTTCATCAACCTGCAATGTTGTCTTACTTCTAGGATTTGCAGACTCAAGCATATGGTGGTATGCATCAAGCACTCCATATCCATGCTCATGAATTCCCCTAACCTAATTCTTTGCAATCTCCCTACCTTATATATCTTCAAATAACTCAGTTTACAACCGAATTATGTGCGCAGTTAATTGGTCATAACCCTTGTAGATGAACCTTTACCATTAGGAAAGCTATTTTTAAAGTATTTACCAAGGACTTTTGTTGTGGCATATGGAGTATGACTCGTAATATGATATGAACCACATGTGTGATATTTATTATAAATCTTAATACAAAATTTGGTAGAACTTATGAATTTCACATCCCTCAACCACCACTTGCACTCTGGATGTGCGCATTTAAAACAATACATACTACTCGAATTAATCACTTTTGCAAGTCTGAAATCTTTTTTCAAGCAAGCAATATGCAATAAAGTGAATAGTTCTTCTTCATTCCTAAATGTCATTCTATGTAAAAACTTGTCTCATCATCTTAAACATTGTTCAACTGTTTTAACTAAGAACTGGCCCCTATATCAACAATGGGTGTAGGTGTTTCGTCTTTCTCCACATCATGTTTGATCCCATTATCTGGAATATTCATGTTCATCTCATTCAATTCATCATTAAACAAATTTTGTTGGTCTTGTTCTATATTTTCATTCTTTATCAGTTTTTAACAATGTACACCCTTAAAATAAAGTTTGTTGCATCGCTCAGATAAGTACACAAACGAAATTGATTGCTTATCTTAAAAGGTAGGACCCTCTGCTTTTCAAAGACTTGTGCATGTATGATGACAGGATCATTTGGTTGACAATTTAGTTCACAATAGCTAATGATTGAGTTCACAAAATCATTATAAAAAATATCCCTTTAGACTGTCATCAATATTGACTCTGATATGTCACCATCTTTCCAATGCCAAATAAATTGATTGTTCTTCTCAATCCATTCATCATAACAATCAACATCTATTGATAATTCTTCCATTAATGGTACCTAAAGGAATTTATTAAAAATATTTAGTAATGATTGTACATTAAAGTTGAATGACTATATTAAAAAGGGAAAATACCCAAGTACCCCCTCAACCTATGCCCGAAATCCCAGAGACACACTTATACTATACTAAGGTCCTATTACCTCCCTGAACTTATTTTATATGTAATTTTCTACCCCTTTTTAGCCTACGTGGCACTAGTTCAAAAGAAAAAGTCAATCATCGTTGGACCCACAAGATAGTGCCACATAAGATAAAAAGGGGTAAAAATTATTAATAAAATAAGTTCAGAGGGGTAATAGGACCTTAGTATAGTATAAGTGTGTATCTGAGATTTCGGGAATAGGTTGAGGGGGTACTTGGACATTATCCCTATTAAAAATCATATGCACAATCATTGTCCCAACAAGTCAACCATCTATTGCGATAAGTAGGTCATCTGTTGCAATAGATGATTCACTTGTTGCAACTTATGATTCACTTGTTGGATACAAGTCCATAACCAAAAGCTTATCCAACTTGTAAGTTAATTGTTGTAACATATGAGTAATCTGTTGTAATATGTGACTTTTTTGGATAAATTTTTGGTTTTGTCCTAGTTTGGCTTTGTATTGTAACATGTATTCAAGGGGTAAGCCATTTGTTGCAACGAGTCATCTGGTACAGCAGATGACTCATATGTTGCAATAAATGACTCATCTGTTGTGACAAACTTTTGTTTCTTTTCCTAGCTTGCGTAATAATCTAATATGTATGCAACAAGTAAGTCCTTTGTTGCAACAGATGAGTCATCTGATGCAGCAGATGACTCATCGGTTGCAATAAATGACTTATTAGTTAAGACAAACTTCTGGTCAGTCCCAGCTCGACATGGTACGGTAATATGTATCCAACAAGTAATCTATCTGCTGCAACAGATGACTTACCTGTTGGGTACGTGACTATAAATTATTGAAGAAACACTCAAACTAACAAAATAAAAATTTAGAGTAAAAATCATTAGTTAAAATATCAAAATCACCCATGATGTAATGCTCAATGTTAATATGAATGAAAATTGATTTCAAAGCAGCAGTACAATGTGAATATCAACTAAAGAAGAAAAAAATGATGAACAACCAGAATAAGATGGTGATGAAGAAGAAGAAGAAGAAAAAGAATGATGGAGAAGAAGAATGAAGAAGAACAACAACAACAATGAACGAAGAAGAAGAACAACAACAATAGTCCCCAACAATAAAAGAATAACCAAAAGAAAAAAAGGGGAAAAGTGAGCCGTTGGTAGCTTTTTTCCCTCAATTTTATAATATTTACTATTTAGGGTTTTTAAATAAGATGGACTAAAGTGTTAAAAACAAAAACTTAGGAATGAATAACTTAACCCCTATTCTTAATTGAAAAATTGTCACCCCTACTCAATACTTAAAGCTTGATTCACGAATTTCTAATTTTGAAACTTTTTTATTAACCCTTAATTCATTGTCCCGGATTTCTTAGGAGAAGAGAGAGCTTTCTTGTAAGTTAATTGCACCATCTCATTGTTAGGCTATAATGATTATTTCCTTTTTTTATAATAAATAAAAGGATTTATAGTTTTTTTAAAAAATTAATTACTGTAGTAACTAGTCATAAATAATTTATGTTTTTTAGTATAATGTTTTACAAGATATATAATATTATTATTATAATAATTATATTTTAAAATATTGAATAATTTTAGCTGAATCCTCGCACACGTATCAATATTCGGATTCGCACTTCCAAATTTTAGAATTTAAATTTTACCGAATCTGACTCTCGAATTTGCATCCATATCGAATATCCACACCCGAGTCCGAGCAACTTAGGTTAAAAGAGTAAATATGATAAATACTCCCTCTGTCCCTATTTACTTGTCCAAATTTCCTCTTTTAGATGTCCTTATTTACTTGTCCATTTTGACAAGAAAGGACAAAAAAAATCTATTATATCCTCATTTAAACTTCTTGAAAATTTCTAAGGTTTAATTAATCCTTTTTTAAATCATATTTAATAAGGTTAGAATTGTAACTTCTCTGTGTTAATTATTGTTATCTTAATATGTGTGTTTTTTCTAAAGTGGATAATCAAATAGGGACATAGGGAGTTTATAGTTAAAAAATTATTTGAGACATGCTTCAATATTTATCTCATTTTTACAATTAAGTTTTTATCATTAATGGAGCTCTAAAACCCTAGACCCGCGAAAATTTGAGGCACTATGCGGGAAATACAGGAGACGAAAAGAACCATATCGCCTAATCAGGTTCCTCAAAATCCTTCTTCCTAATACTTTCTCCCTAACTTGTTTCAATAATTTTCTACTTCAACTGATCTGTTATTAAATTTTACCAACCATTATTTATGGCAAACTTGCTACCTCACACCAAACACAGATAAACAATTTGAAAAGTATTTATATATAGTCAATAGGGTTGATCAGATCATGGGATTTTGTGTTAGGTTATTAGCATTTTAATATTAATATTTAACATATTAAATTGCTTTATTTTGGAGTTATAAGAATGAACATTGGAATGGGTGACTTCTACATCATCCGTTAGCATTGGTTATCCACCATTGTATTTCATTCTTAATTCCTCCATTACTCTTTGTAACCTATGTAACTCCCATTATAACTTATGTAACCTATGTAACTCCCATTGTAACCTATGTAACTCCCATTGTAACCTATGAAACTCCTAAGGCCATTATCTTCACTATTTACTACCTCCATTATCTTCCTATTCATTGCTAGGAAGACTTCTTGTAGTATAAATAGTGGTAGTTTTCATTTGGTTTTAGAGACACACAAAACACAAGAGAAAACAAAGAGTGAAAGAGTTAGTCTAAAAGAGAGTTCTTATTAGTTGAAGGGAGGTGTTCTTTTTTGTGGAGCTTTGGACTCAACTCTTGTCCAGAGTTGTTGAGTTATACTTTGTGAAGGCAGTTGTATCCTGGAGGGGACAAGTCAAAGAGGACTACTGCTGGACCGGTGAAAACATTTGTTGCAGTGGGCTTGAATCTCCTTAAAGAGAGCGAGATATCCGCGCCTCAGCCTGAAGAGATTAATTTCTTTATTTTTATTTTCAATTGTAATCTTGAAATTTTATTATCTTGTTAGTTTTTCACTAATAATTTTAAGGAGATTCAATGATGGCTACAATTGAAAAAATCGTGGATGTCAAGATGGGAGATCTTAACAAGCCATTTCGGTTCAATGGTAACCATTTCAAAAGATGGAAGGGTAAAGTACTTTTCTACTTAAGTCTTTTCAATGTTTCTTACGTTTTAACCGAGAAGAATCCGAATATAGAATACATCACAACTATGAATGATGATGAAACTTTTTCTCATCTAGAGAAAGTGGAAAAGTACGATGGTGATTCCTATAAGTGTCGGTATTATCTTCTTAATTGTCTATCTGATAATTTTTATGATTATTATGATAGAACTTACTCTAGTGCAAAGAAAATTTGTAAGGCATTGCAGAGTAAGTATGATACCAAAGAGGCTGGAGCGAAAAAAATATGCAGCTAGTAGATTTTTTTGTTTCCAAATGGTGGATAACAAATCAGTGGTAGATCAAGCTCAAGACTTCATCATGATTGTTGGAGAGCTTAGGTCCGAAGAGGTTAAAATTGGAGATAACCTTATTGTTTGTGGCATAGTGGATAAACTTCCACCTTCTTAGAAGGAATTTCAAAAAACTATGCGCCACAAACAAAAGGAAACCTCTCTTGAAATCTTGATAATGAAAATCCGCATGGAAGAAGAAGCAAGAGGCCAAGATACACTTTTACAAACAGAAGAGAACAACATCACATCGAAGGTAAATTTAATTACTTCGAATAACGCTAATCCTGAAACTCACAAAAATACTTCTTTAAAGCCTAAGAAGAAAAAATTCAAGAAAAATAATGGTAGACCTCCCAAGAAAAATAATGGTGAAAATCACCAAGCACAAACTCAACAAGTTCAAGAAAAGGGACCATGCTTTGTTTGTGGCAAGAGTGGGCATATTGCTCGATTTTGCAGATTCCAGAAACGTGGTCCTAACCCTTAGGCAAACGTTACCGAAGAACCTTTTGTGGCGGTGATTACTGACATAAACATGGTTGAGAATGTTGATGGATGGTGGGCTGATTCTGGTGCAAACCGTCATGTCTGTTATAACAAAGACTGGTTTAAAAAATATACTCATTTTGAGGAGCCCAAAACCATCATGCTAGGTGATGCTCACACTACTCAAGTTCTTGGAAAGGGAGATGTTGAATTCTGTTTTACATCACATTGAAAGATGTACTTTATACTCCTTCTATGAGAAAAAATTTGATGTCTAGTTTTCTTCTTAATAAAGCAGGCTTTAAACAGATTATTGAATCTGATCAATATGTAATAGTGAAGAAAGGTATTTTTGTGGGGAAGGGGTTTGCATGTGATGGGATGTTTAAGTTGAATGTTGAAATGAATAACACTTCTACTTCAGTTTATATGCTTTCTTCTACTAATTTTTGGCATGCTCGTTTGTGTCATATAAATTATCGTTATATTGGAATCATGAGTAGTTTAGGATTAATCCCAATGGTTAAAAAGAATTTTGAAAAGTGTGAGGCTTGTAGTAAAGCCAAGATAACTAAAAGGTCTCATTTTCAAGTTGAAAGAAAAACTGATTTGTTAGAATTAGTTCATACTAATATTTGTGAACTTGGTGGAATTGTAACTCGTGGAGGTAATAGATATTTTATCACTTTCATTGATGATTTTTCTAAGTTTACATATGTTTACTTGATGAAAAATAAAAGTGATGTTTTTGAAAATTTCAAAACTTATCTCAATGAGGTTGAAAATCAGTTTGGAAGAAAAATAAAATGAATTAGAAGTGATAGAGGCCGTGAATATGAATCAAATGAGTTTAATTCTTTTGTTAGATCATTGAGAATAATTCATGAAACTACTCCTCCTTACTCTCCTTCGTCTAATGGAGTAGCAGAAAGGAAAAATATAACTTTGGTTGAATTGACTAATGTCATGCTTATTGAGTCACATGCACCTTTAAATTTTTGGGGTGAAGCTATCTTAACTGCTTGTTATGTGTTGAATCGTGTGCCTCATAAAAAGTCTAGATTGACACCTTCTGAATTGTGGAAAGGTTACAAGCCAAGTTTGGGTTATCTAAGAGTGAGGTTGTCTAGCCTTAGTGAGGCTAATGGATCCCAAGATTACAAAGTTGGGTAAGAAAGTTACTACTTGTGCTTTTCTTGGTTATGCTTCAAATAGTACAGCCTATAGATTTTTTAATCTTGAAGATAATATTGTAATAGAATCTGGTGATGCTATTTTTCATGAAAATAAATTTTCTTTTGATTTTAAAAATAGTGGGGGTCAAAGGATTGAACAAAATATTTTGTCACTACCTAGTTCTTCTAGTTCAACTTTGAAAAATAAAGAAGTTGTTGATTTTGAGTTAAGAAGAAGTAAAAGAGCTAGTGTAGAAAAAGATTTTGGTCCTGATTTTAATGTGTTTAATATTGAAAATGACCCTCTAACTTTGAAAGAAGCATTATCTTCACATGATTCTATATTTTGGAAAGAGGCTGTAAATGATGAAATAGAATCTATAATTTCTAATAAGACTTGGAAGTTAGTTGATTTACCATCGGGTTGTAAAACAATTGGTTGTAAATGGGTCTTACGGAAAAAGTTGAAACCGGATGGATCTATTGATAAATACAAAGCTAGGCTAGTTGCAAAAGGTTTTAAACAACTAGAAGGCCTAGAATTTTTTGATATTTTTTCTCCTGTAACAAGAATTACATCCATTAGACTTTTAGTTGCTATGGCTGCCATTTTTGATTTGCAAATTAATCAAATGTATGTAAAAACTGTTTTTCTAAATGGAGACCTAAATGAAAAAATATATATGGACCAACCCGAGTGTTTTGTTGAAGCAGGCCAAGAAAGCAAAGTATGTAAACTTACTAAATCCCTATATAGCTTGAAACAGGCACCAAAGCAATGACATGAAAAGTTTGATTCCTGCATGATTGAAAATGGTTTTAAAACAAATGAGTGTGATAAGTGCATATATCATAAGTCTTGGAATAATTCTCATGTGATTATTTGTCTATATGTTGATGATTTGTTGATCTTTGGCTCTAACATGAATGTTATTAATGAAGCTAAAAATGTTCTTAGAAGTCATTTTGATATGAAAGATCTTGGTGAGGCAAGTTTTATTCTTGGAATAAAAATAACAAGAACATGTAAGGGGATTTTCCTTGACCAGTCACATTATGTTGAAAAAAATTTGAAAAAATATAACTTTCATGATTCCAAGCATGTTGCTACTCCTTTTGATTCAAGTGTTCACTTATTTCCTGTTGAAAGTGAAAATGATATAATAAATCAAAAGGAATATTCTAGTATAATCGGAAGTTTGAGATATGTGACTGATTGCACTAGGCTTGATATTGCATATGCACTAGGAGTACTTGGAAGGTTTTCAAGCAAGCCAGGTAATGAACATTGGCATGCTATAACAAGAGTTATGAGATATTTGATTGGAACAAAAAATTGTGGTTTGTTTTATAAAAAATATCCTGCTGTACTTGAAGACTTTTGTGATGCGGATTGGAACACTTTGTCAGGTGATTCATGTTCTACCACTTGTTATGTCTTTACTTTAGATGGTGGTGCTGTTTGTTGGAGATCAAAAAAGCAAACTATAATTGCTAACTCTACTGTGGAGGCTGAACTAGTTGCTTTAGCTTTAGCAAGTGAGGAAGCGAATTGGTTAAGAGATTTATTGTTTCAAATTCCTTATTTTGAAAAACTAATTCCTCGTATTTTAATACATTGTGATAGCACCGCTGCAATAGGTAGAGTTCAAAACCGTTATTACAACGGTAAATCCAGACCTATCAGGAGGAAACACAGTAATGTAAGATCATATTTGACAAATGGTACCATTAATGTTGATTATGTCAAATCTTGTGATAATCTTGCAGATCCTCTTACGAAGGCCTTAACAAAAGAAAAGGTCTGGAGAACATCGAGGGGGATGGGATTGAAGCCTACAAATCCTTGAGTCATATATGAGGAAACCCAACTGGGGGACTAGAGATCCTATAACCAGGTTCAAAGAGAAAAACTAATCATATGATGACTTGTTCTGAAAAATGCACTATTTTTTTCCCTCCCTATGATGTGAGTGCATTATTTCCTGTAGTTTGTGAAGGTTGAGTTGATAAAACTCTTAATGAATATCTGTAGCCCGTATGGGTGGAGTGTTAATCTTACAGGAGCACTCTCGACAGATTTCACCTATGTGATGTGTGGAAGTAGGTTGCTTCCTATGAGAATGGGGCTTATTCTCAAATGCACTCATGAAACCGAGATAGCACATGGCCATAACGTGCTGGTTGTTAAAGCTCATGTCAACACCTTGATTATTATGTGTGAGCGGTGATATTTTATTTCCCTTAAGCAGTCATAGTTCAAGTCTGAGACCACTACGACTCTGGAATAAAAGTTATTGTTTCACTAAGTAGAGGTTCATTGCAGAGTACACCTTCATTATGCATAGTAGTCTTCCTTCAACTGGTATACTCTCTTATCTAAATATTAAAATGAGTGGGGGATTGTTAGGTTCTTAGCATTTTAATATTAATATTTAACATATTAAATTGCTTTATTTTGGAGTTATAAGAATGAACATTGGAATGGATGACTTCTACATCATCCATTAGAATTGGTTATCCATCAATGTATTTCATTATTAATTCCTCCATTACTCTTTGTAACCTATGTAATTCGCATTGTAGCCTATGTAACCTATGTAACTCCCATTGTAACCTATGAAACTCCTAAGGCCATTATCTTCACTATTTACTGCCTCCATTATCTTCCTATTCATTGCTAGGAAGACTTCTTGTAGTATAAATAGTGGTAGTTTTCATTTGGTTTTAGAGACACACAAAACACAAGAGAAAACAAAGAGTGAAAGAGTTAGTCTAAAAGAGAGTTCTTATTAGTTGAAGGGAGGTGTTCTTTTTTGTGGAGCTTTGGACTCAACTCTTGTCCAGAATTGTTGAGTTATACTTCGTGAAGGCTGTTGTATCCTGGAGGGGACAAGTCAAAGAGGACTGCTGCTGGACCGGTGAAAACATTTGCTGCAGTGGGCTTGAATCTCCTTAAAGAGAGCGAGATATCCGCGCCTCAGCCTGAAGAGATTAATTTCTTCATTTTTATTTTCAATTGTAATCTTGCAATTTGATTATCTTGTAAGTTTTTCACTAACATTTTGGAGTAACAAGCAATTGCTTTTGTGAAATTGAATTATAGGTTGTAATTGCTGAGATGGGATATGCCTGCAATTTTCTTTAACTTCAGTAAGGCTTAATTTGTAAGTTTCTTTAGTGCTCAGTTTCTTACTTATATAGTGAACATGTATGTGGACGTTCATTGTTCGATATCAAGTTATTTTTGTCATGTAGAAACTCTTTAAGATCGTTTTATTTATGTCCTTGGTACCTTTGCATATGCGCTAACTTGGTGGTTCGAACTTGGAGGTTCTACAATATGAAATTTACTTTGATTGTTGGATGACTTGTGTTTGTTCTTTGTCCGTGTTAGAGTGATTGGTTGTGGAATAGATTAGTCGTTTGCGTATATGTCCCTGTTAGAGTGATTGGTTTTGAGATTTTCTGTGCTACTACTTAATTTAAAGTAACTACTTGACACGTTCTCCACATTAATTGTTATTTTCTCAGGACAATATAGACAACAATCTGAGAGAAAACAACAATATGATTTTCTGGTCTTCACTATCTTAGGTTGTTAGCATGGGAACTTTGGTTTAGTGATATGAACAAAACACCATGACATGTGTGTTAGGCGCATGTCATTCTTTTTAATATAAAGAATAAATGGTCAAATACCCCCTAATTTATGTTTGAATTTTTAACTGCGCAATTATACTTTATAGGGATCCTATACCCCTCTAAACTACTTTAAAATAGAATAATTAACCCCTTTAAAATGTGATAACCAGTGATCTGCCTTGTGGTGAAATACATGTGCTTGACACGTGTGTTTCACCAATTAATCTTTTAAATAAAATCTCTCTTCTTCTTCATCCTTTCTTCTTCAATCTTTTTGTTACCCAAATATTTTTTCTTTGTGAAAGCTTGATTTGGGGTAAATACTAGGGGGATACATTGGGTCTTCATCTATTTTGTTTAACTTCCTCACAAGGTGAACTCCTCGGTCCACCATCCTTTTCACCATTGTCATATGAGAAATCGTTATCACCATCTCCACCTTTATTACCTCCCTAATTTAACGACGACAATTCAACACCCTAACACATCTTTATCATCTTCATTTATAATATTTCCATTTGTCCATGATTTCCAACTCCATTAGTTTCATCATCTCCTCCATTCTCATGATTTTTATCTACTAATTTTTTATTAAAGATCTTTACCTGTTTTTTTAAAAAAAAAAACTCATCACGTAGATAATCTATCAATAGTGGATTCAAATCTTTTATCCTAACTTCACAAATTGTTGCAGATTTTGTACTTTTAGTGATTTTTCTTTCAATTTTTTCACTTTCATTTTACTTGATAAATTGATCATAGCATATCAAAATTAAATCGTATAAATACTTGAAAAAACATGCTTTGATTTGAATACTTTTGTTTTAATATTCCTATTTGATGATTTCTTTAATTTGTCAGAGAAAATTCTATGATGATGGTGGTGGCATGTTAGGGATGAAAATAGTGGAAGAGTACCCTTGACTCTTGAAATAAATCCAAATTATTTTTTCTCAAATTTGATCCAAATTCTTTTTGGGTTGATATAAATATATGTAAATTTATCTAGAGTTTATTTGGGTTGATTGATTTTGCAAGAGTATGACATGAGTTCGAAAATTTGTTTGGAATGAACAATAATGAATTCAGTAAAAAGGGTGGTGCAGCACCAATTTAGAGATGGTGAATGATGGAGAGATTGTTTTTTTTTTTTTGAGAATTGGTAAACGTAGGGTTTTGGTTTATATTGCTATGAAGAAGAAAGAAAACAAATGAGAAAAATAAATAATTAAAAATACTTGTATTTTTTTAAAAGAGATTAAAATTGAAGTTTTAGGAATAGTTTTTGATGCTCACTTTCTCAAAGAGAGTGAAATACACTCACATTGCCAACTAAGCATTTAGGGAGGTAATAATTTAAGTATTAAATAGTGTAGCGGGGTGATATGCCCCCCGTAAAATTAAAGTGTGTAGTTGAGAATTTGGATATATGTTGAGGGGGCATTTGACCATTTTCTCTCAAAATAAACACAAATTATAACTAATTTTCAAATGAATAATTTGAACATATTTTTCAATTATGTCACTCCCAACGACATGTGCTACATGCAACTTTAGACCTCTTAAATTTGACATTAGCAAACCCCTTCTAGAATTCAGGTTATGGTCTCGCTACCTTTCTGTTAAAATCATATGACAATAATTTAAACTCCAACACTTAACTTTGTATATCCAACGAGTTCTCACATGGGAGTGGTCAACAATAATTGCATATGCATCTTTAATATTTTTCTTGCTATAAAAGTGAGAGCAATAATTCAATTTATGTAGTCTTCTTTACCTAAAATAACCATTGCATGTAAGCAAGGCATCTCATGAAGCTCACCCACAACTACATTTCCTGCTTCTTATGCACACTATGTACCAATTAGGTCCATTAATAACAAAATATGCAAAAAGTGTGTTGACGGTACTACCTAAAAAAATAATTAGTTTTAAATATAAAAATATCCAATTGTTGAACATAATACATAAAAAAATATTTTAATGAAAACTCAATATTTTCTTGGAGCTTAAGATCAAATTGATTTGACGAATTTGTTGTAGTTTTTGTAGTCTCCCTATTGTGTTTTCGGATCCAGGTTCGAATTGTTATCCTCACAAGTTCTAGAAATGATACAATTGGGAGCCGCCTTGCTAAATTGTGAGTATATAAGGATTCTGCTATTTTTGAAGTCATTTCTCATGCTCATTTAACTTTTGAATGAGCCCAATTTACTATGCCCAATATTGAATAAATAACCTCTTATCCTCGGTGGATCATATCTATTCTTACCATCAACTTTTCCAATTCTTGAAGTGTGTATGCCTTTGCCATGCAAAAAATTAGTTTCTTCAATTCTTCCACATTTCTATAAAAGTTCTTGAAAGCATTGCAACACAAATGTCAAATGCAAGAATAATGATCTAAACCAAGATATATTGTTATAGTTCCCTTGTATATTCTTTCATTTCTATTAGACATATCACGCATTCTCTCTTTCTTCAAATGTGTCCTTAATTTTTTTAAAAAAAATCAGGTTCATGACGCATCATTTTCAATATATACTATAGCATACACGAGAAGTATGTGACATGTTTCATTATAAAAATAAACTTAATTCATACACATCAAAACCAAATTATATACCAAAATTATACTACGTTTTGAACAACAAAATTTAAATCAAACCTCTTGGATCTATTGTTCTTGCAATTAAAATTGTCCCACCATAAGCGTCTTCAAGTCTGCCTCGTCAACAACAACTAGTGGCCTAAAATACTCCTATCCCCTAATAGATGCTTCCAAGGCAACAAATGCATATCAAAGTTTATCACCTTTTTTACTCTCCAAGTTTACAATAGAACTAGGATAGTTCTCCAAAATGTAGAAATAACCTAAAAGTTCGGCATATGATTCAACTGGGTCACCACGCAACATTTTTATTTTTTTTCCTTAGCTCGCCATGACTACTTTGTATGTCAACAAAACAACATGTGATTTCAACATGTCTTTGACAATGTCCTTAGGGGTGTATATTGTCTTTGGATCGACAAACTTATCCAATATAATAACTTCGATGTCGATTATTCCTTGATGCCTTTCGTAAACTCTGTCCCTAACTGAACATGTATGATTCCCACAAAATTTATGGATCTTGAAATGTTCTGATTCAAATTTCGAACTCGACGAATTTATTATCCATGAACAGTTTTCGGAAGGACACTTTAGTGATAACTCTTTTATAATAAAACAAAAATTATGTCAAATATTTGTATACCAATTTTATGCACATAAGATACTCAAAAAACAAATAAACAATTAAATTTTTACCAAGCAATATTGGAACATTTATAAGAAATTAAAATTTTTGGATTACTGCAAAGTGCCGCATCATCTCCATGAGCGTACTTTTTTTTCTTTTTGTAAATATGTTTCATAATAATCAATATATTTATAGTGTCGTTGTTTATATCATATCTTCATCATCCAATTCATCAACATCTTCACCAGCATTCATTACGACCAAACAAACTAAATTATTCGAGCATAAATCAATATTTTTTCATGATGTTTCAAGAAAAAAAATTGTCGCTCCACCATAATACCATATTTTGGATTATCCATTGTCTGATTCTTCAATGTTAAGCAGAATGAATATTTGATAAAGAAATCAACAATTACTTTCTTATGATTCAAGAAGACTCGTACGCCTATATCATTATGTATATTAATTGGTTGCCATCATTCGCTAATAATGTACTTAATCTCAAGTTCATCAATAGTTGCACCTACTCCTAATTGCAAAGTTATCGCATCAGCTAGACCGTTATAAAGGCTAAGTATAATCATATATAATTCTATCCCTCTAGCATCGACATACTTTTTTGTTGTATGATAAATTTGTTGTCATGGAATTACGTGATAACAAAGTAGAAACAACATTTATACTCATTTTTTTATACCAAATTCATGCAAATGAGTATGCATTTTGATAAAATATGCATAAAAGTTGTTTGTACTTTGGTATCATGTAATTTCATGACAATAAATTTATAATATAACATGAAAGTGTATTAATTCCCTGATGGAGGAAATTATATATGATTCTACAACCCTATATAATAGTCTAGTTAATGCGGTAACTTTGCAACTAGGAGTAGATACTAATGTTGATGAACTTGAGATTTAAGTACATTGTTAACGAACATTGTCTGCCAATTTGTATACATAATAATATGGTTGTACGAGCCTTTTTTTTATCAGAAGAAGATTTCTTTACCAAATATTAATGGTGCATAACATTGAAGAATTGGGATATGGATAATCCAAAATCTTTTGTGATGGTGGAGAGACCAAAAAAATTTGTTGGAACAATACGAACAAATATTGATTTAATATCGAATAATTCAGTTCATTTTGTCAGAATGAATGTTGGTGAAGATATTGATGAATGATCTGGGAATCACCAACACTATAAACATGTTGATTTTTGTGAAACAAATTTACAAAAAATAAGAGTACTCTTGTGGAAGTGATGTGACACTTTGTAGTATTCCTAAAATTTCGAGTCCTTATAATACTTTCCAGTTCTTCTTGGTAACAATGACTATGAAACAACTACTACATAAAGTATCCTTCCAAAAATTGTTTATGGATATAATGAATTTGTCGAGTTTGAAATTTAAATCAATCTGGACTATTCAAAATCCGTTAACTTTGTGTGAATCACACATGTGCAGTGACGGAAAAAGTTTATGTAAGACGTCAACGAATAATCTACATAGTAGTTGTTATTATATTCGATAAGTTTGTCGATCCAAAGACAGTGTACACCCCTAAGGATATTGCCAATGACATGTTTAAATCACATGGTGCTTTGTTAACATAAATGCAAACATGGCTACCTAAAGAAAAAACAATAAAAATGTTGCATGGGGACCTAACTTAGTCATATGCAAAACTTCCAGGTTATTTCTACATTTTGGAGGAGAACTACCTAATTCAGTTGTAAGCTTGGAGAGTAAAGAAGGTGATAAATTCTATTTTGGGGGTGGTGGGAGTATTGTAGACCAATAGTTGTTGTTGACTAGACAGACTTGAAAGGCACACATGGCAGGACAATTCTGATTACAAGCATAATGAATTCAAGAGTTATGATTTGAATCTTGTTGTCTATATGATAGTATAATTGTGACATATAAGTTAGTTTCGATGTGTATGAATTAAGGTTAGTTTTAGTAATAAAACAAGTTACATACTTCCACTCGCGTACACTAGTAGATTCTGAAAATGATTCATCATCAACATGGTTTATGAAAGATTTAGGGACACATTTGTAGAGAGAGAGAATATGTGTTTTATGTCTGATAAGAATGAAATCATATGGAAGGGAACTATAAGGGTAAATCCTAATTTAGATCATTATGCTTTCATTTGGTATTTGTGTTACAATGTTCTAAAGAAATTTCATAGAAATGTAAAAGATTTGAAGAAGCTCTTTTTTCCAAGACAAAGACGTACACACTTCAAGAATTTGAGGAGTTGGTGGTAAGAATAATCATGATTGATCAAGGATAAGAAGTTATTTGTTCGATATTGGGTACAGTAAATAGTCAAGGGCTCATTCAAAAGTTAAGCCAACATGGGCAATGACTTCAAAATAGAAGAATCCGTAAATAACACTAACATGTTTGCAAGGAGACATTCAATTGTATCACTTCTAGAATTTGTGAGAATAACAATTTAAAAATGGATCTGGAAACACAATGAGGATACTACAAAAAAAAAGAACGGAACTGACAAATAAATATGATCTTAAGCTTCGAGAAAATATGAGTTGTCATGAAAGTAAGAATTGTTTTCTTTACTATGTTAAATACCTGGATATTTTAATATTTAAATTTAATTATTTATAGAGGTAATACCATCAATACAATTTTTGCATATTGTTATTGATGGACCTAAGTGGTGCGCAGTGTGCTTAAGGAGCATAAAATGTAGTTGTGGGCGATTTCAACTTGATAAGATGCCTTGTGAACATGCGATGATTTTTCTTAGGTACAAAATACTGCTAGAATCGAATTATTGCTCTCCCTTTTATAGCACAAAATTTTTGAGGACATATATGCAATTTTTATTGAACCTCTGACATGTGATGTACATGAGATATATCAAGTTATGTGTCAGAGCTTAAATTATTGTCACCTGATTTGTAAAGAAAGGCAGGGAGACCACAACTTAAATGTTGGAAGGGATTTGTTGATGTCAAATTTAAGAGGTCTAATGTAACGTATAGAAAGACATGTTCAAATTATCCTGCTGAGCATTAGTTATAATTTGTGTTTATTTTAATTTAATTGTGACAAACACATATTTTTGGTCTTTTAACTTAATGCATTCTGATTTCTTAACCTTTATTATGCATACTACTTACTTGTTTGTGTATGTAGTGTTTTTCAAATCTAGAATCATACAACATATATTTAAGATTTCAATCTATTAAGCCAAGCTAAAACTAGTTAATGGTGTATCCAATTGGTATCCATCTGAAAAACTTTTGTGTAAGTATATATTCAGTTAGAACTTCAAACTAGTTACTGTGGTATCCATTTGGTATATCATTAATGGTTCGCTTAGACCCACGAAAATTTGTAGCATTGCGCGAGAAATACTGACGACAATCAGGTTCCTCAAAGTCCTTGTTTCCTAATGCTTTCTGCATACCTTGTTTCAATTATTTCTACTGTTATTGAATAATACCACTATTTTTATCGCGTACTTGCTACCTCACACAAACACAAGTAAATAGTTTTGAAAAAAAAATATATTTATTTAAATTTTTCTGGTTTACTGCACCGTACTGTCAACAGGGTAGATCAGATCATGGGATTTTGGAGTAACAAGTAATTATTTTCATGAAATTGAATTATAGGTTTGATGGTGAGATGAGTTATGCCAGTAATTTTCTTTACCTGCAGTAGGGCTTAGTAAGTCTTTTTAGCGCTCAATTTCTAACTTATACAATGAAAATGTATGTGGATGTTCATTGATCAATCATGTAGAAATGATTTAAGATTGTTTCTGTATGTCATTGGTACCTTTGTGTATACGCTATCTCGGTGGTTTGGACTTTGGAGGTTCTACTGATGAAATTTAACTTTGATTGTTTTATAATTGTGTTTGTTCTTTGTCCTTGTAATAGTGATTTAGTGTTTCACATTGGTTGTGGAATAGATTGGTGGCTTGCTCATATGGACTTGATTAATCCTCCCCTCATGAATGAGCTTTGAGATTTGAGTTAGACGTGTCATATATATTTTTTGAAGATTAGTAATGTTGTATTCTTCAGCATTGGGAATGTTGGCCACCATCATAAACAAGTTACAAAGCAAATAGACTATAGATTTGGAAGCTCCTAGAAATTCTACGAAATCCTCTTTTTCCTTTATGCAGTTCTGTTTACACCCAAAATATAAAGTCTTCCTATTTCACATCCTGTACTGATCTTATTTTGTCTCCAAAACACCTTTCATTTCTATCCCTCCAGTCTGACCACCATATGCAACAGGGTATTATCCTCCACCATTTTTTTAGACGTTTACTTCCCCCTTTTTCATCCAACAACTCATTAGATCGGTTGTATGTTTAGGCATTGACCACACCGTTTCTGTGAGATTGAAAAACATGTTCCACCATTAGGCAGTGAATTACGAACAAATGATTGTTTGTCTTCCTAGTCTCATTTCACAAAAAAACATCTAGTCACCACAACTCTTCCCTTCTTTTGAAACACTTCTTAAGTAAGACATGCTTACCACTAGCCATGTGATACATTTCACTTTCAAAAGGGCTATGTTCTTCCAGACATTTCTCCATATCTTTAGCTCTTCCTCCTGCATAATGTTATTCTCCTTTTGTAGAACTTATTTACAATTAAACTTCCTCCTGAACTCTGTCTCCATCTAAGACTATCAGGCTCCATTATTGTCCCATAAAAAGTATCCACTTCGTTTAGCAGGTCAACTACTCTTTCTACCTTCCAATCATTTAAGTGCATTCTGAAGTTTAGATTCCAACCCTAGGGGACCAACAAACAAACACAACAATTTCACGGTTGCTAGGTAGTAACATGAGATCTAAAAGTTTATCCTGTAGTGGTATTTCTCCTATCCAATTATCCTTCCAAAAACTAACATTATTACCATTTCCCACTTTGAATTTAGAGTTCTCCTGGAGCTTTAACCATAGAACTCCGATAGCCCTCAATACACTCATCCCATAAGTGAAATTCACTTCATCTGAGCAGCAAGGATTGTTCAGTCCAAACTTTTTATTTTCATATTCTTTATTCCTAATCCTCATTTTTCTTTTCTTGACCTCCCATTCAACCAGATTATATCTTCCCCTCTCTTTGTTACCTTTCCACAAAAAATTAATTTTTAGGTTATCTAGCTTGCTCACTACACTGGCAGGAATAGGAAACAAAGACATCACATATATAGGTATCGAGTCCAACACTGAGTTTATTAGTGTTCTTCCCCCTAAACTACAAATATTGCGCTTTCTACCGTACTAGTCTCTTTTCATACCTTTCTAAAATGTTGTCCCATATCTCTACTTTTTCGTATTTCCTACTTAGTGGCATACCCAAATACACAGTAGGCAACATTCCCATTTCACACCCCAATACACTAGCCAATAATTGAACGTACGTTACCTCTTTGATAGGGAAGATACTATTTTTACTCCAATTCATCTTTAGGCAAAAAAAAACTTCAAATTCCACCAATATGACTCTAACATAGGTAACTTATTCCACTGTAGCTTCACAGAAAATTATTGTATCATCTACACATAACAGATGTCATATCTCCAAACCACCCTCCCCTATTCTAAAACCCTTGAGAAAATTGTTGTGAATTGTTATTATCATCTTTCTAGTGAACCCTTCCATATCCAAAATAAATAGGAAAGGGGATAAAGGGTCCCCTTGTCTGAGTCCCCTTTTTGAAGGAAAAAAACCAACAGGTTCTCCACTTACTAAAATGGAGAACCTAACGGTTTTAATACAGAAACTGATCCACTTAAACCATTTATCCCTAAACCCCATTTGTTCTAGAACACTTAGCAAGTAGTCCCAATTCACATTGTCATTCACTTTTTCAAGTTCTAGTTTACACATTAAGTCAACTACCTTTCCCCTGATCTTTGTGTCTACACATTCATTTGCTATTAACATAACATTCCATATATTGGTCTCCCTTTAACAAAGGTCATATGATGCTTATTCACCAGGTTATCCATAACTTCCTTCAATATCTTAGTTAGCACTTTAACATTATCTTGTAAATCCCAGAAATCAAGCTAATGGGTCTGAAATACCTTAGTTCCACTGCTCCCGTCTTTTTTGGTATAAGGGCTACATATATGGCGTTCAAACTTCTTTCAAAGACTTGATGATCATGAAAATATTGCATTGTCCCCATAATGTCACCCTTAATAACCTCCCATAAGGTTTGAAAAAAGTTCATATTGAAACCATCAAGGTCAGGTGCAATATCAATTGCACATGATTTGATGTTGTCCCATACTTCCTCCTTTTTAAAATTTTTTTGTAATCATTCTTGATCTTCAAAGGAAATAATTGTTGTATCTTGGAAGATGAGCATTCCTCTGCTTCTTTATACAAACCTTGATAGTAAATTTGTATTGTATTTTTATATCTTCGGGATCAAAGATAGTTTGACCTTCAACTTCTAAAGAATCAATGGAATTATATCTTTTGTGAGAATTAGCCAACCTGTGGAAGAACTTAGTATTTTTGTCTCCATTCTTCAACCATTGTACTCTAGATTTCTGTCGCTAAGCTATTTCTTCCTTCTTAGATTCCTCATCAAACTCCTTGGCAAGGTCAATCTTTTGAATTCTGTACTAGTTCATCATCTGTTAGAACTCTTCCTTCCTAAATGAATTATCATGAACTCAACTGTTACATGATATTTTCTTTCCTTTGCTTCCAATTGCCCCTATTGTTTTTGCTCCATCAGATCAGCTCCATTTTTAAAAGCTTTAGTTTGTTGGCTAATATGTAAGTAGGTCTGCCAGTGTTAGGAAAAGAATTCCACCAGTCTTTTACTTTGTCTTTATATCCAACCCTCAACTTCTAGCCATCAATTTTCAAATTTAAAGTATGTCTTGTGTGAACTCTAGTCTCCACATGTTAGTAGCATAGGATTATGATAAGAACCTATACTTGGAAGAAGAGTCTGCCTGACCTGGAGGAAAGAATCCTCCTAGTCTGTCGATAAAAATTTGTCAATCCTTGAAGCTCTTTTGCAATCCCCCCCCCCCCTCTCCATGTAAAAGATCTTCCAAATAAAGAAGGACCCACAGCTCAAAGTCACTAATGCACTTTGAAAATTCATCCAACACTTTGGAGATACTATGGAAGATTGATCTCTTTGAGACAAACCTAGTAACATTGAAATCCCCACACACCACCCAAGGCCCCTCAAAATTGTTTCTATTCACTTCAAATTCATTCCACAACTCCATTTTCACTAATGTATTACGATCAGCATAAACTACACTCAGGTGCCAGGCTAGCTCCTGGTTAATTCGTATGAACTTACAAGTGATCACTTGACTAGCAGCACTCATTAATTCCCCCTTCCAATATCTTTTATCCCACATAATCAAGATCCCTCCCCTTAACCCCTTGCTCCATATGTTCTTCTTTACCAATCTATTAGCACATAAGTCCTTAAGAATATTTGTTAGAATACGTGCGTCCACTATCAGTCAATGGACCATGTCCCTTGAAATACTCAAAATATGAACAACTATAAATAAAGGAAGAATATCAACACAAGCAATTTATGTGGAAATCTCCTTGCTCAAGGGAGTAAAACCACGATCTGTCTCACAGTATTTCAAACTCTTTCCACTAGTCTTCACAAGCAAAAGTACAACCGCTTACAAAAAAATGAGAAAAAGTTATTAATCTTAGAACCAAGCAATAACTCTATTGCTTGAAGAGCCTAAGCAGATTTGACTTTGCCAACTAATCTATCGCCACTCGACAACTTAGGATTCACTAATCAACACGCAGGTTGCCCACTAAATCAACACACAGCGGATGATTTAGACTTTTCTAAGCAACACAAAGGTTGCGCACTAAATTAGTTGAGCTTAACTAACTTAGGATTCACGGACCAAAACAAACTGAATCATTTATATGTTTTAGGACTATATTACAATTTCATATCAAAATAAATACTCTTAAGACAACTACACTATCAATACTTTCATTTGAGTTGTTCTCTAAAATATTTCTTTTCTTCAGATTTCTCAGCATTTGCAAGAGTTCTTGAGATGCTTTTCAAGTTGCAAAACTAGATTGTGAATATAGGGTCTTGTGTTTATGTATAGAGGTCATAATTCTTAAAACAATGCCAGTAACTAAGGTTTCTGGCGCGTCTGCCACTTTTGCCACTGTTGGAGACTGTGCACCAACTTTTCGTACATTCTCCAACTTGCACCAAAAAGTATATTGACCCAAGAACCAAGTTCCTTCATAAGGTTTCTTCTGTTTGTCAAATCATCAAAACTACAAATGACATTTTCTGCCTTTTTAATAATGACAGACAATATAGGAATGCCCTTATTTTCTTACCCCTATTAAAAATGTGCATTCCTCTTGCCCTTCATGATACCACTCGCACCTTAAGGTACCCCCGAGATGCGTACACGGAAACTAGGACTACAAGTGATCCCAAACTAACCCTACTGGCATGATCATGAACATACTAAAGAATATAAAAAATTTCGGAAGCTAAATCATAATTTAAACTCATTAGAGATGGGGAATACTCATATTTTATGACTGAGATATTTGAAAATAATGATTTTAATACAAAGGAAATATTAACTCAATACTAAGATAAAAGTAGCTATGTCTGAAAATAGCCACTAAATTGGACTAGAAATAATGGGAGAAGCCCCAGCTAAATCTAGCAAAACTTAAAATAAATGACTAAAGACTGAAATGAAACTCATGAGTGTTGTCCAAAGAGAATGAGGACTCACCACTGAATCTACTAAACAGGATATCGGGATGCGTGATTTAGATGCTGAGAATCTGAACCTACATCACAAGAAGATGTAGCGCATGTATGCGTCAGTACTTGAAAGGTAATGAGCATGTAGGATAGAGTAAAACTAAAATAAAACATAACTGAACAAGAAAAAAGCAAGTATAATAATCTGAACATGATATAGAGAATTCTAAGCTAACTGAATGCAATGACCAATTTATAACATGCTGAAACTGGATACTGAGTATACTAACAAATGGTCAATGCAAGAGAGTCTGACTGGATTGTGGAAGCTACTAATAACCGATGATAAAATCACATGAGCTAAATGTGGAGTCTGATGTATACACCCCATAGAGAGGACCCAATATACCCTGCCAGATAAGGACCTGGTCCTTCTAAAGGTTATCTCTTTTTACATTGTTTTTACACTGGTTTAAAGAGAACCGTTGAAATGGCCATGTCTAAATCATCGGTCATTTGATCGTCGTCCCATAGCTTAAATCCAACTGACACGTCTAACCTAAGGGACCAGACACCTCTTCGTCCCTTTTTATACAACTTTTCCTCTCTCATCTTCTTCACACTTATATCTTAAGTCTTCTCTAAGAAAACCCTAACTTCCATCCGCTCATCTCCTTCTTCTTACTAAACATTAAAAAAAAATCTTTCTCCAAAATGTCTGAACCTTCATCATCCTCGAAGAATATGCTAGCATCTTTAAACGAAATTGATCCAGTGTTATTTTACACACCCTCATCCTCCATATCTCTATCTAAAATGTTGACTCCTCCTCCAGTCAACATTTCTCTAGAGTTTGTCAAAAATAGATTCTCTCCTCTTGATCTAAAATAACCTAGTTCTCTCCCCTCAACCTGGTCCCCTTGTGGATCTACTGTCAAAACATCTATTTGAGGGCGATCTCCCAAAAAATAGAACGTCTGAGTCCAACATCTTGGCCGCAAATGAAAGTTTGGTTATAGAGAGCTTATACAAGATGAGGGAAGAAGCCCTACTTGAAGGACAGGGAAATTTTATGGATGATGATTTAAGAGAAACCCAACATGTGTTTGATAAAACACCAGACTATGGTAGATACTCTTCTTCCGACTCTACAGACACTGATGACGACAATCACCCTATTCAATGGCTACTGAAAAGTAGAGAAGTTATTACTTTCGAAAAGGGAAAGGAAAAGGTTATTGAAGTTGACTCCAAAAGGAGACCTTTAACCAGGACTGACTTCGAAAAGATGATGGATAATGTGATGAAAGCAAATGTAGCCTCCACTGCTGATAATAGAATGAAAAGAACTTTTAAAGTGTCTCGATTTCAAATACCACTTTCTGATGTGGTGGAGGTATCTGGTATAGAATCTGAAGAGGGGCCTGATAAAGAAGTATTTGATGATGTGAAACAAAGATCAAAGAATAAAAGTGATAGAAAGAAAACCAAAGGTGTACTTAAATCTTCGGCAAGCAAGAAAGCTGATGAAACTAAGGGTAAAGGAAAAAGAAAGAGAAAAATTTCTAAAATGGTACCTGAAATTGCCGCCCAGGGACCGCTTCACAGGTAAATGTCGATGTGGACAATATCAACAAGCAAACAATTGTTGACAATCTGTGTGCACAAAGTGTCTTGGGAGGTAGAGTTTTTTATATGAACATCATCAGAAGGCCTGGCATGGACACTCTGCATAATATTGTACTTATTCAACATGCATGCATCTGATTGATATTAAGTCTCTAGTTTTTCACGAGGAAGAGGTTTGTGAGTTTTATTACAACATTGAGTTAAGGGAAGATGGAAGTATAAACACCAAGTAGGGGATGTGAGTGTCTATCTTGATGAGGATCTGCTTGGAATCATTTTAGGAGTACCTAGAGAAGGGATTAGTTCTGTGGTTGGGAAGACCTGATTTGTTGAATCTGTCTAGGAATGTTCCAAGATTCCTACAACTCGACGTGCTGGGCTACACAAGAAATTAATGAAGGGTGAGTATCAGCTGGTTTTGTTAACAAGGTTCTTCTTCCTTGAACACAGAAGATGACTTCTGCCACTTCAATTGATTTTTTCATCATGGAATCCTTGTGCAAGTTCGAACCACTAGATCTTCCAGCACTTATGCTTGAACACATGTACAAGATAGTCATTGAGCTAAAGGGCAAGCATGGAATAGGCTACGGATACTTATTGACAAAAGTGTTCAAGTATCTAAACATTACGCTTGGTGTTGGAAAGGTAGGGAATCTCAAGAAATCATTTACTGAGACTACTCCGATTGAATGTGAATGCATCGAACGAAAGGGAAATCCTAAGAGTATGGTGTCTCAGTTAATTGCAGAGTAGGATCAGCTGAAGCATGAATTGTAGAAATGACCGTGAGTGAGAAGCAAAGATGCTGAGATTGCTATTCTTAAAGTTGAACTGCTTAAGGCGCAAACAGAGGGACCTGGTACCTCTATAGTACAAGAACTTCGTAGAGAAAATGCAGAACTGAGGACCAAGATTGCTACATTGCAAGAAAAAACAATTAAGGACAATGATTATGCAAATGCTAGACTTACCCTCATCGTTCAGTCCTTTCCTATCAGCCTCCCTCCTCATAGTCCCTCATGCGGCCTCCCCCTCTTTATTTTTTGTGTGTCACATTTGCAAAGTTCTCTGAACTCAGTTTAAATTTAATGTATTGACAACAATTTTTTGTGCAATAAATTTGATTCCTATTTTGTTCTGTCTAATATTTATTGTCTAATGTTTTTTTTTATGTTTGATTGACACAAGGCTATGATCTTACCTGCCTGTCTTATTGGTATTGTTGGTTTACTGTATCTATTTTTATGATGTCAAAAAGGGGAACTATGGAGATGCTTGGAGTGTGTAAGTGTCAGAGGGAATCAAATAGTTGGGTGTGTGAGTTTCAGGGGGAATCATGGAGGAATCAAGAAGATGTTTGGGGAGTGATTGTCAAGGTAAAGATGTGAATGTCCTTGGGGTGTGAGTGTTAGGGGGGACGTGTGAAGGTTATGGTAATGTGTAACACCTCGTATCTAAAAAAGACCAATAAATATCTTTTTAGAAAAATCTGCAGGTGTAAAAAACGGGGCCATCGACGGACCATAGACTAACCCACGGTCCGTCCTGCACATCCGTCAATGGGGTAAGAAACCCCTAAAATCTCAGCCAAGGAGAATTTGGTTAAGTCATGATCTACGGGTTCGTAGGTCAGAATACGGTCCATAGTCCGTGATGGTCATTCGACACCCATTTACCCACTCTCTGACAAGAGCCACGGATGACCAGCATGGTCCGTATATTAACCAACAGACCTTAGGTGAAAATAGCACACAATTAGGGAAAAATATAGTTGGGTCAACTTCAAATGGTCATAACTCTTAGATCAAAATGAATTAGGTGCCCCCATCACCTACGCATAGATAGATAATTGAATTAGCTTTCCATATCCACTGACCTTGCTAAAACTTGACCTCCGAGTAAAAAGTTATGCCAGTTTTAGTAATGGCCTGTCGAACAGGCGCAACCTACGGACCAAACAACGGACCGTCGATGCAACGACGGACCATCTGTCCAGATCGTCATTTGGTCCTGCAGCAACTTACCCAGGTGTCTTTTGGTCTTTTTCCACTTCGTTTAAACCCCAAGATACGTCGTTTTTACCCTAAATCATCATATTTTAGTCAATTTAAGCCTAGAAACATATCTAAAACTTACCCTAAGTCAAATCATTAAATTTAAACTTAGAAAATTAGAAACAAAAAAGGAGAAAAAGGTCAAGTATACTGGTTCAAGAACGCATCAAGGTTCTAGCAGTTCCAACCCTAAAATCTGAATATTTGTTCGTGAATTTCATCACTAGGTATGTGGGGATTTCACTAGTGGGTTCCTTTCACCAATTGGGTCCCTAGTTTTTAGTTAGATTCTTGATTCTCATATTATGATTAGACCTAGGGTTTCTAGAATTTTAGTAAAACTTCATGAATCAAATAGTTATATGTTCCAAATCAGATTACCATGTTATTACTCAGATTATTACATGAATTTCAGAACCCTAGCTATGTATTTCTTTAGTTTTTGAATTACACATGCTAGGTAAGATATTTTAGTTATTCAATTATACATGCCTAAGGTTTTAATGCATCATTATCATATTAAATGTTGCATTCTCAGTTTGCATGTTCAGTTTTGAGCTATCCAGTATTTACAAAAAAATCCATACATAATCAGTTAAATATATAAATCCATGGGAGTAGCATAATACCGAGTTGGACTAGGGTTTAGAATACCCAATTTATCCCAGAACTACTACCGAAGTAGGTTGTAAGTCTCTTCTATGGGCATTCAGTTTAGTGATCATGCCAACAAGTGACATACCATTTCTAAATGGTTCTGGCCATATTTTGCTTCTGTAATTTTCATGAATGTATACCTGCAATAAGTACAAAATTGAACTTACTCAGACAGTTTATTACTAGTAAAGAGGATACCTGCACTTCAAATCATAACCATCAAGGAAATTTGGTGCTTTTGAGTGAAGTCAAATCAATTTGGGTTCATCATTCCCAACTTCAGCCTGTTACTCTCAAATTGATCTTTGTTGAGAGCTTTGGTGAAGATGTCTGCAATTTGATCCTCAATTCTGCAATACTTCAAGACAATATTTCCCTTTTAAACATTATCTCTCAAGAAATGATGTCTCACATCAATATATTTTGTTTTCTTATGTTGAAGTGGATTCTTCCCTATACTAACAGCACTAGTGTTATCACGCATAAAGAGGAATTGTCTATATACAAAATCCAAAATCATCTAACTGTTTCTTGATCCATAAAAGTTGAGCACAACAAGAAGCAACAACTACATATTCAGCTTTAGCTATTAAAAGAGCTACTAAATTTTGTTTCTTAGTTCCCAAGAGATAAGAGAGGATCCAAGAGAATGTTCCATGCCTGAAGTACTCTTCCTGTCTACTTAATAGCCTGCAAAGTCAGCATCAGCAAACCCAACTAGATTAAAGAAATCACCAACTGGGTAGAATAGGATCAGGTCCCTTGTTTTCTTCAAGTATCTTAGTATCCTTTTTGGCAGCTTTTAGATGTGTGTAAAAACCCTAAAAATGAAAAAGATAAGAAATGCTTAATGTGTCAAGAATGCCTACGATTAGACCAAGGTTCACATGGATTGATGAGCATAGAACCAGACCTCGGAACCCTTACTACAACCAAGCCAACTAACTTGGATAGTTAGTTGAACTTGGAAAGGTTGGTTACAACCATATAAGGCTCTCGAATACGAAGATTTACTTGAAGGAGTCTTTATCGGACTTAAAAAGAAAAAATCTTAGGTTTGAAGGGTCTAGGGGTAAAATGATCTTTTTCTGGATAAAGGTAGTATTGTAATTACCCTAGATATGTAGTTAATAATTAATAAATAAAATGGAGGGACAATTTGGGGATAGAGGGCAAAATTTGAGCATTTGAGATGAAGTCTTGCTCCACCCCGATTCGAACCTAGATAGGAGCAGTAATTTAATGTATTTTTTTTTAATTGGTGAATTAATTTAATCAATTTATAATTAATGGCTGAGTTAAGAAAAGGAAAAAAATCAGATTTTGTTAATTATTATTTATTTAACAATTGATGTTTTTTTTAAATTGACTAAGTCTTGTCAAATATCCTAGTTTTAAGAGACACTATCTCACACACACACACTCTCTCTCTCTCTCTCACGCCTAAAATCTCTCTATCTCTCTCGTTCATTCTGTTTTTCCTGGCTGCAAAAACAGAATATAAAAACATTAGAAAGCAATCAAAAGTTCTCTACACTCATAGAACTCCAAAAAAAAAATATACAAGCAAGGAAGCTAACTTAAGAAACGAAAACTTTATATCATCTTCTCGATGGGATTGTGTGAAGGTTTAGGGGAGGATTTGGGCAGCACTTTGAAGTTGTGGAAATATACAACAAGGTATGGGTTTTCGCTCTTGGAATCCTTTCTCCAAGAGAAATTTCTTTCTACAAAATTCAAACGTATGAAACTAGGGTTGTCCCCTTGAATGTTGAACTCCTTGTCCCTAGTATCCTTGCTATTTCCATCTAAATTAGGTTAGAAATCATGTTGTTGGTATGGTTGCTGGTAGCTAAGTGTGAAATATGATATTCTTTGTGATTTTGTGTTTGGAAATGGCAAGCATGTTCAATGATGTCAACCGAAAATGATATGGTGCAACATGTAAATGTTTGTTGTTGTTGTTATCCATTTTGAAGTCTTAAAATGGTTAGTTTAATGGCTGAAATTGACGTGCATAAAATGTGTAATTCGTGATGTTCATATGAGGTGTATGTGACTGATTTTAAGTGGAAAGTAGCATCTAAAACAACAATGAATCTACACCTTAGAAAGGTGTTAAATGATCCATGACTTTTCCTAAGTTTTCAAGTGGAAATATTGGTGAAAATAAGCTCAGAAACTGACTAATTTTCCAGTAAAAACAACAAGTTTCATTTAGGCTAAAGTATAGAGGAGTAATCTGGAAATTTAATTGGTTTTAAAAGGGATGAGGCCACCAGAATTTGAACCTGTGACCTCACCCGTGTGACACCTTGAATTCGCAAGAAAGGAAAAGGGGTCAGGGGGATTCGAAATGGGGTGTACTGGCTGAGAAAGGACAGAGCAAAAATTTAAATAAATAAAATGGGAGGCGTGGGAATCGAACCTACGACCTCCAGCCAGCGAATGAAGGGAAAGAAAAATAAAATAAACGAAGTGTGAGGCGTGGCAATCGAACCCACGACCTCAAGGCTGGAAAGGAGAAAGGGAGAAATAAATAAGAAAATAAAGTGAGGTTGTGGGGGCTCGATCCCACAGCCTCACTGCCAATGCATAGCCAAGTCAACTTTTTACTAAAAATAAAATAAGGAGGCTATGGGGGTTTGAACCCACAACCTCAAAGCCCCCAGCGAAATAAAGCATAATTAAAGAGAGGTTGTGGGGGTTCGATCCCACAACCTCGTGGTCCATGCAAATTGGACAAGAAGAATTAAATGAAAAAAATAAAAAAGGTTGTGGGGGTTCGAACCCACAACCCTTCGTCCAAATAAGAGGAGAATTCAAGGGGAAAAAATAAAGAGATAATGTTGATGTTGGGGCTCGATCTAGAGTCCCAATGTCATGAAGACTAAAAATAAAGTCAAGGAAAAATGTAAGTATTGTCCAAGGGGTTCAAACTTGGGTTCCTTTGCCCAAATTTTCGTATTGATACATAAGTCATATGTGAATTAAATGTTCAAGAATAATGTCACCTACTTAGATTGAAATTGAGATCTTGTCATACACACAAGATACATAAGTCTTGTGCTACATAATCTTAGGAAGATATGAGTCACTTAACGAACTATGAATGAAGTCTCATGGCTTGTATGTATAGACCCATAAGTCTAGCATACGTTTGAAAATAAGTGAACCTAAGATGTATGTAATGAAATGAAGTAACCCTAGAAGGGTTAAGTATGAGTGTAAAACACACTAAATGGCCAAGTAAATTGGCATATGATGAAATGAACAATGAAATGATGAAATGAACAATGAAATGATGAAACCCAAGAAGGGTTAAGTAAGAGTGTGAAACACACTAAATGGCCAAGTATATTGGCATATGATGAAATAAACATTCACCAAAAAACACGGTGAGTAATTATGAAGAGCAAATGTGCTAATGTTAATGAATGTGGTGGCAATATGATATAAGGCTAATGTAAAAGTGAGATCAATCTCAAAATGAGCCTAAGTATATGTTACCAAAACGTACTCACCTATGAGAGTGTAAAGTTAATGAAGAGACCAGTCTCTATGAACACTCTAATGAAAGTATAGAGATTAACACAATTAATACTAATGATGAGATGAGAAATTATCTATTGAGCTATGATGTCCTTATACTAGAAGCCAGCTTTCATGATGTATGAGTTGAATGTAATGGAACTTTATAATGAGCACTGATAGACTAGCTATGAGCGGTGATGCCTTCTTTCGAGAGGAGCGAAGGTTCACGTAACTTTCATGAGATGAGACTGTTCGGCATGCTGAGTATGAGTCTCTTTATATCTCCTAGTCTTTAAACCTATACTGCCAACATTGGGATCTAGCGGGGTTCAATTCTCATGTACTCTAGCATGTTTTGGGTCACTTTGGATGGTGATTCCACCTCTTTTTGGTGTGGGGTACACATTGGGTTTCATGATGATCACATGATCTATGTCGGTTAAAGTTAAAGTTCCCAATAAATGAATGAGTCCAGCCTCAATGATGTACACAATGAAATGAATGATACCAAAGGTGTTAGAATACGATAATCAAGAGGTGATCTATACTCAAGTAATGATACTAGGTTATTCTTGATCAATGCATAGAAAACCGATGAGAGACTTAAACTACATCCGAGGTATAGCTGGTGTTTACACTAGCTTATGAATGAATGAAATGAAGTATGTATGAATGAATGAAGCAGACTCTGTGTTTTCTAATGAAGACTCCCTAGTTGAGGTCCCATATGTTGATCCCTCATTTTGAAAAGTCTTAATGTCAAGTCCATGATTCCAACGTCTCATGGCATATGAATGAATGTTATAAAAGATGTTATGTGTTATATGTTATGTGATATGTGTTATGTGTAAAATGTTATATGTTGTTTGCAATATGATAAGTATGATGATGCATGTTACTCTCATGGCATGACCTTCCTAATCCAGATTTGGAAAGCTCACTGACTTTCCTAATCAAAATTTGGAAAGTTCATTAACTTTTCTAATCCAAATTTGGCAAGTCCAATGATTTGACTTCCCATAATCATGTTGTTAGGATAGAGATATTCTTGCTCATGCATGTCCGTGGTGTGTGCTTGCATATACCCATACTTAGTACAAGTGTGTGCTAACCCTATACAACTCTACAATTTTAGGTATAGGCACAGGTTGACGTTGAAGTTATCCGAACGTCGAGCATTCATCCGGACTTGGTAGGACCTCATGCTTTCGAGGATGCTTGCCCATTTATATTGTAGCTTAGTCTTAGGATTGATTTAGTAGAGTAGTTTCCACTAGCGTTTCTTTCCCGTATTATTTAAGGATTTGTATTGGTGCCATTTTTGCAAATATTCAGTTATTGCTATATTAAACTATTTCTTTCATTTGATGATCTTAATGTTAAATGGTTTATGGTGAACAAATTATGATTATATTAGAAATGATTAGTAAGAATGTTAAGTAAAAAAACGTTCAAATTTTCTACTAAAATTAACCTAGATGAAGTAACGATGACGTATGTAGGCTTGTCTGCGACCTCTGAGAGGTCAACGACACCGGTCTCGTTTGGGGTCTAAATTCTGGTCATGACAATGTGAATCTCTGGGACATGCTTGAAATTTAGCAAACATTCCAATATTGAACACAATGTCGTGTCTGCTAGCAGGTAAGTATAACAAGGAGTCGACAATACCTCTATACATGGTTAGATTCACAAGAGAATCAACTTTATCTACTCCTAGTTTGGAATTGGTTTCCATATGAGTGTCTATAGGTTTAGAATCCATCAGTTGAATTTCTTAAACAGCTCCTTTGTATACTTTTCTTGAATGGTTGAGGTTCCATCTTGTGATTGTCTAATTTGCAGCCCCAAGAAAAATGTTAGTTCTTCCATCATGCTCATCTCGAACTCATTTCCCATTAGAGTAGCAAATTCTTAACACAAATGTTCAGATGTAGCTCCAAAGATGATATCATCCACGTACACTTGTATAATGAGCAGTTCTTGTTCCTTTTATTAGAAACAAGGTGTTGTCAATTTTCCCTCTTTTGAACCCATTCTTTAGCAGGACTTTGGACAATCTCTCATACCAAGCTCTGGGAGCTTGTTTTAGACCATATAGAGCCTTGTTTAATTTGAACACATGATTTGGTCATCGACGTCTTCAAACCCAGGTGGTTGTTTAACGTATACTTATTCCTTCAAATCTCTGTTCAAGAAAGCACTTTTGACATCCATTTGGTAGAACTTGAATCCCATAAATGCAGCAAAGACTATAAGAATTTCTAATGGCCTCCATTCGAGCAACAGGGGAAATTGTCTCGTCATAATCTATACCTTCTTCCTGATTATTGCCTTTAACAACCAATCTGTACGTGTTCATTGTGATTACACCACTCTCATCAAGCTTGTTTCTGAACACCCATTGGGTCCCTATGATGGTTCTTGTTAGCAGGTCTTGGGACCAGGTACCATACATTGCTTCTCTTAAACTGATGTCATTCATCTTGCATTGAGTTGACCCAATCTTCATCACTCAAAGCCTCTTTCACATTCTTAGGCTCAATGGTTGAGATGAAAGCTGAAAAGGCAATCTTCTTATTTTTGATCTAGTTTGCGTTCCAGAATTCAATGGTGAAATAAGATTGTCAAGTGGATGAGATGAATTGTGATTCCAAGCCGATTGTGACACTAAAGGTTGAAGTTGATCTGTATGACCTTTTTCATCCTCAGATCATCATTTTCTTGAGAATGAGTTTCTGCTTGATTTATATTCTGTATGGGATCAGGTCCTTCTTCAGACTGTTTATTTTCCTTAGTCTTCTCGGATGAATTTGGATCAGCATCATCAGTCTCCATATTTTCAAGCGCTTCAGCCCTACTACCTTTACTTTTCTTAGCATAGAACAATTCAGTCAAATCATCTTCATCTTTCAATTCCAACTTTTTCAGATCACCATCTTTAACAAATACCACATGAACACTTTCTTCAATGCATTGGGTTCTTTTGTAGAATATTCTGTAAGCCTTGCTTGATGATGAGTATCCCACAAAAATCCTTTCATCACTCTGAGGATAAAACTTTCCAAGATCATCCTTTCCATTATTCAAAATAAAACACTTACATCCAAAATCCCTTAGATAACTCAACTTAGGTTTCTTGTTTTTAAGTAATTCATAGGGGGTTTTGTTCAATAGAGACTGTATCAAGCACTTGTTAGTAACATAGCATGTTGTGTTAACTGCTTCAGCCCAAAAATTTTGAGGGAGATTGGACTCAATGAGCATGGTTCTAGCAATGTTCACCAATGTTCTAAACTTTCTCTCTACCACCTCGTTTTGCTGAGGTGTTCTTGGAGCTGAGAAGTTGTGACTTATGCCATTTTCTGAGCAGAACTCATCAATCTTTGTATGTTCGAACTCAGTTCCATGATTGAACCTGATCCCATCTATCAATTTATCCAATTATGTTTGAATCATTTTAAAAAATACAATCAGCACATCATGTGTCTCAACTATTGATTTTAGAAATCTCGTCCAAGTGAACCTTGAGTAATCATCAACAATAACTAGAATGTACTTCTTTCTGCTTCTTCTTAAAATTTTCAGAGGTCCACACAGATCCATGTGTAACAGTTCCAAAGTTCTTGAAGAGCTCATTTGCTTCATTGACTTAAAGTATGATATAGTTTGCTTGACTTTGACACATGCTTCACACACTTTATTCTCACTGAACTTCAATTTTGGCAGACCGCGGACCAGGTCCCTGGAAATTTATTTATTTAGCAAAGACGAGCTTACATAGCCTAGCCTTCAATGCCATAAATCTGCATTGTCACTCTAAGCACTCAGGCATGTCAGATCGTCTTCGTGAGCAGTTTCTAGGTTTGCGACATACATAATTTTACATATTTGATCAGTAAGAACCACCTTCTTCATAGTTAGATTGGTTACGGTAAACTCTCAAAAGTAAACTTGACTTCATTTCCCTTATCCCAAATCTGAGATACACTGAGAAGGTTGTATTTTAATCCACTCACATGATAAACATTTTCAATGGATTCTTCAACAGATTTGCTAGCTCTACCAACACCTAATATATACCCCTTCATTCCGTCACCAAAAGAGACACCTCTTCCTTGAAGTTCCTTAAGTGAGAGGAAGTTTTTTGTGTTTTCAGTCATATGCTTTGAGCAGCCGCTATCCATGTACCAACATTGGCTGCTACTCCCCTCACTCACCTGCAATAGACATAACTTGTTAGACTTAGGAATCCATTTCAACTTGAGTTCCCAGAAGGTAGATAAATGAGCAATCAAAGTGTTTCTTGCCCAGTCAGTAATTTTAAGTCTTTCTTTATCAACGGTTTGGGTACGGAACCAGGTCCCCTTCTTGGTACCCTTTTCTGTACTAGTATAGATCGAGAACCTTTATCGTGATTCTTTCCAAGCCTCACATTCCCCTTTCAAATGTCTATTTCTACCACAGTGAAGACACAATAAATTGTCAAACACATACACATATTTACTGTGAGAATTGTAGGGATGAGTGATATTTAAACTTCCTAGACCCTTTTTGTTGTAGTTGCTTTGACTGGTTACATTTGAAAGCAATTTTGTTAATAGACTCAGTAAGTTCTTCCTTAAGTTGGAGCAGGTCCCTTTCTAAGTGATTATTTCTTTCCAATGCTAAGGCAAGTTTAGTCTCGGAGATTTTTAAATTCTCTTCCAATTCAACTTGTAAATTGGTAGAGTCTCCTTTCCTTTTTCCAGATTTCTTAATCATTAAGTCTAATTGGTTTTTGAGTTCTAGTTTTTCATATTCTATAACAACTATTTGTTCCTCAATGACTGACATTTTCACACCCATCTTCTATATGTTCTCATTTAAAACTTCCAAAATCAACATTCATAGAGTCCCTTTTAGAAGTTAACTCTATTACAGAATCAATCAAGACAGTTGATAACCATCTCGATCTTTTAAGAGAGTAAGTATTCAAATTTTGCTTCACCATCCTTTACTTCAGAAGTTGGAATGAAAGATCCATCCAAGACCAATATCCCATAGCTCACTATCTTCAGCCATAAGAAAGTCATGCATTCTAGTTTTCCACCAGCTATAGAACTGATCATTAAATCGAGGTGGTCGAGTTGAAGATTGACCTTCTTCTAGATTAAGTGGAGCAGTCATTCTAAAGCAGGAACCACCCTCTTGGTGTTAACCAAATAGAGAGCTACTCTGATACCAATCATTAGAATACGTGCGTCCATTATCAGTCAATGAACCATATCCCTTGACACACTCAAATAATGAACAACTGTAAATAAATGCAGAATATCAACACAAGCAGTTTACATGGAAACCTCATTGCTCAAGGGAGTAAAACCACGACCTCTCTCACAGGATTTCAAACCGTTTCCACTAGTCTTCACAAGCAAAAGTACAACCGGTTACAAAAGAGTGAGAAAAAGTTATTAATCTCACAACGAAGCAATAACTCTATTGCTTGAAGAGCCTAAGCAGATTTGACTTTTTCCACTAAGCTATCACCACTAGACAACTAAGGATTCACTAAGCAACACGCAGGTTGCCCACTAAATGACTACACAGTTGACGATTTAGACTTTTCTAAGTAACACAAAGGTTTCCAATTAAATTAGTTGAACTTAACTAACTTAAGATTCACGGACCAAAACAATTGAATCCTTTATATGTTTTAGGACCAGATTACAATTTCAGATCAAAAGAAATACTCCTAAGACTACTACACTATCAGTGCTTGCATTTGAGTTGCTCTTCGAAATATTTCTCTTCTTCAGATTTCTCAGCCTTTGCAAGAGTTCTTGAGATGTTTTTGAAGTTGCAAAAACTAGATTGTGAATATAGGATCTTCTGTTTATGTGAAAAGGTCACAATCCTTAAACTAATGTCATTGGCTGAGGTTTCTAGCGCGTCTGCCACTTCTGCCACTATTGGAGACTGTGCACCAACTTTTTATACTTTCTCCAACTGGCAACAAAAAGTATATCGAGCCAAGAATGAGTTTCCTTCATAAGGTCCCTGTATTTGTCAAATCATCAAAACTACAAATAACAATATTGTTAACATCACCCTCTACTTTAGTTTCTATCAGAACATAAATATTTTTCCCCCATTGGTGTACTAGTTGTTTCACCAACTTCCTCTTCTCCATATCATTTAATCCCCTCACGTTCCATGAGACTATTTTGGTCCTCATTGATCACCACTTGGTGTTCTTTCTCCCCTTCCACAACTCACTTCTTGCTCCTTCATCTTTGTTGTTGACATCAAAGATTAAGTTTTTTTATTTCTTTAGGCACCAGTTGCTTGTTTCTGTTATTGACTAAAGAGGTTCTTCTTTGATCCAACTTTATGAATAAATTTTCAGCTTCTTTATCTAGTCTGTCAAACATAGATCCAAATTGCTTGCTCAAATTAATTATGTTTTCTTGTGCCCAGAGTTAGCATCATTATCTACTCCCTTTAAACCCGCACTAGAATCGGTCTGAAATGGAGATGGCTCCTTCAATGGTATAATTTGATTTTGATTTTGAGAGGTCTGCCTTGTTTTCTTTTCAATTATCCCTTCATCTGCACTCTTGTGAGGAAAATATGATTCGGCTGATTTTAAAAGTATGCGCTTTCCATCTCCTTTATTTGCATGTGTTCTTCGAGGTTTCTGAAGCAGTGACCTCTCTCGTCTCATCTCTATAGTCAAAACTAGAGAAAACTATCTCCTCGTCGTTGTTACCCAAGTGAATATTGATTTTATCTGTAAAAGGCTCATCCACCAGCATTGTTTTGACCTTTGGGTACTTGGGCCTATTTAGATTTGGGCCCCATTTCTTTTTTAAGAGAGAAAATGGTACATCTCTAGTTAAAAAGAAAAGGTCCACCAGCTGGGGGACCCACTACCTTTAGTCATGTGCTTTTCTTTTGTACCCTCCATATAAAGACCCCTCTTCTTCTCTATATTTGTTGGACAACTCCCAACAACCTCTTTCCTTTTCTCTGATTATTTTCTGTTTGTCAAGACTTCTAATATTAGTCCTTTTTTTCAAAAATAAGAGGAGAGTTTTCATATCTTTGCTGGTTGGTGGCCTCAAATTTCTCAACCCTAGCTAGCGCTTCACATCACACCAGAATTCTATATCTCCACTCCCCATCTTCAACTTCAACAAAGGTAGGAATTTTCTTTGACGACTCGTTGACTCTAATTTTGGCCCACCTTAAGTGGTTCTTAAGCTCTGTTTCGAACCAGCAGCCGCACTTTTCCCCAATCTCCTTCATCACCTCTATGGAACCTAATCCAACACTAGTGAAAAATGTAGTTAGTGCGTATGGGAACCACCACTCAAGTTCGATTTTCCCCCTGCATCCTCCATTTGCCCTTCAAAATGTGATTAGCATCTCTTTCATTCTGAAATTCAAATAGGAATTAAATCCCATTCATATCAAAAACTTGAATATTGTGTACCCCTATCCATCTTTGCTGAGCCCATATCCTTACATCATTTCGGGAGGGAATTTCATCGCATTTAGGGAAGCTTCCCACTAAACACCTTCTCAAAAGTGAGTCCTCGGGATATGATGGACCTTCTCCCATTAGATCCATGTCTGTTCCCCCACGTTCTCTCCTTGTGACCACCTGGACTTTTGTAACACCTCTTTAAAGCCTTTTTTCCCCTGATTTCCTGCCTTCCTTTGCCCCTATGATGTTTAGAGCTTCCTGACTGTGCAAAACCTTAATAATGATACTTTCGTATTTTAACGTCACATTCAACCAACCCTCATTTAAAGCATTTTATGGAACTATAATGACACTCCTGGATTTAACTATGACAGTAATAACCGAAATATAACGGCCAAAGTTGTTTTTTTTCATAGAGCAGAACAAGTATGTTTCCCTATCTCTGCATTTCCATGTTTTGTACACCCTGCCCTTGTAGTTTGAGGCCTTACTAATCTCCGGGATATCCAGATTAAGGCTTCTTTACTTAACACCATTCTTCTACTGAAATGAAACCTAGAACTCTCTACCCATTCATACAAAAGCTCACTACGAGATGAGGCCAAAGTGACGTCGAAAGATTTGCCCCGGATCTAATATAAATACGATTGTCCATGGATGACAAAAGTTTTAAAACATAGAAAAAGAAAAAGGAGGTTATGGTGCAACTCCGGTAGCCGAATGCCACCGGAGAAGAGGAACTAGGAGTCCGTAAGGGACATTAGGTGATTACCTTGAAAACTGTGCCGTGGAGCATTTCTCTATGAAACACATACATGTGAGACGTGTCATATCCTTGCATGGTGTCAACAGTGGTCATGTGTGCTCAATTCCTTTAACATAAAATTGCTAACCAAGAAAGCTTATAGTTAGTAAATGAAATACAATAAATAGGAAAGTGGAAAAACAAAAAAAAATATAAGTAAAAGGTCAGCAGTGAAAAGGTATAAATAGAAGAGTCCAAAAACTATAAAGAAAACATAAAGTTGCTAGCCAAGAAACTTCTAAAAGCTTATAGCTAGTAATGAAATACACTAAATAGGAAAGTGGAAAAACAACAAAGAAATATAAGTAAAAGGTCAACAGTGAAAAGATATAAATAGAAGAGTCCAAAAAACTATAAAGAAGTTTCAATTTGCTTTTTTTTTTTAACAAAAAAGATAGATTATTACCCGAATACAAACCCTCCCTGGAGGGCATTAGCGACTTTAGAATTCAACTTCAGACCCAAAGCATCCATTGAATGTTTATTGGTGCCCTCGAATATCTTATTTTCAAGTATTTTCTATATACATACACAAAGTTTCCATCGGGGTCAATGGGTGCTCGAGCATCCAGAAGTATATACGGGGTCTGCATCTGGCCATCAGAGCCAGGTCCATCCTCTTTGGGCTCCCTCTTCGGGCTCCAATCGATTGAGTGTGAACGTGTTAGAGCGGGTTAGAGTCTCACATTGATTGGGGAATGGGTTGTGGTTTTCTTTTATTGACTTGGACAATCTTCTCCTAATGAGCTAACTTTTGAGGTTGAGTTAGACCAATGTATCATATCTTTCCCATCCCTTTACCATTTCTTTACCAGTTGTGATTGAGCTATTTTACTTCTAGTATTATTGCATAAATGAACCTCTTACTAAGAAGTACTAGATATTATCCAGCAATGTGTAACTGTATAGATACTTATGTCTATATCTAGATGTAGATTCATGTATCCATGTATGGATGCAGAATATGTAAATAAAAGTACACATTTTTTGCTTGAAATGACTTCCAGTAATAGCATATTGCATTTTTATGTTCATGTTGTCCTGTACTTGTTAGCTGTGGTTTTAACGATTCTAACCTAAATGATGGGAACTTACAGGTTTTACTTATGGTTAAGATAATCTGTTCTAAATACAGTTTTAGTATCTTTCCCCGGAAAATTTGGTGCAGTAGAGGCTCAGGGGTTACTGAAGTCAAGTGTGAGTTTGACCTTACCTTTTAAGCCCTGACCGAATATTCATATGGAAAACAAAGAAACACTGAACTGCCTTAATTGTTTTAGAAGCACTTGAATGTCGAGTGTGTATCTGGATTAAGTGGTGAATGGTGAATGCTATGGAGTCACCTCAGATTTTTCTTTCCTGTTAATTCAAATTTGTCTGTTTGAAAATTGAAATGGAAAAAAAGTGTGATATTTCCGATATAATACTATTAGTTAAGTGGTCCTATGAGAAATCAACTTTGTAGTAATTTAAAATGGGCCAACTCATGCCTGTTGCTTTTGGCAACAAAACTAGAAAGGTGTTTGTGAGCTTTGTTGTTCAGCATTATTTTCATCTGAAAGAGGTCTCTGTAATTGTATTTAGTAGAGAAAAACTGTGGCAATCATGTAATAATTAAACCCTCATTGAACAGTGGTACTAGACATTATTCACAGTATATGTGAGTGCCAATCGTGTACAAGTAGAGACAATTTTGAGCTTCCTATGATGGGGTGATGGGTAACTATTATTCTGTGTGTCAAGACTCCCTCACAATTTTTGCTGCCAAGCATTTAGAAATTTATACACCAGAGCTTGAAATTTTAGAAAACGTTATAGAACAAATTGAACACTTAGCTTGTGTGTTAAAATAGAGCAAATTGAAGAGTTACTATCATGTTACTATGAGAACTAGAGTTCATTCAAGAAAAAGATGCACAAGAAAGAATACAAGTGATTTACGGATTACAGTAAGCAAAGCATGTGAGCATATATTTGCAGGTCTTCTATTGATTGATAAAAGTGTCATAAGCCAAAAGGTTTACTTGATGACATAATCTATACATCTTTAACACAAAGTAGCATTATGCTTTAGTCCTTTCTGGGTAATGGCATCTCATCTCTTGCCATGCTGCTTCTTTGTAGGTGCTCCAGCACTGCTTTCATTCCAGTGAGATACTCCACTAGCCCTTTGAAGTAGTTGGTTAGCAAAAAAAAAGCATGAAAAACAATGTTTTGGCTCAATGACAACAATATACCCCGTGTAATTGCACAACTGGGTGGTATGTACACAGCCTTATATCTACCTTGTGAAGGTAGAGAGATTATCTTGGATAGACCCTTGACTCAAGTAAAGCATATCAAAATCAGTAAGAAAAGGAAATTTAGTAGTGAAGGAACCATATAGAAACAATGGAGAAAGGAACAATATATAGAAGCAAAAAACAATACTATAACCAAAACGAAGAAAACAACTAGTAGTAAAATCGAAGAATAAGATAGTAGGAGAGTAGTAATAATAACACTATTATGGGAAACTAGACCGTTCTCAACTATTTTCTATGTAACTCAATGACATGCACTGTAAATAATTACCCTAAAGACCTAAACAATTAAGAATATTTACATTTATCTGGCTAAAAGTAATGGTATTTCTTTCCAATTTGGTGACGACCAAAGGAACATATACCCAGTTTGCATTTCTTTACTGAAGTCTAAAGAGAATTACCATTTACATAGTTTCGACAGTCGTGATGGTTAATCGTCAAGTCAGAATCCCATCCTTCATTGAATCTCTTTGCTGCATCCATTGCATCACTCTCTGAGTAGCCAACAAACCAACACTTCCTTTTAGGCAGCTTCTTCAGTGTCCTTGTAAGAACAACTCCTGTCATGGTATAAACTAGCTTGAAGACATGAATTGCTTAGGAGACGACTTTCGATATGAACTTATAATGGTTAAGAGACGGGAAAAGCTTGTTTTTTTTTACTTCCACACAACTTTGATGATCAAATTTAAGGTGCTCATTTCTTATTGAATGATGAACATGACAGGTGTCAGCTGAAACCAAAGGAGATTATGAACAAAGGTCACACTTAGTATGAAGAACTACACCAGAAATTGATCCCTGTGATTGTCAATTCAAAAGAGAGATACGAGTTTGGATATAATGCTGATTCAGATATCGACCAAGTCTCACAGATTCAACGTCTAAATGAATTGAAGGTACGAACTTGGATAAGTTGCAAAGTTAAGACAACAGTAATCAATCCATTTCTCCTGTAGATTTGGAGAACAGTTGAAATTGCCTGAGCCTCCATTTATTTTATCCAATTTATCTTTCTTCTCACTACTATTAGAAAATCACAAGTTTCTGATGAATGTCCCTATCAGAATTGCCTCACCGGTAAGAAATTTCCAAGTGAAAATCTTTGGAAAATGTTACCAAAGAGCCAAAAATGATCTGAGCAGCAATGACTTTCAAACTTTAAGAGAAACTAAAAGGGTTTGACCTGGTACATTTCTCCCAGATAGAGCAGCAACAGCTACAACAATGCTTTCCGGATCTTGAGGTTGGAAATCATACACTAAAACCTAAACACACAGATTAATAACCTGTTAAGACTTTTTTTAAAATTCTTTTTCGGTTTAATCATTAGAAATCTGAAACTGAATTCAGTAAGATAATTAACAATGAATGAGATTGTTATACATGAATTTACTTATTTTTGAAAGAAGTGGTGGACCCACACTATATGAAGGGAATGCACGAGCACCCGCTAACTTTTGAAAAAGTTATATGTTTATTTATTTTGAAAAACTGATTGAAATTAGGATATAGCTAACAAAATATAAAAGTTACCTTGTGCAATTGGTAGAAGCAGAAGATTCCACCCTTGTAGACCAGGGTTCGAATCCTACTAAAGCTTATTTTTATTGTGCATCCAAAATCTTCGAGTTCAGGGTTCGCCTTTGTCTAGAAGGGATATCTTTTCTTTAAATAGCTTAATGCCTCATTGCTAATTGTATAGTCATCTGATTATGATGATTTATAGTTGCACAGACTTATTTTAGATCACAATATTTCAAAAGTTTTCACTCGCCCATTCAAATTATATCATATAAATAGAGTAATTAACCTTTTCTGTAAACACCATTAGTATATGTTTTTGAGCAGGATTACTTCATAAAAACATTCTCTACCCAACCCGCCAAATACCTGCTGAGTAACTGTTCTCACTTCTCAGGCTATTTTGACAGCCCCAAATTGCGCATTTGAAACCCCTAATTTAGAGGACAAAATGCACTAATAAAACAAAAGGAAGAGAAATTATACCTGAGAGTCGAGGGAGGAAGAGGGGCTGATAATGACCATGAAATGCTGCAAATCCCAGAAATTGAGAGAGTAAACAGTAGACATAAGCAACTGGGCAGGTCCTTTTGTGGCTCTCAAAGGCACAGCTGCTACGTATACTTCATCTCTTCTGCTTCTTCCTATTCCTATGGATTTCGCCAATGACATCGATACCATTTCCCTCTTCTTCTTTTTTTCCTTCTTTTGTGTGGCTGGTAAACGTTGTCTCAATCTACACAATTATATTTGCTTCACGTTTGCTACTCCCACCTTTCTAATTTATATACTAACTAGATTCAGCACGTCTATTCCATGTTAATTTTCAAAGGCACAGCTGCTACGTATACTTCATCTCTTCTGCTTCTTCCTATTCCTATGGATTTCGCCAATGACATCGATACCATTTCCCTCTTCTTCTTTTTTTCCTTCTTTTGTGTGGCTGGTAAACGTTGTCTCAATCTACACAATTATATTTGCTTCACGTTTGCTACTCCCACCTTTCTAATTTATATACTAACTAGATTCAGCACGTCTATTCCATGTTAATTTTTTTTATATTCCTTATAAAAATTAAAAATTTACATTTACATGCATGTAACGAATAACAAAATGCAACAATTACAAATAAAATTATAAAATTGTGATAAAAACATCAAATGACGAATCTTATTTTAATGTATAAAACTTATTAACAAACTGTAAATTTAAAACATTAGATAGTAATTAGTCAATTTGCATTATATATAGTTACAAAAGATTAACTTAAGCTGTCACAACCCAAATCGGGCCGCGACTGGCACCCACATTTATCCCCCTATGTGAGCGAACCAACCAATCTAAACCTTAACATTTCAATATAATATCAACAGAAGGTAATGCGGAAGACTGAAACTCATTAATAAAAACCAATTCAATAACTTCTAAAAACTCAACAACTATTATTATTATCCCCAAAATCTGGAAGTCATCATCACAAGAACATCTACTTCAAATTACTAAAGCTAAGAGTATCTAGAAAGCTAGAATAAACAAAAATGCTAGTCCATGCCGGAACTTCAAGGCATCGAGACATGAAGAAGAAGATCCAGTCCAAGCTAGAAGCATTAGCTCACCCTGAAATTCGGAGTAATGAAAACTGGCTAGAGTTGCAGTTGAGTTGAAGACGACGGCACGTTTGCTGCACTCCACAAATAATCAAAAAGAAAACATAAAAGTAGGAGGTCAGTACAAACACAAGTACTGAGTAGGTATCATCGGCCAACTCAAAATAGAAAACAGTATATATCAGATAACATCATAAAATCAACTAATATCCTTAGCATGCAGCATTTACAATTACCATAACCCTTGGTTACAACACCAAGCTCATCAATGAGGACTCACGCCTCCTCATCATACTTATTTGGGAATTAGGTTCATTAGATTGAGTATATTAACATCTTTCAAGATTTCATTATCTTTATTCCTCTCGTGTTGGTACGTGACACTCTGCTCCTCATATTCTATCCTGGTGTCGGAACGTGACACTCCGATCCTCATATACTATCCTGGTACCGGAACGTGGCACCCGATCCATATACTATCCTGGTGTCGGAACGTGACACTCCGATCCTCATATACTATCCTGGTACCGGAACGTGGCACCCGATCCATATACTATTGTGGTGTCGGAACGTGACATTCCGATCCTCATATACTATCCTGGTACCGGAACGTGGCACCCGATCCCCTAATCTCACTACTTTCGTTCATCAAGCCTTCTTTTATACCAAAGCATCATCATTAACAAAGTAGATTAGGGTTTCTTTTCAAGATTTAGGATTCAATAGCTTCATCATGCTTATTATATCACAATTACATAATCACATTCATGCAAGCATACAATTAAGCATATAGAAGGGTTTACAATACTACCCAATACATATCATTCGCTATTAAGAGTTTACTACAAATAGTATAAAAACCATAACCTACCTCCACCGAAGATTAGAAATCAAGCAAGCAAGTTCCCAAAGCTGCGTTCTTCTCTCTCGCTCGCTCGATCGTTTCTCCCTCTCTCTCTCTGTTCTTTTTCTTTTTCTTATTCAAACCCTCTTTCTTTTACCCTAATTAGCATATAATTAAGAATAAAAGATGGCAATAATAACCCACTAATTAACTTAAGGTTACCTCTTTTAACCCCCAAGTAATTAGACTTATTAACATTAACCCACTAACTTTATAATTAAAGCCGGAATAGTCCAAAACGTCCCTTAAAACCTTAATAAAATCCGACTCCGCCTGGGATTACGCAGCCTGTGACGGTCCATCGTGCCTGCGACGGTCCGTCCTACTGCTCCGTCACAGAGTTCAGAGACTCAATTCTCTGAAGAGTCTGAGACGGTCCGTCCTACCATTCCGTTACGAAGTTCAGAGAGTCGATTTCAGTACCTATTTTTCAGAATTTCTAAGTGTTTTGAAACGAGACCCCTCGACGGTCCGTCGTGCCCATGACGGTCCGTCGTGGGTTCCGTTGTCTCAGCCTGTTTTTCCAGAAATAAAATCTGCTGCTCAAAACGACTAAACAGGTCGTTACAATAGATATCAATTTACCCATCGTTCGTCCCCGAACGATCACAAGAAGGAAAACAAGGGCGAAAAGGAGTACCTGAATCTGTAAACATGTGTGGGTATCTTTCTCGCATATCAGCCTCTTTCTCCCAAGTGGCTTCTTCGACTGGTCGATTCTTCCATTGAACTTTGATGGATGCAATCTCCCTTGATCTCAACTTGCGAATTTCTCTATCTAGAATGGCAACAGGCTCCTCCTCATAAGTCAAATTCTCATCAAGCAAAACTGAATCTCAATGAATGATGTAGTTTCCATCCCCATGGTATCTTTTCAACATAGACACATGAAATACCGGATGCACTCCGGACAGCTCTGGAGGCAAGGCTAACTCATAAGTCACCTCCCCTACTCGCTTAAGTACTTCAAAGGGACCAATATACCTTGGGCTTAATTTACCCCTTTTACCAAAACGCATCACCCCTTTCATGGGTGAAACCTTCAGCAAGACTTGCTCACCCTCCATGAACTCCAAGTCTCTAACCTTTCAATCTGCATATTCCTTTTGCCTACTTTGCGCCGCTAACAGCTTTTCTTGAATAGATTTCACTTTATCTAACGATTCCCTCAGAAGGTCAGTACCCCAAGGTCTAACTTCAAATGCATCAAACCACCCAATGGGAGACCTACATCTTCCCCCATATAGTGCCTCAAATGGGGCCATATCAATGCTTGAGTGATAGCTATTGTTGTAGGAGAACTCTGCTAAGGGTAAGAAGCTATCCCAATGACCACCAAATTCTATCACACATGCACGAATCATATCCTCCAACACTTGAATCGTTCGCTCAGATTGACCATCGTCCTGAGGATGGAATGCAGTACTAAGGTCCAACCTAGTACCCAATTCCGCATGCAATATTTTCCAAAACTTAGAAGTAAACTGCATACCTCTATCTGATATGATGAAGAGTGGAACCCCATGCAACCGAATAATTTCTGAGACATAGATTTTGGCTAACTTCTCTGCATTGTAAGTCACTTTGACCGGAATGAAATGAGCAGACTTAGTTAACCTATCAACAATCACCCAAATAGAGTCATACTTACCCATTGTCTTTGGAAGACCAACCACGAAATCCATTGCAATCCTTTCCCACTTCCATTCAGGAATGGGCATTCTTTGAAGTGTTCCTCCGGGCCTCTGGTGTTCATACTTTACTTGCTGACAGTTTGGACATTTGGCAATAAAATCAAAAATATCACGCTTCATTCTACTCCACCAAAAGTGTTGCTTTAGGTCACGGTACATCTTGGTTGCACCAGGATGTATAGAATATCCAAAACTATAAGCCTCTGTAAGAATAGTATGGATTAAATCATCAACACGGGGCACACATACCCTTCCCTTGATTCTCAAAACACCTTCCTCATCGATTTGTGCTTCCTTAGCCTCTCCTCGCAATACTTTATCTTGGATTTTTCTTAGTTTCTCATCCTCAAACTGTTTTCCCTTAATCTTGTCAAGAAAAGAAGATCTTGCCTCCACACAAGCCAACAATCCTCCCTATCATTCACTTCTAACCTCATCAAGTCGTTAGCCAGAGTCTGAACCTCTCTAGCCAATGGACGTCTAGAAACTTGCAAGTGAGCTAGAATTCCCATGCTCCCTGCCTTTCTACTTAAGGCGTCTGCCACAACATTAGCCTTTCCCGTATGATACAAGATAGTGATGTCGTAGTCCTTCAGTAGTTCCATCCATCTCCTCTGTCTCAAATTCAAATCTTTTTGAGTAAAGACATATTGTAGGCTACGATGATCCGTGTATACTTCACACTTAACCCCATATAGATAGTGTCTCCATTGCTTTAAGGCAAACACTACCGCAGCCAGTTCCAAATCATCGGTCGGGTAATTGCGTTCATGCACCTTTAATTGCCTTGAAGCATAAGCAATTACATTCTTCTCTTGCATTAGCACTGCACCCAAACCAGAATAGGATGCATCACAATAGACAATGAAATTCCTACCTTCCACGGGCAGGGTAAGGATTGGTGCAGTAGTCAACAAGGTCTTGAGTTTCTGAAAACTTTCCTCACATTCGTCCGACCATACAAATGGAACATTCTACTTAGTCAAGTTCGTCAATTGGGAAGCAATGGAAGAGAACCCCTTGACAAATCGACGGTAATAGCTAGCTAAACCAACAAAGCTCCTTATTTCTGACACATTAGTAGGTCTTACCCAATTCTTTACTGTCTCAATCTTAGAAGGATCTACCATCACCCCATCCTTCGAAACCACATGCCCCAAGAAGGACACTAAATCTAGCCAAAACTCACACTTGGAGAACTTGGCATAGAGCTTCTTCTCCCTTAACATTTCCAGTACCATTCTCAAATGCTCTTCATGTTCCTTCTTGCTCTTTGAGTATACCAATATATCATCAATGAATACGATCACAAATATATCCAGATATGGCTTAAAAATCCCGTTCATCAAGCTCATGAAAGCAGCAGAGGCATTCGTAAGACCAAAAGATATTACTACAAATTCGTAATGCCCATACCTAGTTCAAAAAGCAGTCTTTGGCACATCCGTTGCCCGTATCTTCAATTGATGATAACCGCATCTCAAGTCAATCTTAGAGAAGACACAAGCACCCTGTAACTGATCGAACAAGTCATCAATGCGAGGAATGGGATACTTGTTCTTAATAGTTACCTTGTTCAACTGCCGGTAGTCTATGCACATCCGAAAAATCCCATCCTTCTTCTTCACAAATAACACCGGAGCACCCCAAGGAGATGCACTTGGTCTGATGAAGCCTTTGCTCAATAAATCTTAAAGTTGGGCCTTTAACTCTCGTAACTCCACGGGGGCCATTCTATAAGGGGGTATAGAAATGGGGCGAGTACCCGGTTCAAGATCAATGCAGAAGTCAATATCTCTATCCGGTGGCATACCCGGAAGGTCTGCGGGAAACACATCTAAAAACTCACGAACTATCGAGACCGACTCAATCGGAGGTACTTGGGTAGTATCATCCCTGAGATGTGTCAAGAACGCTAAACAAACCTTACTAACCATTTTCTTAGCACGAAGGAAGGAGATGATACGAACCGGATTAGAAGTGTAGTCACCCTCCCACACTAACGGATCTGTCCCAAGCTTGGCTAACGTCACAGTTTTAGCATTACAATCCAAGATTGCAAAATTTGGGGAAAGCCAAGTCATACCCAGAATTACATCAAAGTTGACCATTTCTAAGATAACCAAGTCTACATAAGTATTGCTCTCCATAAAACTCACAGGACAAGACCTATACACCTTCTCAACTATCACAGACTCACCCACCGGAGTAGAAACACGAATAGGCATGTCAAGCAATTCACAATTTAATTTAAGACCAGTAGCAAATGCGGAAGATACATATGAAAATGTAGAGCCAGGGTCAAACAATACAAAATCCATGCAATCACAAACTGAAAGATTACCTGTGATGACAGCATCTGATGTCTCCGCTTTTGACCGCCCAGGGAAAGTGTAACAATGGGACCTCTCACCTGTCTGTCCGTTGCCCCTACCATGTTATGATGTAGTGGCTCCAGTTTTCCCATCACCCCGACCGTTTTGGTGACCACCATTACCTCGACCACCGCGTTCTCCAGAATGACGGCCTCTTCCATAACCACCTCTACCTCTAACATTTGGAGGTCTGTAACTCTGTTTTGGACAATACCTCTTAATGTGTCCAGTCTCCCCACATCCATAACACTCTCTGGATTCAAGCATAGGTCTCTCAGAGAAGTGTTGACCAGTCTGAGGCGGATCCCCAACTACAGTCTGTAGTGAAGACTGAATTGGTCGGACTGAGTAACCTCCTGAACCCTGTCCTCTAGAGTAAGAACCATTAAACTCACCTCCCTTTCGAAACCTTTTTGATATAGTTGTCATGGTGAAGTCATCTGGCTTCAATCCCTCTACCTCTATCACGAGGTCTACCACTTCTTGAAAAGATTTAGCTGTAGCCGCTACTTGTAAGGCTGAAATCCGCAACTCTGATCTCAACCCCTTCACAAAATGGCGAATCCTCTCTTGTGGACTGAAAAATAGTTGGGTGGCATACCGGGATAACGCACGAAACTTAGCCTCATATGCAGTAACTAACATCCTACCTTGCTCTAGGCTCAAGAACTCATCTCTTTTCCTATCCCTCAAGGTCCGGGGGATATACTTCTCCATAAACAAGCTAGAGAATGATACCCAAGTCATAGGTGGTGCCTCTGTTGGTTGGCACTCAACATGTGACCGCCACCACATTTTGGCGTTTCCTTGAAACTGATAAGTCACAAACTCAACTCCAAACCGTTCTACTATACCCATCTTGTGTAGTATCTCATGACAGTCAACTAGAAAATCGTAGGCATCCTCAGATTCAGCACCCTTGAAGACTGGAGGTTTCAATTTCAAGAACTTACTGAAAAGTTCATGCTGATCATTTGTCATTATCAGCCCTGTAGTCAGACGAGGAAACGTGCCTATTCCCAATGAGGCATCCATGCGGGGAGCCATAGTAGCCGCATGTTGTACCTCCGGAGCCTGAGGTGCTGGTGCAGAAAACACTGGAGGTGTCTGGCCTTGATCAGATAACCCGCTAAGATAAGCAAGAACCTGATTGATCATTTCTGGGGTAGGTTGGGGTGGCAATTCCTCATTCTGCACTTGTTCATTCCCCCCATCCTCCCCTTCTCTTACTACTTCCTCAGTCGGTGGAGGAGTCACCGCCCTAGTACCAGATGGGCTAGGTGCTCGTCCTCTTCTCCTAGAGGACGTCCTCCCACGACCTCTTCCACCGCCTCTTGCCGCTACTCTTCCTCTAGCTACAGCCCCAGTGGCTGGCTCAGACGCACCCTGTTCCGCCGGTGCTGGTGTTGGCACGGTTGTTGCTCTAGTTCTAACCATCTGCGAAATAGAGTGAAGATGGTCAGATACCAATTTGTATCACCTAGATACCAATTGGACCCAAATAATAGCACGAAAGAAAGAAAGAATGGAATTTTCCTAAAGTCTTATAGCCTCTCAAAGAAAAGTAAAGGCGTCCCCCTACCGTTCCTTAAGACTCTACTAGACTCGTTCTTGTGTGATGAGACCAACGAACCTAATGCTGTGATACCAAGTTTGTCACGACCCAAATTGGGCCGCGACTGGCACCCACATTTATCCCCTTATGTGAGCGAACCAACCAATCTAAACCTTAACATTTCAATATAATATCAACAGAAGGTAATGCGGAAGACTTAAACTCATTAATAAAAACCAACAATAACTTCTAAAAACTCAACAACTATTATTATTATCCCCAAAATCTGGAAGTCATCATCACAAGAACATCTACTTCAAATTACTAAAGCTAAGAGTATCTAGAAAGCTAGAATAAACAAAAATGCTAGTCCATGCCGGAACTTCAAGGCATCGAGACATGAAGAAGAAGATCCAGTCCAAGCTAGAAGCATTAGCTCACCCTGAAATCCGGAGTAATGAAAACTGGCTAGAGTTGCAGTTGAGTTGAAGACGACGGCACGTTTGCTGCACTCCACAAATAATCAAAAAGAAAACATAAAAGTAGGAGGTCAGTACAAACACAAGTACTGAGTAGGTATCATCGGCCAACTCAAAATAGAAAACAGTATATATCAGATAACATCATAAAATCAACTAATATCCTTAGCATGCAGCATTTACAATTACCATAACCCTTGGTTACAACACCAAGCTCATCAATGAGGACTCACGCCTCCTCATCATACTTATTTGGGAATTAGGTTCATTAGATTGAGTATATTAACATCTTTCAAGATTTCATTATCTTTATTCCTCTCGTGTTGGTACGTGACACTCTGCTCCTCATATTCTATCCTGGTGTCGGAACGTGACACTCCGATCCTCATATACTATCCTGGTACCGGAACGTGGCACCCGATCCATATACTATCCTGGTGTCGGAACGTGACACTCCGATCCTCATATACTATCCTGGTACCGGAACGTGGCACCCGATCCATATACTATTGTGGTGTCGGAACGTGACATTCCGATCCTCATATACTATCCTGGTACCGGAACGTGGCACCCGATCCCCTAATCTCACTACTTTCGTTCATCAAGCCTTCTTTTATACCAAAGCATCATCATTAACAAAGTAGATTAGGGTTTCTTTTCAAGATTTAGGATTCAATAGCTTCATCATGCTTATTATATCACAATTACATAATCACATTCATGCAAGCATACAATTAAGCATATAGAAGGGTTTACAATACTACCCAATACATATCATTCGCTATTAAGAGTTTACTACAAATAGTATAAAAACCATAACCTACCTCCACCGAAGATTAGAAATCAAGCAAGCAAGTTCCCAAAGCTGCGTTCTTCTCTCTCGCTCGCTCGATCGTTTCTCCCTCTCTCTCTCTGTTCTTTTTCTTTTTCTTATTCAAACCCTCTTTCTTTTACCCTAATTAGCATATAATTAAGAATAAAAGATGGCAATAATAACCCACTAATTAACTTAAGGTTACCTCTTTTAACCCCCAAGTAATTAGACTTATTAACATTAACCCACTAACTTTATAATTAAAGCCGGAATAGTCCAAAACGTCCCTTAAAACCTTAATAAAATCCGACTCCGCCTGGGATTACGCAGCCTGTGACGGTCCATCGTGCCTGCGACGGTCCGTCCTACTGCTCCGTCACAGAGTTCAGAGACTCAATTCTCTGAAGAGTCTGAGACGGTCCGTCCTACCATTCCGTTACGAAGTTCAGAGAGTCGATTTCAGTACCTATTTTTCAGAATTTCTAAGTGTTTTGAAACGAGACCCCTCGACGGTCCGTCGTACCCATGACGGT